>NW_004443964.1:21759414-21779336 GCF_000243295.1 Trichechus manatus latirostris
GCTATGTGTATTTTCACCAAAAAAAATGTTGAGAAGTTAGAGGGTTGACATGTTGTGGGGTTGTTAACCAATGTCATAAAACAATATGTGTACTACTAAAAAAAAAAAAAAAATCAGCCAATGAAAACCCTACAGATCAGAACAGAATATTGTCCAATACAGTGTTAGAAGATAAGCCCCCTAGGTTAGAAGGCACTCAAAATACACAGTGGCCATAACAATGGACTCGAGCATACAAACGATTGTGAAGATGGCTCAGGACTGAGCAACGTTTCATTCTGTTGTACATGGGTCGCCATGAGTTGGAGCCGACTGGACAGCAACTAACAACAACAAAATGTATGCAGGGAGGCCTGGAAGGAGACTTATAAAACTACCAAGAGCGATAACCTCCAGAAATGGAGGTTGATTAAGGGAGACTTTCAGTTTATCTAGAAGCCCTGGTAGCATAATGGTTAAAGTGCTCTGCTGCTAACCAAAACGTCCATGGTTTGAACCTACTAGCCGATTTGAGGGAGAAAGATATGGCAGTGTGCTTATGTAAAGATTTACAGCCTTGGAAACCCCATGGGGCAGTTGTACTCCATCCTGTAAGATCGCCATGAGTCAGAATTGACTCGATGGCAGTGGATTTGGTTTGGTTTTTGGTTCATTTTATTGTTTGAAATTTTTACAACGAGGATGTGTTAGTAAGAGCACAATTAAAAGTAAAATTTGGAAAAATTAATTACATTTCAGAGTTAGGATTACTTAAATATCTGATAAATTAAAATAGGAGGGAGAGGGATATAATGAAGGATAAGAAAGAACACAAGTCTGCAAGCTATAACGTCCTATCCAATTGCTGTCAGTAACTGAAGAGAAGCAAAACATTTGTTGTCACTTAGCAGCACTCACTGTCCTTCCTTAGAGCCATCTGATTGTTGGGTGCTGTTATCTTCATCTTACAAGTAAAGAAATAGACCTAGGGGCCAGGGGTCACTTGCCCAAGGTCACACAGCTGGTCAATGGTGGATGTGGGTTTTCAGATTCAAGCCAGAGCTCCACACTGTACTGTTTCTGTTGAGGTATACAATCAAGATCATCTGTTGGGAAGGGTTTGGGAGGAGGCCCTTAAGCGCTAGACTGAGGGACACCTGGTCAGGCCTGGGGTCCAGTGGGTCCTCATCTCCATTGTGTCTCTACCCAGGTGTTGCCATGGTGATGGCGGTGGAGGACAGTACGGTTCAGGTGGTAGTGCGAGTACGACCCCCCACACCACGGGAGTTGGAGAGTCAACGGCGTCCTGTGGTTCAGGTGGTGGATGAGCAAGTGCTGGTGTTTGACCCTGAGGAACCTGATGGGGGGTTCCCTGGCCTGAAATGGGGCAGCACCCATGATGGTTCCAAGAAGAAAGGCAAAGACCTGAAGTTTGTCTTTGACCGGGTCTTTGGTGAGGCGGCCACCCAACAGGATGTGTTCCAGTACACCACCCACAGCATCCTAGACGGCTTCCTCCAGGGCTACAACTGCTCAGGTGAGAACTGGGTGGCGAGGAGGAAGAGCCGTGGTGGAATGGATAGTGGCCTTGGTTCCTTGCTTCCTTCTAAAGATTTCATGTGTCTTCTGACATGTGACTGCCTCCCCCTCAGCTGGGCATGACTTGTTGAGGAGGCCTCTGGTCCTTTCATTCCCTGAGGGTCCCCATTTGTTCTTCTACTATGTGCAAGGCGCTGTACTGGGCCCTGAGGATACAATAGGAGACCAAACACACATGGTTCCAGTACTTACAGTCTAGAGGGGACAGAAGACACTAATCACAAAATCACACCAACAAGAGGGTGGGTATAAACTGAAGTAAGTCATATGATGGAAAGGCTTGTGAGCCTTAAACAGAGAAAGCTGACCTAGACTGCAGAAGACTTCCCTGTGGAAGAGATAAGTCCCCACCAGCAGTGGGGATCCCTCTGCCCTCAAATCCATAGGCCTATCAAGGACCAGGACAGACACACGGAGAACTCATAAATGCTGCAGCACAAACATGAGGGCATGCAAGTGGGTAGAAGCAGTAGCGTGGTGGACATGGAAGCTAAAGGAAAGAGCCTTGGGGAGGAAGGAAGGGCGAACAGGTGGGAACGCACTGGGGAAGACCCTAGAGAAGGTGGATCTGGCTCCACCACCACTGCCCTCCCTACTCTGTCCTCTGCAGTGTTCGCCTATGGAGCCACGGGGGCTGGGAAGACACACACCATGCTGGGCAGGGAGGGGGACCCTGGCATCATGTACCTGACCACCATGGAGCTGTACAGGCGTCTTGAGGCCCTCCAGGAGGAGAAGCAGTTCGAGGTGCTCATCAACTACCAGGAGGTAGGACTGTTCCCTGCCCTGCCCGGAGGACCCACCCCTCACTTTCACAGCCACCTGAGGAGGGAGTGAGCAGGGGGCTGTGAGTAGGTGAGAGGGTGGTAGCAAATGGATGGTTTGTGGCCAAATGAGAGGCCAAGGGAACACAGAGACAGCTCCATGAGAGACTGCATGAGAACTAAAACCTGCCTGTCCTGCTCTTGTTCCCTGAATGTCATCCTGCCAAGTGCCACCGGTGATACTGTGTCACAGACACTCACCAGTCTGGTTATGCTTCCCTCTCCCCAGAGCTCAGCCCCTCGCTGGCTTCAAGGGAAAGAGGCTTCCTGGCATGGCCCCTCCCTCAGGTCTCCTTGCTTGCTTCCTCCTCAGGTGTACAATGAGCAGATCCACGACCTCCTGGAGCCCAAAGGGCCTCTTGCCATCCGTGAGGACCCCGACAAGGGGGTGGTGGTACAAGGCCTTTCCTTCCACCAGGTATGGGATTGGGCTTGGGTGGGATGAGCAGTCCCATTGGTCCTTCGGGATTCCCTCACAAGGCAATTTGGAGATGCCCTGGGTCCTGTTGTGGGGGTGGCAGCAGTGATGGCAGCAAGGGGGTGATTTTGGTTCTGAAGAGCAGCCCTTCCTGTTAAGGCAAGGTCCTGGTGGGGGAGACCACAGCCCCCTTCCTGAGCATTTCCTTTGTAGCCAACCTCAGCTGAGCAGCTGCTGGAGATGCTCACCAGGGGGAACCGTAACCGCACGCAGCACCCCACTGATGCCAACGCGACTTCCTCCCGCTCCCATGCCATCTTCCAGGTGAGAGGGGCCATGGGTCAGACCTGGCAACGAGGTCTCCTGATGCTCCAGCTCCCCCCTCACACCTGCCGTATGCTTCCAGATCTTCGTGAAGCAGCAGGACCGGGTTCCAGGACTGACCCAGGCCTTTCAGGTGGCCAAGATGAGCCTGATTGACCTGGCCGGCTCGGAGCGGGCGTCCAGCACCCATGCAAAGGGGGAGCGGCTGCGGGAAGGCGCCAACATCAACCGCTCTCTGCTGGCTCTCATCAATGTCCTTAATGCCCTGGCCGATGCAAAGGTAAAGTTGCATAGACCTAGGTCCTTCCAGGACAGCAACTGAGTGCCTGAACCCAAGGGCCTCCCTCCAGCCCTGGGCAAAGGCTGCTGGGCCCAGCCTGGGTCCGTCTAGCCCAGCTACCTCACCTCACACCCGCTCACTGCCCCACAGGGCCGCAAGTCTCACGTGCCTTACCGGGACAGCAAGCTGACCCGCCTGCTCAAGGACTCCATTGGGGGCAACTGCCGCACAGTGATGATCGCTGCCGTCAGCCCCTCCAGCCTGGCCTACGAAGACACTTACAACACCCTCAAGTATGCTGACCGGGCCAAGGAGATCAAACTCACGGTGTGTGCCGGCCAGGGACATCTGGCATGGGCATCAGGGGAGCCCTGTCTGGGAGGAGGAAGGGGCAGGGCCCAGCCAGCTTCCTCAGGTACCTGAGCTAAGTATTTCCCAAGGCAGGGGAAAGAGGTTCCGTAACCTCCATCTTCAGGAAATTCTCTGTGATAGAAGCAACATAGTCTCCATCCTTGGAAAGCCTCCACTTGGGAGAGAGGCAGGGTGGTCTCCAAGACTCACAGGGATGTAAGAGTAGAATATCACACACTGTGGGGTGACTGCAGTGGTGTTGTCCAGTGATTTTTTTTTTCCCCCCAGACTTGTTTTTAGCAGCAGGACCATATTTTCAGCAAACACCGCAAACACCAATATATAAAACAGATGAAGGCAGACTTGCACTGGTTTCTGCTATGTCTGTGCAGCCTCCCCTGCCCCGCCCCGCCCCGCCCCACCCCTAGGGGTCCCTGGTACTCCTGAAGCTGCTGCAGAAAGCCCAATGGCAAGAATTATCGATCAGGGAGTCAGGGGTCTGGGGTTCAAAAGCACTTTCTGCCTTTGTTTCCCCGGTTGTGAGCGTCAGCCCCAGTAATGTGAATAAGGCTTCTGGCGCAGTGCCTGGCCATTGGAGGTGGTTGATAAAAGCTGGTTTGACTGAACTCACAAATCTCTCCCCTGTGCCCCCTTCCCAGCTGAAGAGCAATGTGGTCAGCCTGGACTGTCACATCAGCCAGTACGCCACCATCTGCCAACAGCTGCAGGCTGAGGTGAGAAGCCACCCAGGGAGCCTGGCTGGGAGGCAGGGCTCCAGGCTGGGGGATGGAGTGAGAGATGGGAGCATCTGGGTGTGGCCAGGGCTCTGCGCCCTCCCCTTGCCTCCTGCACTCACCTAGGACCCTGAGGGGTTGGGCTGCTTTGGTTCCAGGTGGCCACCCTGAGGGAGAAGCTCCAGGCATATGAGGCAGGAGCCCGGGCCCCACAACAGGAGCTCCCACGATCCCCCAGATTGGCCCTGCCACAATCACAGTAAGTCCTGCTGCTCTTTCCTGCCCTCACCCTTCAGCTTGCCAGTCAGGATGGGGAGCCAGCCCCCCTTCTGCAGCTTCTAGAGGGCTATGATGCCTTGCTTTTGTTCCTACACCTAGGGTCAGGGGTTCCCACCTGGTGCCCGGGGTTCCCACCTAGTGCCCAGCACTCTGATTGTCACCTAGAATGTGCTCTGCACTGTCACATGAGAAAATGACACCGCAGCCCAGCCCACCTAAGCGGTACCTATCAACCAAGAGAAGGTGAAGTTAGGGGATGGATATCACTGTTGCCTAACCAGAAAATTCCTGACTCCTTCCTTGTCCTGTGCTAATGCCCATTTGACACCCAAGTCCCATCCTCTGTAGGTTCTATATTATCTAGGTGCCGTGGAGACCCTGCTCTTCCCCTTCCCTGCTTTCTCCACCTGCCCCCACACCCTGCCTCTCTCTTTCATTTCTTCTTAGCCTTCCTCACGCCCCCTCACTGTCCGGCCTTCGAAGCCAGCCCTGCACCCCAGAGCTCCACCCAGGATCTGGAGTCCTTCAGGAGGAGAGCTTGGAAACAGTGTCTCAGGTAGAGAGGGCTGGGGAAGGGAAGTCCCCAGACCAGGAGCAGCCCCCAGCGGACAAGGGTGAAGGTCTAACCGAGGAGGTAGGACTTGGGGGCGTGAGGCCTGGGCATCGGGAAGGCTTGGAGCTAGTGGAATATTGGGAGAAATGCCTCTCCCGAACTCAGAGTCCCTTCAGTCCTAGATTTTTTACCTGAATGTCTTACTTCTTAGGCACTAGGAAGCCTTCAGAGCCTGTTCAGGAAGGAGAAATATTCTGTCAGATCCTTGTGTGTTTGGAAATGAGGAGCCTATGTAGCAGGGAGGGAGGGGAGGAGACTGGGAGAAAGAAATCCATTCTAGGAAGCCATCTTGGAAGAGGGAAAGATCTTAGGACCTGTATAAGTAAAGGGAGGACATTTGTGGTTACTGGTAGAATTCTCACTTTCCATGCAGGAGACCCAGGTTCAATTCCCAGTTAATACACCTCATGCAGCCACCATCTATCAATGGAGGCTTGCATGTTGCTATGATGCTGAACAGGTTTCAGCAGAGCTTCTAGACTAAGATGAACTAGGAAGAAAGGCCTGGTGATCTACTTCCAAAAAAGGCCTGGCAATCTACTTCCAAAAATCAGCCAGTGAAAACCCTCACAACAGTCTGATCTGCAACTGATCATGGGGATGGCGCAGGACCAGGCAGCATTTTGTTCCATTCTGCATGGGGTTGCCATGAGTCAGGGGTCGACTCAACAGCAGTTAACAACAATATAAGTAAAGGGAGGTAGGGCTTTTCCCTGTGACTCTTCCTTTCTTCTTAGGTTCCAATCCCGATGCCAGAGCAGAGCCTCAGAAACCCGTTTCCAGGGTCCCATGGCCCACATCTACAGCCCGAGCCTGTCATGTGCAGGGACGATTCTAAGCAGTAGGTGTCTTCTCGCTGTACTCTGGGTCCCAGGTAGGAGGTGACTGGGCTCAGCCTCTGGTTGCCTCCTGGGTGGGAGTTGTGTACGTCACAGAAGCACTGGTTCAACTCCAGTTAGGAGGCAAGTCTCTTTTCATCAACATGGTCCCTTATCTGCTTTCAACTCCTTGATACTATCACCTACTCTGTTTATTCATCATCATTTCCATTTATTCCTCCATATAGTTGGCAGCCCAACAGGAGAGGGAAGCCAAATACCAAATTCCATCCAGAAAGATGGCAAGCACCAAGTTAGGGCAGGGTTGCTTGGGCTAGTGCTTTGCTTTCCAGTCTGAGGGCAAAGCTGCCCATCCTCAGCAAGGAGAGAGCAGCCAAGAGAAGTTGAGCATCAGGATGGGGAAGGGGCAGCCTTCCTGAGCCAGGTATTTATCTTGTGTCTCTAATAACAAACTTACTGTGGCTATTTTTTCTCAGAAGTAAATACAACCCACCACCCAAAGCCAAAGAGCAATGGAGTTTGGACCATTCTTTTTGTGCTTAATGGAGAGAGGCTGCTAGTGTTTTTTTCTTGGACCCTAGTACATAAATCCCCTGCCACTTAGCTTTGCCGCTGCCAACCCCACTCTCCCTCCCCGGCACGCTTCACGCTAGGCAGTGTATTTAAAGCTTCCGGACAGAAGGGCCTGTTTAATTTTATTTCTTGTTGGGGGAGTGTCTGTTCCCGACTCAGCAAAAATGCTGCAGCCTGAATAATCAGCAGCTCATTATCTGTCTCCTTCTGCCAGCTCCCTGGGGCCCTGGAGAGGCAGGGATGCACTGCAGGATGTTCCTTCAGCCCCCTAGGGGGCACCACGGACTCCCACTGATGACTCAGGTTCTCTGCTTAGTGTCCCCCATTGCGAGGAGAGAGGACACCAGGGTTCTTATTTCTGCTTTGCCTCAGTGTGGTTTTGTGACCTTTGACAATTTGCTTCATCCTTGGCTATGATATGGGGATCATAGCCCTTATTCTCCCTGCCTCTCGGGGCTGAAGTACGTAGGAATCAAATGTAACACAAGAACGTTAGCTAAGTACCAGGGGCTGCGGAACATTCTAGATCATCTCCGTATTTGGAAACACCCTAACATCCAGATAATCAAAAAATTTCTCTTTGGCTTTAGAATTTAAAATCTTAGACCACCAGGGCACTAAGTAGATCTTAGATTTTCCAGTTGAGTGGTTTTTCAGAATTTTTTTTTTTTAGCTTCAAAGTCCTTTCCTCAAATGAAATCAATGCTAAAGTCCAATATGTAGAACAGACAAAATAGAACTGCTGTTTGAAGTGTCCTTTGGCAGTTTTCTGGAAACCTAATTTGAAAACCCCTGATTAAGATCAACTCTCCATTTATCATGTTGGGTACTGAGGCATTTGCCCAGGATCCCACAGCGAGAGAGACAGGGGCAGACCTGGGCCATCTGACATCCACCAAAACCAAAAACCAAACCCGTTGCTATCGAGTTGCTTGTGACTCATAGCAACCCTATAGGACAGAGCAGAAGTGCCCCATGTAGGGTTTCCAAAGAGCAACTGATGGGTTTGAACTGCTGACCTTTTAGTTAGCAGCCGTAGCTCTTAACCACTGCACCACCAGGACTCCATCTGACATCCAGGCCAGTGCTTTTTCTCCCAAACACCCATTTTTCTCAGTCATCTAATCTTATCATGTGTGGCTCAGGTGGATATGGAATGAGTTTGTTTCTGTTGTGTCCTTTTTCATTTCTATCCTGCCTTTTTTCAAAAAGGCCTTGAGGCTGCTTTGTAAAATGAGTTTAGGTTCCCTGAGTGCACAGTGAGGGCAGCGGAGGGGCTTTGAAAATGTCTGGGCAGCTGGAGCTACCTGAGGATAAATTATTTGCCATGAATAATCTCCACTGTGATAATTGGATTTATTCTTTTATCATAGGTGTACCTTACAGAAAGAAAATTTGCTTTATTAGAATCTAAATTTACAACAACAATAATCACGTTACCCTCATAATTTCCTTTAAGTAGCTCTCCAGTGCATGTGAAATACATGTTGATTCACACAGACTTCTTCAGGATCCCAACCGTTTAATAGAAAGCACCGACTGAAAGCATTTTTGAGCATCTTCTCAGAACTGAGATAAACATAGCCTATCTTATTTAATCTCCTCTTACCCTAACAAGGTAACAAAAAAACAATAATTAGTTAACCTTATAGCTCTTAGGAGCCTGGGTGGTACAAGCTGTTTGCGATCAGCTGCTAACCCAAAGTTTGACGGTTCGAACCCACCCAGTGGTGCCATGGAAGAAAGTCCTGGCAAACTGCTTCTGACAGCCAGTAACAACAACATAGCACTTATTATGTGCCAGGCACTGTTAAAACATTTGATATGTAAAGCAACTCATTTAATCGTTCGAACAATCCTATGAGGTGGGTGCATTTATTATCCCCATTCTAAGGATGTGGAGACTGTGGTTACCCAATGCATCCAAAATCACACAGCTGGAAAGTGTTGGAGCCAGAATTTGAACACAGGCAGCCTGACTTGAACCTGTACTCTTAACTGCTACCTTGCATTGCCTCTCGGGCAAATGAACGTACTCAAGATCACACCACTAGTAACTGGCAGAGCTGAGAGGACACTCAGACCTTCTGAGCCCAAGGCCACTTAGCGCCGTTTCCCTACTTCTCTGGTCACTGACTTTGCTGTGCGGCATGTTTAGTGGATGAAGCCTTCCACCGTAACCTTTGACCAGCTTTGGCCCTGTGGCAAGGGTATGACCGAGCAGGAGCCGGGGCTGGCAGGGGCGAAGGGCCAGCCAGCCCACGTGTGCCCCTTACTACACCTGGAGTGATGGGAGTGGTGCAGGTCGAGGGCCCCGGTTGGGTCGGGGCTGAGTAGGAATGGGGATCCTCTTCTCTCCATTCCAGGCTGGCCCTGAAGGTGCTGTGCCTGGCCCAGCGGCAGTTTTCCCTGCTCCAAGCAGCCAACCTCCTGACCCCGGACATGATTGCAGAGTTTGAGACCCTGCAGCAGCTGGTGCAAGAGGAAAAAACTGAGTCCGGGGCAGAGGCTGCCAGGACTCCTGGCCTGGGCAGGGAGGCACCTCTGGCCCAGAAGCTGTGTTCAGAGTCAAGTGAGTCTGCCCCTGTTCTCTTCCTGCCTATCGGTGCATCTCCAAGGCTCAGCTGGGGCTGAAGGGTGGCTGGGGGCCTCAGATACTGGGTGCACAGGTAGGAGGCTGGGCCCATGGGAACGTGGAGTTGCGGTGGACCTGAGGCTTTAGGGGCTCCTTCATGTCTCCTGTGTCCCACTTCCCAAATTCTACAAGTCCTCCTCACCTCTGGCCATCCCTGGTCTCCCCTCAGCACCCTCCTTCTCTGTGCCCGGAGTCTCCTCCCCTCTGGCCATCCTCAGTCTCCCCTCAGCACCCTCCTTCTCTGTGCCCAGAGTCTCCTCCCCTCTGGCCATCCTCAGTCTCCCCTCAGCACCCTCCTTCTCTGTGTCCAGAGTCTCCTCCCCTCTGGCCATCCTCAGTCTCCCCTCAGCACCCTCCTTCTCTGTGTCCAGAGTCTCCTCCCTCTGGCCATCCTCAGTCTCCCCTCAGCATCCTCCTTCTCTGTGCCCAGAGTCTCTAGGATACTCCGGCCCTGTGACCCGAACCATGGCAAAGCAATTAAGTGGCCTCATGCCCATGCTGGGGATCCCACCTGGGCCTGACTGCACCCCAGCCCAGGCATCTCAGCGGCCCCCGAGGAAGAAGAAGAGGAGGAGACTGAGCCCCTCAGAGCCAGACAGCCCCCCAGCCCTGAAGCTGCGGACCAAGCGCCAGCGCCAGTCCTTCCTGCCCTGCCTGGGGAGGGGCTCACTGCCTGAGGCCCAGCCTGCATTCAGGCCCTGCACCCCCAAGGGGGGAAGGACCTCCTCTCCCTGCCATTCCCCTCGCTTCTGCCCAGCCACAGTCATCAAAAGCCGGGTGCCCCTAGGCCCTTCTGCCCTGCAGAACTGCTCCACCCCTCTGGCCCTGCCTGCTCGGGACCTCAACGCCACCTTTGATCTCTCTGAGGAGCCCCCCTCCAAGCTCAGTTTCCCTGAATGCCTTGGCTGGGAGAATGTCCCCCAGGACCTGAACAGGCTGGAGCAGCCCTTCATCCCTAGGTAGGTCTCCCTCCCAGCCTTGCCAGCAGGGGACCAGAGGTCAGCGATGGACAGTGGTGCTGCCCAGAGGCATGGAAGACAGCCTGCCTCTTAGAGCAGAAAATCAGTTTTGCTCCCCAGGCCCAGGAGAGCAGTATATACAGTTCCCACAGAGGTGTCCTTTCTCTTGGGTGTCCTGCCTTGTCTGCCCCTCTTCAAAGCCCCCAGTCTGTGCTGGTTTGTGGTCTTCCCATGAGTAGCTAACGGAACCCCAACGTGGGAAGCGTCAGCAAAGGACAACAGTTAAGGAGGGGAACCCAACACTAGCTATTCCTCTGCATCGATTGGTCTGAGTTCTAGGTCCCACCGGGAAATACCTGTTTCCACCACTTCCACCATGAGATTTTTCCTTCCAGCACAGTATCTGGAACTGGGAAGAGGGTCCTCAGAAAACTTTATTCTGATGTATTTTCAGTGAGAAAATGAAGCTCTTGCCCTCATTCTCCACCCACATGGCAGAGAGTAGGGGAACAGCAACCAGCTCAGGACGGTCAAAGGCCAAGAGCAAGTGACACCCTGACCTGAGCTTGTGTGGCAAGGGCCAGCCAGCTGCCTCCCTCCACCCCTCCCACAGCCCCTGAACCACCTCTCAGTAACAAGCTCCAAGCTGGGCAGGTGGAAGGGTGAAATTGTTTGAACTCCAGTTCCCTAGACGCACCAGAAACTGACATCTGGATGTTCTCCCAAAACAGGCCTGTCACTCAGCTGTCAGCCCAGGCCAAGCGAGGCAGGGAGGAGAGTCCACCTCTTAAATAGGAAGAAGCCTCAGAGGTCATCTTGTCCAGCCTCCCTGCCCCGAGCTGGGGGCTGGAGGGAGGAAGTGGCTAGCACCACTCTCTGATTCCCTCCTGATCTGTTCTTTCATCTTTCTCCCTCCCGCAGTGGACCTGTGTTCCTGTTCAACACAAAGGGCCCCAAGCCAACTTCTTTCCTCCCTGGGACCTCAGCCTGCAAGAAGAGGCGTGTTGGGAGGTGAGGTTTGGGAGGTGTCGGGGGAGAGAAAGAGCCCTCACCAGAGCAGTGGGCACCTGGGCCGACTATAGGTTGGCAAGGTCTGTGAGCAGCACCAGCGTCTAGCTCTACGATGGAATTTTCTTCATCTCCCTCTGATGGAGGTTTCCTTATCGCCTCCTTCAGTTAAAGGCCACAGGACCCTCTATCCAGGAGGGAGACATTTAGAGTTCATTGGTTAATCCAGGGATTGGACTCCCCCCACCACCTTGACTTCCCTCCCGTGTCCCAAACCCCACAAACCTCTCTTCCCCCCACTGCCTCTCCCACCCTCAGATATAGCTTTGGAAGCTCTTCAAGGACCTCAGCTTTCCCCTGCTCTCAAGGCTTAGGGTCTAGGTCTGCCCACCCCACCCCTAAGGTCCAGAGCCAGGGCTGTATCCTTCCCACCTTCACTCCCTGCTTCCCTCCCACAGCTCCTCAGTCTCCCGCTCCCTGGGAGTGACCCGGGGCCACAGCCGCATTGCCCGCCTCCCTAGCAGCACCTTGAAGAGGCCAGCTGGGCCCTTTGCAATCCCAGGTGACTGGCCTTGGGGACAGGGAGGGTCTGGGCCCCAGGTAGCAGGTGAAGATAGAGAGTAAGGGGGGACAAGGTGGGCCAAGACCTCGTCAAGAGGAGCCTAAAGTACTGAGCATCTCAGGGACCTCAATGAAGGAGTGGGAGATGGGATGGAGGAAGAGGGACCCAGGGACAGAGCCTCACTTTTCTCCTTCTTCTCTGCCTTCCCTCCACCCAACTGGCCTGCAGAGCGCCCCTCGAGTCCCCACTGTCCTGGTGATCAGAGGGGCCAGAAGGAACTAGTGGGGGCTGGGGGAGCCTTGTCAGCTGGGAGCTGCATCACCAAGGTGTCCTGACCCACTGGGCCCCTCAGCTGGCTGTCCCCTCTTGGTTCCTGGAGCCACCTACACCAATAGCCTGGGCCTGCCTCCCTCAGCTCGTAGCAATTAATGCAGCAAGCACTTCCTTTATTAACACCCCTCCCCTGGCCACTCATTCTGCTACTCACCCTCTTTATTAATCTCCGGTTACACTCAGCTTCTCAGTGTGTATATATTCAATTGTGAGTGTTAATGTGTTGCTATTTTAAGGGGCACTGCCTCTTTCCCCCCTAGTTTATAACACCTTCCTCTGTGCAGGCCAGGGGCTTTTTTTGTTTTTGTCCCCTACCCCCAAGGTCTGAGACAGGGCTGTGCCCAGTGGAGGAGGCATGGGGATGGGACTGGGGGATGCGGAGTCCCAGCTCGGCCTCTTCCCAGTTTCGGGGTGGGAAGGGGGGCATCTTCAACCGCACTGCCTCTAGCCTGGAGCAGGAGCCCGGGCCCCAAGCAGCAGTCCTGGTGATGATGCAGATGATGGTGGTGACGTGATTGCCAAATGAAGATAGCTTTATTGTTTTTGTTCTATTATAAACGTGATACACATTCAATGTAACAAGAAAACATGGAAAGAACAAAGGGAAATTCAGCCTTAATGCTACCACCTAGATATAACTGCTGCTAATACTTGGGTTTTTTTTCCTTCCAATGTTTTATTTCCGTGTGTGTGTGTGTATATATGTATAAAATCTGATGCCATCAAGTCGATTTTGACTCATGGCAACCCCATGTGTTATAGAGCAGAAATGCCCTCCATGGAGTTTTCTTGGCTATAATCTTATGGAAGCAGATCACCAGGCCTTCTTTATACACACACACACACACACACACACACACACACAGACATATATACACATATGTATATATATATACCTACAGTTAGATATATTTTTTTATTATCATGATTAATAAACTGTCTTTATCCTTGGTGTGAGTTTCTCTCTGTACACCTGCTTAGGATGACAACACCTTCCTTTCTCACCTTTCCACTCTTCAAGAGCCTCAAGAAACTTCGAGTTTAGAAAACAACTCCCACCCTGCCCCCTCCTACAGCCTTAGATCTGGGCCCAGGGGTGAACCATGTACCACACTCCACACCCCAAACCTCTGTGAAGGGTGCCTGCCCCTCAGAGGTTAAGAAGCAATTGTGCCTCAGGCCTGTTCCATCCTTCTGCAGCCTTGGAGGTGGCTTGCTAGGAGTCCTGCTGCCAGGGAGAGAGTTTCTGGTGGTCCCGGGGTCCGAGGTGAGGCTTCAGGCTAAGCCCCAGCCAGCTTGAACCCAGGGCAATCTGCTGCCCCAGCCCCAGCTCCACGAGGCCCCTCTCCTGGCTTCCACCTTCACTCATCTGGACGTGTGAAGTCCCACACATGTTCCCCGTGTTCTCCATGAAGACATGGTTGGCTGAATGAATTAATAGTGTAAACAAAATTACAGGAGGCTGTGTTTAACTTGCTTCTGACGGCAAACATGTTAATGGTACTTAGCACGTTGTGAGTAGTGTGTCAATAATGCTGCTAATTTCAAATGAGACCTAACTCTTCTGAAGAAGCAGCCCCCCTCTACCTGGTCAGCCTCTCCCCATCCAGTTAGGATTCCTTTTTAGGGGAGCGAGAAAGAAAAGCACTGAGTACCTCCTAGCTGCGAGGCATCGTCCAGAAACTTCATGACCCTTTGAGGTAGATAATGAGGAAACAGACTCAAAAAGGCTCACAAAACTTGCCCAAAGTTCAACAGCAAGTGGCAGAGCCAGGATTCCATGCCGGGGCTTGGCTCTGCACTGCACCAAGCTGCTGCCCCTTGCAAGTGAGCAGACATTTCTTTTCCCAGGCCCGGCTTCCCTCCTCTCCAATTAGTCTTAATGAGTTCTCCCCTCCTGTGTACCTCTGTTCCCACGTGAGCAGTCCCAGGGTCACATCTGTAGCCCCCAGCGCCTGCCATGGTGCCTTGACCCACTCAGTGTTTGCTGGATTCAAATGGAAGCGCTCCCCCCTTTCCTGGGGCCCTCACATACATTATCTCATTTGATCATTACAAACACCCCTGCAAGTGCCAATGCAGCAGGCACAGGGCAAGGCAGCTGGTGACTGGGGCCAGGAGGGCAACCTGTACACCACAGGGTCCATTGCACGAGGCAGAATCTGCTTGGGCTGGGGCGGCTCGAAAGTGGAGAGGTCACTCTTGACAAGGATGTTCTGCCACCATCCATCCACTTGGCAAACATTGGGAGCTCCGTGGGGCAGAATGCGCTCTGGGTGACCCATTAAATGTACAAAGACTTTGCCGATGGACTGCAGCATGTGAGGCTCCTGCCCTCAATCACGGGGTCAAGCTGAGAGTGCTCGCTGCTGCTCGGTGTCCTGCTCGCCTGGGAGGCAGCCTGGCTGGTCCAAGCTTTGTGGGGAGCTGGCAGGGGCTGGGGGGAAGCGAGCTGACAGCCAGCTCCCAGCTGACCTCTGTGGGCAGCGACAAGGCGCTGAGATTGGATTGTTCTTACGTAAAGAGAGTCATCCGTGAGACATGGCGATCGATGGCTCCCCAACCACCGCGGGCCCAGCCTCGCCTAAGGCCCCCCTCTCTGCCTCATCCTGGGCTTTGTCCTGTGGGCATGAGAGCATCCTGACAGATGTTGACACAAGTAGGGACATGTGTGGGAGGTCATCTTGTGCCTACTTTGGCAATGTCAGGTAACTGCTCTTGGGCCACCTTGGGGACCTGGCAGAGCCCCGCACTCCACTTCTACTAGTGCAGAGGTTCTCTTCCCAGGCCCTTTACACCCACCTCCTTTCTTGCCTCAGTCTCCCAGCTCCCTCCTTCACCCCCACCCCGGGCACAGATTCCTGTCCAGTTCACAGCACCAGGCTCAGGGCCAGGAGCTGAAAACAAGACATGGCTCCTGCATGCAGGGAGTCAGGGATGGTACCTGTCCCTGTCACCTGAGTGGAAGCCAAAACCTCCATGAGTGTTGGTACCTGTCCAGGTGGGGGAATTGGCTTTCTCCCCTTCCCATACCCAGCCATTGGCTTGGTCCTCAGAGGGCACTTCATCACCACTTGGCAGCTACTAAGGAGTCCTGCCGCCCAGACCCTTCCACATCTGTCTCCAGGTATGTCCCTTTGCTCTCCATGTTGTTTCAGAGATGTTGGTTCCCAGCCAGAATCTAGTTTCTGGCTTCCCCCTCCATGGTTCTTTTGTGAAGAGGGACCCACGAGGGCTTGGGATGGGGGATGTGGGGGGAGGAAGGGATCAGAGTCGCCCCCGGGGGAGTAGACCTGGCTGTTTTTCAGCTCACTCCAAGGGCTCCCATCAGATGGCCCACAGCCTGCAGCCACCCAGCCCCATTTCCTGGCTCATCCTGTCCATTTGGATGACCGCTGGATTGGAAATAACAGGCTGCCTGCCAGCCCTCGCCTCTGCCAGGGCCACATCTGGTCCCCGCCTCTCGCCGCCTTCCTGGAGGGATGCAGTCAGGCAGGGAGACGAGGGGAGTGGGGAGCAGAGCAGATCCGGAGAAAGCAATTAAAAAGCCGATCTCAGGGTTAGAGGCTGGGGGGAGGGTGGGCTGCCGTGGGTCCTGAATGGGGTGAGAAGGGGAGAGAGAAAAGGCTGAGCTTATTAACCCCGGTGCAGCAGCCTGGCCCTCTGGGGTCTGTGAAGGTGAGTGAGCTGATACCTTCAAAGTGCTCGGAAGGGGCGTGGAAGAGGGTGGGGAAGGAGTCTGGGGGTTCTGCAGCCTCAGAAGTCAGGAGTTTCTAACCAGCAGAGCCTGGCTGGGCCCGGGCTGAGGATGGGGAGACAGACCAGTCAGTGCCCTGAAGCGGTCCCTTCCAGCTGAGGGGGAGACAACTCCTGCCCTTAAGGAGCCCCAGTCGCACAGTGAACCACAGGCTCTAGCATTAGGGAACTCCTGCCCAAGGCGGGAGGCTTCCGTCTGGTGGGAGCCGTAGTCTGAGGCAGGAAACAGACTCTATCCTTAGTCTGAAGGAAAAACATCCTAGCATCAGGAAGCCCCCGTCTGAGGGGGGAGACATGGCCCCCCTAGTTGGGGAATCTCAGGCTGAGGTGCAGATGAGTCCCACACCCATGAGAGACATGGACACACCAACAGCTTCTCAAACTAGATGGAGTTGTGGGGAGCCTCCATCAACTGCAGAGGTGGTGGGGGGCAAGGGTGGAGGGAGCAGAGCCCACTGCGGGAGTCAGGGAGGGAAGAAGGCATATTAGAAAACAGCCTCTACTCGGAGCCTCCTCCGGGGCAATCAGATAACTTGTAGGAATAACAAGTGGTTCAGTTTGGGGCAAACAGTGCTGGCTCCCACCCTTTTTCCACTGGCTGCTGCCCCCCTGAGTCCTGCCACATTGCCAGGTAACTGCTCTTGGGGAGGAGCTACCCCCACACCGCCCCTGCCCCACCCGCACTGGAGTCAGTCGACACATGGTAGGTGTTATTAAATGACACACAGTAGGTGTTATGAAATGGAAGCTACAATTTATCAAGGGACCCCTAGTGGCATAATCGTAAGTGCTTGGCTGCTGACCAAAAAGGCTGGCAGTTGGAACCCACCTCTGGCTCCGTGACAGAAAGACCTAGCGATCTGCTTCGGTAAAGATAACAAACTAGAAAACCGTACAAGGCAGTTCTACTCTGTCACATGGGGTTACTGTGGGTCTGAATCAACTGACAGCACCCAATAACGACAACGATTTATCAAGCACCTGCTATCTTTGAATTTCACTGATTTTATTCTCACAATTACCTTGAAGCAGGCACGATGACTCCCCATTTTACAGATGTAAAAAAGACTCAGAGAAGGTTCCTGAATTTGCCCAAATCACACAGCTACTGGGCGGCCAAGGCCTCGCTGTCTCCCCTATAAGACACTGCCATAGCAGTCAGAGGCCAGTCTAGGGAGCCAAGGGGGTGATCTCTCTGGGTGATCCAAATACAGGTTTTAGAAAACCTGCCTAGAGCTTTGAGGCTGGCTTTCTCCCTGCCTCTAACCTGGCTGTGGCCAGCCGGCCACTTGGACCAGGGCAGCTGAGCACTGCCATCTAGTGGCTACCAGGGCTTGGTTCCCTCGCTCAGGGATGGACCATGGGATGGACTCCGTGGCCACCAAGGGGTCATCCAAAGAGAATTTTGTGTGTGGGTGGAGGCCAGATGTCGCATTGATCTGTGCCGGGAGGCATCTGGATTTTGCCCCAAGGACAGGAGAGAATCCTGGCAGATTCTGACATGGGGAGGGACACAGAGTAGGAGGTCATCTTGTCCCTAACTCGGCTTGAAGCGGGGCATAGGTTGGCTGAATGCCCTGTGATGGGGCGTCCAGGCATCCTCTATGGCCAGCAGCTTTCTGTTGTCTGGAGGTGAGACTAGGGTTTGGCCTGAGGCTTCGGATGTTGGGCTGTCAGGTTGGGGAAACAGGAGAAGAGGCGCCACATAGGATGGGCCTGAGGCAGGCCAGGAGGAAGCGGGTAGTGGTAGTGGCCAGGATAGCTGATGACCTGCCCGCCTCTGCTGGCTGTGTGTGCCTGGGGCAGATGAGCATCACCAATGGTTTAGAACAGAGAAAGAGCAGAACTGTCTGTCCAGCAGTAGGGCTTGGATAAATTAATGCATATGGTGCGAAACCATGAAGCTGTTAAAATGATGATGTAGATAAATATTTATTGATATGGAAAGATGTTCACAACATATTGTTGAGTGGAAAAAGCAAATTACAAAATAATTTGTACAGCATGAGTCCACTTGGTGGTGAAATTATGGCTAATTAAAATTTTTACTTATCTTTATCTTCTCATTTTTCTACAGTGAATGTAAAATAAAATAAAGTTTGGAAAATCATCACCACTAAGTCTGTAGGCCTCTTTGCTTCTCTGTGCCGAAACCTTTAGATAGTTAAGGGCTGAATGTGGGGACAGGTCTAGTGGCTGGAGCGGGGTTGAGGATGGGGGGAGAGAGCCTGGGTCTGGGACAAGAGCCCAGGGAGGTGGCAGAAGGGAGTGAAGTCTGGGGACTCCATCTTCTGGTGCTGAATGAACCTGTGTCTCATAACCCAGTTGCTCCAGAGTCAACTCCAACTCATGGAGACCCCGTGTGTGTCAGAGTAGAACTGTGCTCCATAGGGTTTTCAATGGCTGATTTATCAGAAGTAGATCACTAGGCCTTTCTTCTGAGCCACCTCTGGGTGGATTCGAACAAACAACCTTTCAGTTAGAAGCAGAGCCTGTTAACCATTTGCACCACTCAGGATTCTGTGTCTCATCTATACAGGTATAATTTACCCAGCTTCACCGACAAGTCCTTCCTGCTTCTGTTACAGCTTTTCTCTTCAGGACTGCTTTGCACTCATTTCAACTAGATTTACTTGACCAAAAAGGGGAGACTGCACACTGTGACTTGCCCAGCAACCTGGAAGGGCAGGCCACTCTCCTAGCCACAGAGAATTGGGACAAGGATGAATAACCCAAGGGTTCATCCTTAGTCTTGCTCTTCCTTTAAAGCCTCCACCTGTTCCCAGCTCCCCAACCCAGTAGGATCAAAGGTCACTGGGTGCCCCCTCCTCACAATTCCGCTCCCCACACTACTGGTCAGGACTCAGAGTCAGATGTGGCTAGAGACTCAGGGACTCTCACCTCTGCCCCTCAGAGCTGGGACTCTCGGGGGGAGGCCTCAGGTCTGGCCCCAGCAGGCAGCACGTAACATGCCCAAATGAAGAGCATATACCCAGTGTGGGGTGGGGGGTATTGCCCTGACAGGGGCTCAGGGGCCTGAGCTGGCTGAGAGCTGGGGAGGCGGGCAGCCAGGCCTCGTCTGCCAAGCTGGAGACCTGGCAGTGCTGAGCTGGCTGCCCCCAGGGCCTTCCCTTCATGGCCACTGGATGACTCACCTTGGCACAGACACAGTGGTCGGGGGTGGGCACAGAGCCTGCTTCCCGCTGCACCCAGCCCCCCTCAGATGTTTTCCGAGAAGCCCATTGAGCAGGGGGCTCAGACTGCACCCTGGCCTGACAGCCTGGCATCTTGGGATAAAAGCACCACAGCCCCCTGGGGGCTGCCCTCGAAGTGTGGCGCCCTCAGCAGCAGTAGAGAACAAGGCTCCTTTCAGCAAGTTCCCAGGGAAAGGGATGGGAGGCCCAGGCATGGCAGTGGGCTATGCGGATGGAGGGGAGGCATGGAGGGCTGCCTGCTTCCCAGACGTCCAAGGACGCAGATTGGCAAGGAGCTGGGCAGGGATCTGACCCTCCAGGACCAGAGTGGAGGCGGTTGACCTGGCTCCCAGTCTGTACCCAGTGGCCCCCAATCTCCCAAACTTATCCATCCCTGCCTGGAGGCTTTTCCCATCTTCCCAGCCTGATGTGTGGGAACTCAAAGGAAATAAATCTCCAGCAGGAGAGGGAGAGGGTGGCCAGGTGTCACGGTTTGAATTATGTCCCCCAAAAAATGTGTGTATCAATTTGGCTGGGCCATGATTCCCAGAATTGTGTGGTTGGCCTCCATTTTGTGATTGTAATTTTATGTTAAAGAGGATTAGGGTGGGATTGTAACACCACCTTTACCCAGGTCACATCGCTGATCCAATGTAAAGGGA
>NW_004443964.1:21779449-21843077 GCF_000243295.1 Trichechus manatus latirostris
TAGCCTACTTTAACTGTGAGGAAATAAACTTCTCTTTGTTAAAACCATCCACTTGTGGTATTTCTGTTATAGCAGCACTAGATGACTAAGACACCAGGGAAACAGGGTGTCACAACAACAAAGATGCAAGCTGGGACGGCCAGCTCATTGGTAAATGCTTTGTGGAGCTGTCAAGGCCTAGCTCAGGGAGGGGGTGCAGGGAGGCCAGGCAGGGGCTCAAGAGTGGCCCAGGGAGAGAGCCAGGAATGCAGTGCTGGCCCCTCTTCCTTACCAGGACCCCTGAAGCCTCCTCTGTCATCACCCAACTGCTAGATAGAGAGGCTCAACTGACCCTCCAGACAAAGGGCTGGTGTCCAATCCAGCCCCTAACCCCAGAACTCCAGGGAAGGGCAAGGAAGTAGGAATGGAGGATGTCTGTCTCCAGAGGGGAGGACGTCCAGGAAGCTGTTGGGAATGGGGCTCGGTAAGAAACTGTTTAACATAGGCTCTTCCTTGAGGGTCTGGAATAGGTGTGTTCTTGGCCAAATTCCCATTATCAAACAGGCACTCAGTGAGTGAGGGAATGCCTGGGTGATGGAATCTAAGAGTTGGAAGGCAGGTCAGAGGTCACCTGGTCCAGCCCCTTCCTGACCCACCTTCCTAGAAAGGGGGTCTCCTTGTCCGGTGGTCAGGGCCCTAGACCCAGCATCCGGCCCCAGATGCTACCTATCGGTGCCCCTGTCTGTGGCCCAGGCCAGGGTTGGCATGCCCAGGAACCCTGCCTCTGGGCACAGTGACCTCGGTGGGGTGAGAGGAGGTTTCCCCATGGCTGGGCTGCAGCCCAACCCCACCCCCTCAGGCCATGCCAGGCGGCATTGCTGGGGCAGCCTGGGCAGTGCCAGGCCAGCCCACTCCTCCATAAAGCCCTCAGATGCCAGGAGCGGGCAGAGCCCAGCCGGGATGGAGCGGAGGCGCATCACCTCAGCGGCCCGCCGCTCGTATGTCTCCTCAGAGACAGTGGTGGGGGGCCTGGGTCCCAGCCGCCGCCTGGGGTCTGGCACCCGCCTCTCCCTGGCTCGAATACCCCCTCCACTCCCGGCCCGGGTGGACTTCTCCCTGGCTGGGGCACTCAATGCAGGCTTCAAGGAGACACGGGCCAGTGAGCGGGCCGAGATGATGGAACTCAACGACCGCTTTGCCAGCTACATTGAGAAGGTGCGCTTCCTGGAGCAGCAGAACAAGACACTGGCTGCCGAGCTGAACCAGCTGCGGGCCAAGGAGCCCACCAAGCTGGCTGATGTCTACCAGGCAGAGCTGCGCGAGCTGCGGCTGCGGCTTGATCAGCTCACCGCCACCAGTGCCCGGCTTGAGGCGGAGAGGGACAACCTGGCACAGGACCTGGACACACTGAGGCAGAAGTGAGGAGGGGTATCAAAGAGAGGGGTTCCTGCGCAGGGCGACTGAGCTCCTGAGAAGGATGCCACAGGCCTGCAAGAGTCTCAGGCACAGGGCTCTGACTCCCTGCTCCCTGGGTTTCCCCACCTCTGGGACAGGAGGGTGATCTTTGCTCCCCAAAACAGTGGGAGGGACCGGAAAGAGGCCCAGAGCCTCAGGGGATGAGTCCAGGTACTCAGCACCTCGCAACTGCGGAAAGCTTCGGGGGCAGGGAGCAGGCAGAGACCTGATCGGGCGGGGTCTTTAGGTGTCATCCACTACTGGACCTGGTGACTGTGGGCAGGGAGTTCACCTTTTCTGAGACTGGGTCTACATAAAGGAGGTGTTAAAAGGGGAGAAGGCGGGTGTCTACAAGGAGGATTGGGAGGGGTAGGAGGCTGGGGAAAGAGCAGGCAGGCCTGGGTTCAGAACACACTCTGCCTGTCCCCAGCTTGTGACCTTAAGCAAGCCACCTCAACCTGTGCAGCCTTGAAGTGGGGGTCATAATAAAACCTATTTGAAGAGGTAGCTGCCCAGGGTCCAAGGAACCCCAAGCCTGCCTCCTCCAGTGCTTTGCTGAGCTAGCAGGGCACGTGAGAGGGCTCACAAGTGCAGGAGTGTGTGTTCGCGCACACAGCAGCGAGCAGATGTCGCGGAAATGCCTGCCTGAGTGGGAGCAGGTGCACCAACCCTGATAAGGCCCCTTGGTAATGAGTTAAAGCAAAGTTCCTCGACCACTCACCCTCCTGGCCAAGGCCTCTGTCTAGGACCCCTCTTACCCTGGCTCTCCTGCCACTCTACTGGTCCTGGGAGGAGCCTGGACCCAGGAATGTGTCTCTCCTACTCCAGGTTCCAGGATGAAACCAGCCTGAGGCTGGAGGCAGAGAACAACCTGGCTGGCTATCGACAGGTCAGGGAGGTGGGGGGGGGGGTAGGGCAGGGAGGAGGAAAAGGCTTGAAAGTGGCCCACTCCAACAGAGCCCCCCACCCCAGCCCTCCAGAGCAATGTGCTGCTCCCCCTGGTCCCAGAAGAAGGGGTAAACAAGACTGGGGAATGGAGAGGAAGCATCTGGGGTCAGAGTAGCCCTTTGCCTCCTCCCCACTCCAGGAGGCAGATGAAGCCACCCTGGCCCGCTTAGATCTGGAGAGGAAGATTGAGTCTCTGGAGGAGGAGATCCGGTTCCTGAGGAAGATCCATGAGGAGGTGAGGCCAGGGCAATTGAGGAGGGCCCAAAACAGAGACTGAAACAGAGAGACTGAGACCAAGAGAGACTCAGAGACAGACAGAAGAGAGAAACAGATGGGGATGTGCCGACAAAAAAAGAGAATGAGAAACAGATACAGAGAGACTAAGGGAGAGAGACAGACAAGAGAGTATCCAACCCCTAGTAAAATGCACAGCCACACACACACCACCACCACTCCATTTCCTGAGTATTACAATGGCCCTATTGCCTCATTTTATTTATTTTTTCTTCACAATAGCCCAATGAGGCAGAGGCCATTCCAGTATCATCCCCTCTTCACAGATTAGCACGCTGAGACCCAGAGAGGTTAAGGCACTTGCTATGATTGCACAGCTAGTCTGATTCCACCTCCCTCTGCCATCTGTCTCCCTTAAAATGACAGCCACTCATTAGAAAAGATCTCCCTGAGCTCTGGCCTCAGACCATGGATTCAGAATCCATGTTGCCATGGAACCAGAAACACGGGCACACCATTCACAGAAATACAGTCACCGTCCCCCAAGAATGCAGGCACACTCTCAGTGCTGGCTCCAGCCTGTCCAGCTCTGGGAGGATGACACCATGAAGCCCAAACCATCCTGTCTCTCTTAGCCTGGACCACGTCACTTCCTCCAACTAGGGCTGCCCCAATTCCCTTAGCTGTGCCCGTGTCCGAGGAGCAGGCAGAAGAGGTAATGATGCTGCAGGAAACTCCAGTTGTGGCCTGGGCCCTGAGCCCTGGGACCCTTCTCTCACCTTGGTCAGGAGATGCAGGAGCTCCAGGAGCAGCTGGCCCGGCAGCAGGTCCATGTGGAGTTGGACATGGCCAAGCCAGACCTCACAGCAGCCCTGAGAGAGATCCGCACGCAGTACGAGGCAGTCGCAACCAGCAACATGCACGAGGCAGAGGAGTGGTACCGGTCCAAGGTAGCCTGACTATGGGCAAGCCTGCCTCCTCCAGGCAGCCCTCCTTGCACCATACAGGAGAACTCGGAGGGAGGGTGGAGGAAGGTGGGAGAGGATCTTCTATGGGTGACTGATCTCCAGAGAAATGAGGTGACTTGCCCAGGGTCACACTGGCACTACTACTGCCAACAAGTACCTATCATTATGTGTGCCAGGCCCTAAGTGTTTTACATGGATTATCTTATTATGAAGTAAGTACTGTTCTTTGATAGAGAACTGAGGTCCAGAGAGGTTAAGTAATTTGCCCGAAGTCACACAGCTCCTAAGTAGTAGAGCTGGATTTCTAATCCTAGCCCATCTTCCTCTGGAGCCTGATGCCATTCTTGATTCCTCTGCCAGTCAGTGTCCTAGGTTATAGAATATCTACTGCGTGCCAAGCGGTGCACAGGATGCCGAGAGGTGTCTGACCAAGGAGATGTGATGTGCACCCGAACAAGTACACCTGTCTGCATACAACCTGAGTGCTATAGCATCCATAGAGAATGCCATGGGGCAGAACTTACATATGCAGATCGGGGACCAAGGAAGACGTCATAGAAGGGGGGCATTTGGGCTGGGCAGGACAGACTATGGGCAAGCAGAGGAGGAAGGCAGGGGCATTTCAAGTGGAGGCTACAGCCTAGGCAGAGGCAGGTGCCCAGAGATGCTGGCCCAGAGTGCCAAGCTGAGGAGTGTGAGCAGCTAAAGCCAGTGGTGGTTCTGAGCAAGCGAGAGGCCCCATGGAGCTGTGAGGGCCTCACTCAGGATGGAGTAGAGAGGGCTATTAGAATCCAGGACTCTACTCGGCAGATCCCACTGTTTATGGTGGGGGAGAACAGCATTCAGTACGGTGCATGGAGCTGCCAGTGTTGAAGAGTCTGGATCCTGTGACAAACACTTGTTCTTTGCCGACCAGTCCCTGTGCTAAGTGCTGGAGACACAGCAGTGGCTATCCCCCCCCTACCCCCATGGGTCACAGTCCCCGGGAATAATTCCAACCAGGGCCAACGTCCACGGGGTGACCTGGGCAACCTCCTTCATTTCCCAAAGGCCGTGCCTTCCCATGGGCCATCACAGCTCCCCCATATGCGCCCCCCTGCAGTACCTCAGCCCCAGCCCTTCCCCCTCAGTCTACGGCCCTCTCCCCATTTAGTTTGCGGACCTGACTGACGCTGCCGCCCGGAACACGGAGTTGCTCCGCCAGGCCAAGCACGAGGCCAACGACTACCGGCGCCAGCTGCAGGCCTTAACCTGCGACCTGGAGTCCTTGCGCGGCACGGTGAGCGTGGGCAGGGCTGGTGGAGCTGGGGCTAACCCTGGAAGAGCGGGAAGAGGGGCTGCATTCCCGGGAGACTCTAGAGGCGCAGGGCCAAAGGCGGGGACGAGGGCTGAGAGGCCAGGGCTCTGAAAAGTTACTCCCGGCCGAGGACAGAGGCGGGGCATGGAACAGGGCGGGGAATCGAGGGCGGGGCCTAGGGCCGGGTGGGGCCTGAAGCCCTAGGCGGGGCCTCAGGGAGGGCCCTGGAAGGACCGACCGACTCCACCCAACAGAACGAGTCCCTGGAGAGGCAGATGCGGGAACTGGAGGAGCGCCACGCGCGGGAGGCCGCGAGTTACCAGGAGGCGCTGGCCCGGCTGGAGGAGGAGGGGCAGAGCCTCAAGGACGAGATGGCCCGCCACCTGCAGGAGTACCAGGAGCTGCTCAACGTCAAGCTGGCCCTGGACATCGAGATCGCCACCTACAGGAAGCTGTTGGAGGGCGAGGAGAACCGGTGAGCTCTGCCCTCAGCTGTAGGGAATCCCCACTGCCCCTCCTTGCTGCCCCTCAGTAGAGTCGGCCTTGCTCTCTTCCGGGGCCGCGCCGTGTTCAGCCTTGTGTGCAGCACCCCCCTCCCCCACCTCAGTGCCCAGCATTGTGCCTGCCTAACACACAGTAGGTATTCAATAAATGTTTGATGAATGAATAGATTCCATTCAACCGATATTGATTAGGTCCCATGGCCAAGGACCCCCCGCAAACTTAGAGGCTCACTCCTCACCCTCCCAACAAAGATTGGGCTTCTTTGATCCTGATGGATGTCTCCTGCCTCCTCAGAACATTCTTCATCACTCACCTGTCCCCTCTGCCATCATCCAAGCTCCACTCTCCTTTGGCCGGAGATGTTCCCCGAGCAGTGGTTAAGTGCTATGGCTGTTAACCAAAATGTCAGCAGTTCGAATCCACCAGCCACTCCTTGGAAACCCTATGGAATCAACCTGACGGCAATGAATTTGGTTTTTAGTTTGATTTTACACTCCTTTGGACAGAGATGTTCCCCTTGCAGATAACACTGCAGCCCCTTGAAGGCTCTTGGAGCCCCAGAGAGCACGCTGGCTGCTGGGAAAAGCTAGGAGATGAGATTGGCTTTTTTCCTGGCAAGCTAAAGGGCCTCAAGGCTGTCATGATGACCCTGGACAGAATCCTGGCCTGGGGATGTCCTAGGGCAGCCAGGTCACCCATCTCCCTCTGTCTTTCAGCATCACCATTCCAGTGCAGACCTTCTCCAACCTGCAGATCCGAGGTCAGTAGAGCAGGGCCTTGTGGGAAGGGTGTTGGACTCCTGCACCCTCCCCAGGCCCATGGGCTCTTGCTTTGGCCGGGGGCCAAGGACCAGGGCAAAGCAATCTGGTACAAGGGGTTTGGTACTCTCCTTGGGGGTTTTGTGATTCACTGCAGACCTTCTAGCCAGAACACATATTCCCAGGACCTTTCCCAGTGAGGCATCCAGCTGCTCCTGGTCTGCTCTGGCCCGTGTCCCGCTGCCCCTTCCTGTGCCCTATTCCACTGCAGAACTGGGGGAGGGTCTTAACCTCTCCCCTGTCAGCAGGTCCCTGAGCAAGTTCTGCCTGTCTAAGTGTTTTATGTTTTTGTTTTTTTTTAACTGCTTGTCACTGCAGGGGACAAAAGCACCAGAGAAGGGGAAGGTCACAAGGTCACAAGACATCTCAAAAACCTCACAATACAAGTTATACCAATAGAGGTGCACCCGATTGTAAACGGAGCCCTGCCGGCTCTAGGTTAGCTGCCTGCCTGTCAGACACAGCGCTTTTCTCAGCTTGACAGGGAGTGAGCCTCACCAAGCCCAACATATGTTTAATGATCAGAGCTGGCCAGTGCTAACAGTGGTGTGTCCTTGAGTACTCAGAAGAGAGGCTCTGAGGCCAGGCTCTGCCTCACGTTATCCTCGTCACTGGGAAAGCCCCTTGGGTCTGGCAGTGCCTGGCAGCGGCCAGGCTATCTATTTAATTCCTGTCCCCAAGGCTCCATTGCTCAGCTCATTGCTGATTCAGCCCAGAGGATTATTTCCCCCTGGACTGCTGCTCTTGTAGTGAATAAAGTTTTATGCTCTCTGTTCTTAATTTTAAATACTAGTGAATATGACATGTTATATTTTTCTCTTGGAGAGAGGGGAAACTAAATTACTTTTTACTTGTATGTAGCTCTCGAGTGATTCTTAGAAAGGGGAAAAAATTCTTCTTCTGGGCTAGAAAATTAAGGAATACCTGATATTCATGTCCCGGGGTTTAATGCAACATCAGAAGGGTTAACCAAGCTGACCAGGTAGAGATAATACTGGCAGGTGCCAGGTGGTAAAGGCAGATAAGAGGCAGAGAGAAGTAGGAAAAGGGAAAGGGGACAGGCAAAGGACCCACATGTAATGAGCACTAATATGTGCCAAATAATTAACATACATTATTTCAATTCGCTGGCTCCTCACTCCCACCTAGAGAAGTAGGCACCATCATCCTCATTTTTCCAATGAGGAAACTGAGGCTGAGAGGTAAATTAATTCCCACAGTCGTATGGCTGGTTAGTGGCTGAGCTGGGACTCAAGCTCCGGTCTTCCCGATTT
This sequence comes from Trichechus manatus latirostris, assembly GCF_000243295.1. NCBI lineage: Eukaryota > Metazoa > Chordata > Mammalia > Sirenia > Trichechidae > Trichechus > Trichechus manatus. The sequence continues at coordinate 21,786,927 of NW_004443964.1, forward strand.
CAGAGTACTCCCCATGTCCGCCTTCCTTGGCACAATGCTGGGTTATCAAAAAGCCAGGTGCCAGACAAGGGTTTGTGGTGGGGCTGAAATGAAGCCAGGCCAGGAGACACAGTAGGGCACTGGACAGAGCAGCCAGCACTTGCCCAGCACAGTCTCCAGCCCCTTTGGAAGTGGCTTGGCTTGGAAGTGGCTTGGCTGCTCCCTGCCTGGTTGGATGGGCTCTCTTGCTCAGGATTGGAGGTGTGTGATGCGGAGGCTGAGGGTGGGAGAGGATGCCTAGTCCCCAAGAGCCCATGGGAGGCCTCCTGTCCTCACGCCTGCAGAAACCAGCCTGGACACCAAGTCCGTGTCTGAAGGCCACCTCAAGAGGAACATCGTGGTGAAGACTGTGGAGATGCAGGATGGAGAGGTGAGGATTCTGAGGCCAGTCTCGGTGACAGCCGGGGACTGGCCCACAGAAAGGCCTCGACAATGCACAGGAGCTCCCTAGAGAGCTGGATGTAATTTCATTTCTCCAGCCTCTCCACTGGCTGTTCTAAGGGGTGCGTGGGTACCTAGGCCACGAGATGGGGTCCTAGCTCAGGCTGTCTCCCTTTCGTACCCTCAGAGTCAGGTGCCTCCAGCCCCAGAGAGAGTTAAGGTTAACGTTTTCACCCCTAACTCTGGCCTGGACAGTTGGGAAGAGGGAGGGCTTTCAATTTCCAGCTTGGTTAAAGGAACCTCTCAGAGAGATGAGAAGGGGGATTTGGCATCAGCGCCCCCCCCCCCCCCCCATTCACACCAGCAACAGTAATAGTCTTAACACCATTAGCTTACCAGGTGCCCAGCACTGTGTAAAATGCTTTATAGGCATTACCTCATTTACTCCTCTGACTACGGTTATCACAGAAAAGAAAGATCCAGGGAGGTGGGACTTGCCCAGGGTTACACAGCCTAGCAGTGGTGGGCTGGGCTGGGGTCAGTGTGAGCTCCCAACTATTGCACTGTGCACCTTCCATGTCCCCTGCAGGTCATCAAGGAGTCCAAGCAGGAGCACAAGGACGTGATGTGACACAGGACCCACCTGGTGGCCCTTGCCTCACAGTGTGGCGGCCTGCAGCTGGAGGCAGGGTAGCTGTTCCTCCTCTGTTAGTAATCTCCCCAGACCTGAGTTCCCACCCTCCCCACCTCTTTGCCAGCTTGCTGCCTTAGGCCCCATCAGCATTAGGGCTGCCAGACAGCACCCACCAGCACCCAGCAACTCCAACTAACGGCACTAATGCTGGGAGCTGCATTGCACTCACTCACCCCAAAGGGGTGGCCTGCGGAGGCATGGCCAGCAGCTTGGGTTAGGAGGGATGGGAGAAGCTGAAAAGGGCAGGGGAACCTGATAAATTCACTTTCCACATCCCCAATACTTGTTGTTATGGTAACAGTTGCCAGAGCCAGTCTCCACGACTGTCTGGGAACTGGGTCTTTGAGTTTCCTCGGGCTGCTGGAGGAAAACCGAGACTCTGAGACAGGAAAGGGGAGTCCCCGCAGGCAAGGAAGCCCTGGCCAGAGGCTTTTTCTTCTAGCCTGACCCTGGCTAGCCTGAGAGTAGGTGGACATGTCCTGTTACCTGGTGTGGTCACCAGACAGAATTCCTGGCCTGCCCAGATCTCAGAGGGGCTCCTGAGTGGTGACTCAGATGTCTCCGCTCCACTGAGCCACCATCCAGGGAACCAGCCTGTGGGATCCTGTGGGCATGTGGGAGCTTGATTCTCAGAACTTGGGGGATGATAGTGTAAGTGGAGAGGGAAGGGGTGCCGGGAGGGAGTAGAGGGGGGCTGCCTGGCCCCTAGGTATGGGTACAGAGAGGCCAAGCCCTACATACAGGCTGGAGGGGGTGCTGATGGGGATAGTGGGGGGCTGTAGGTGACACTTGGCCTTTAGATCATGGAAATCAAGAAGTGACTCACCTTCTTGAAGATGCTGCTGAAACAGGAGAGAGTAGGGCTGCTGCCCATGGCAGAGGAGTTGGGGGGTGGGGGGGCGGCGGCGGAGACAGCTTTATTTTAGTTTCAAAGGCCTCTGCCTCACCTTCTAGTCCCTGTCCATCTAGGCCTCAGAATCCCCGGGACTGCCACATCCTGACCCCAGCAAATGACCCTTTCTACCCCATAATGACCAGCTGCTTTTCCCTAAGCCAGGGGCCCCTTGTGGTCCCCTCTCACTCACACACAAAAAATACTCCCATATTTTAGCCACGTACCCTATTTTATAAGCCAAGAACTTGAGGCACAAGCCTGGAGGTAGGGAAGCTCAGGGCAGATGCTTCCAGCCCAGAGCACCTGCTCTGCTTTCCCTGGGAAGACAGTAGTGGGCCCAGAAGTGGGGCTGAGAAGGCCCACTCCAGGGTCCCGCTCTCTGCTCAAAGCGCAATGAGAGGGAGAGGTGGGGGTCCTTCCCTCTTTCCCAAGACTTGATGCCCTCTCTCCTCAACCCTTCCTGCCACCTGCTGCTGACCTTCAGGGCACTACTGCTGCCTTTAGTCACTGAGAAAAAATAAAGACAAATGCTGCGGCCTTCCCCAGAGTGGACTCGAATCTGTCAGACAGGTGGGGCCGGGGAGGACATAGCCTTGGACAAGACCCAACTTGCTTCTTATCACTGATCATCTTGGCACACCCCCCGCCAGACCACCACAGCAGCAGCCCCAGAGCCACATGACAAATCCCATATCTAACCCTGCTCTGCCACAGTAGCCCTGGAGGCCCTGACCTATTGCTCCCTCCCTCTCTTCTCACCCCTAACCCTCAGCCTGGGTACAATCTCTCAGAAAAGCTCTGAGTTTGATCCCCACTTTCCTCGCTCATTTCCCCTGTACTACCAGTTGCCATCAAGTGGACTCTGACTCATGGCGACCCCATGCATGGCAGAGTGGAGCTGTGCTCCATCAGGTTTTCAGTGGCTGATTTTTCAGAAGTAGATCAGCAGGCCTTTCTTCCAAGATGCCTCTGGATAGACTTAAATCTCCAGCCTTTCAGTTAGCAGCCAAGCACATTATCCCGTGTACTAGTCTTTACCTTTATTCCATTTCTTCCTGCCAGTCCAAGGACAAGGCTGGGGAGGAAGCCAAAGGGGATACAAACTAGGACTCCCCTCTTTTCTTCCTTCCTCTCCCTGTTACCCCCAATTCAATCAGTAACCACTTGGCAAACTTCAAAGGCAAGAAGGTAAAAGTACCTCAAACACTATTCAACACAGAGTAGGACATTTGATAAATGTTGGGTTCATTTCTTCTGTGATCCGAGTGTAAAGTCAGAAAACGTGCACCCTGGCTACCTCCAGCCTGACCTGAGTCCCCAAACTCCCACCTGCCTCTGGCTTCCCCACTTCCCAGATCAGGCCCCAGATCCACCCATGAAAATGGGGAGCAGATTGTAACAGATTTGTCCACGCCTCTTTGCCACATGTCCCAGGCCAGGATGCCCATTTAGAGGAATCTGGTATCATTTCACAAACACATTTAAGCACAACTGGTCTTCAGGGCTGGGGAAGAGAGAGCCTAGGGGGAGAAGTTGGGACAACAGTGGAATAAGTAACAGCAGCAACGACAGAGGTGAATAGTGGCAAAGACTGCTGTGATGAGCAGGTAGCCTATCAGGGTGAGCTGGAGGACAGAGCGAGTCTCAGGGTCTGAGAAGGAGACCTGGTAGTGCCCTCGAGATTTCACAGCCAGCCGGAACCCAGCGACTCGCACCCCCTGCCGCCAGCAATAGTAGATGCCCCGGTCACTCAGCTGGGTGAAGCGGATGTGGAGCTGGTTGCCATGGTCGATGAACACTCGCATGGACCTGTTTATGCCCTTCAGGTATTGTGTGCGGTACAGGTGCTGGTGGTCCTTGTCCCAGGCCACAGCATGCTCTGGCCGGGCGCCAGGGCAGGAGATAATAAGTCCATGGCCCAGCCTCTGCCTGTGGAACTGAATGGGCACCTGGGGCACCCAGGGCCGGCTGCCCACTTTGGACACATAATTGAAGATGGCCAGTATGCCCTCTCGGATCGTCTTCCTCTTCTCACAGGACACCAGGCAGCTCCGAACCAGCAGCTCAGGTGTGTGGTCCCTGGCCATAGTCCGCAGCTTCCTTGGCACAGCCTGCGAACCACAGGACACCACATCAGGCATTGTCTTGTGGTAGCGTGGGGAGAGGTCTGGGCTCTGCAAGTAGCAGAGGCCAATGCGCCACTGCTCCCCGCGCACCCCGCAGCGGTCGCAGGGGGTCCACTCCCAGAAGGTGGTGAAGACGTGCAAGTCCCCGTGGTACTCATCTTCAAAGGGCTCCTGGCCCTCGTCCTTGAAGGTGGCCACCATCCCCTCACTGCTCTGGATGTCCACATCGTAGGCGTAAAAGTAGTCCCCCTTGCGGGTGCCGCAGAAGTACAGGCCTGAGTCCTCGGGCTGGGCCCGGAAAACAAGCAAGCTGAACATGCGGATGCTGAAGCGGACCAGCATGTCACTGCCCACACGTACTTGAGCTGCCTCCGTCAGCACCCGCCCATCGAAGTCTGTCAGCACTTTGGTGTGGCCGCTGCCTAGGTGCTTTTGGTAATACCAGACCACAGCTGACACCTCCTCTGGCTTGCAGTGGCAGGGAAGCTCAAAGCTCATGTCGGCCAGGTAGGCTGCATTGTCAAACATCAAGAAAGCTGGGCAGGGGGTTTTCTGAAAAATGTTCTCCTTCTCCACAATTTCAAAGGCCTGGAGACTGCCCCACACCCACAGGAGCACAGTGGTGTGGGCCAGGCTCATGCCTGCAGGATAGAAGGGTCAGAGGCTGTAAGGCAAAACCAAGGTACTAAAGGCCTTCAGGGCTTCTAAAACTCACTTTTGGGAGCAGTCTACAAGGAAAGGATTAAGCAGCCAGAAGAACAAGCAACAGTCTGCAGAGGAAGCTGCCAAAGGCAAGGCAAATTATTCCCAGGTGATGTACAAGATGCCCTTCTAATGTTCCAGACCTTGTCTCATGGGAAAACCATTCTAGAACCTGGCGCTCACTTCCCATTCTAGAACACTGGCACTCACCTATGAATGGGTCGGGGAAACCAGAAAGAGAAGCAAGGGCCCAGATGCTAGGACAGGGAAATGTCTGCCTCACTGCTCCAGGCCCTGGCCCATCTGCCTGGTAGAAAAGTCTTCCATTTTACAATCCAGGAGATGGAGGAAACCCATATGCTTGCACATCTGGCATCTGTAAGAAGCCTGGGACTCTGGCCAGACCTGAGCCGATAGCTTGGGGCTTTCCCAGACCCAAGTGCACAGGAACTCAGTCCCTGGTGATAAATGCTGCACCCCAAATAAGGTAGTATTTGATCATTCATTGATTAAACATCCATTCATTGGTTTTGGGTTATAAATATTCTTATTGAGAGCTGTGGAGATCAGTACTTATTTCCCATGGAAGATTTTCCCTTTAAGTGGAACTTTAGCAGCATTTGGTTGGGCACACACCCATCTCTCAGGGCCAGCACACTAGAGGCTTGGCAAGCTCTAAAGGCGCCATCTAAGGGTGGGAAACAAAACTGCTTTCAACTTCTTGGGCCCTTGACTCCCACACAGTTCAAAATACAGAGCCACAGAGGGACAGGCGCCATGAGGAAGACTCAATTCCTCCTTTTTCTGTGAAAATTCCAAGTTGAGAAGACAATCAGGTATGGGCTTCTCTTTATAGCCCTCAGTGTCCCCAAGACAACAACCAATAAAAAACACCTCCGTGACCACTGGGGGCCTCTGAGGGCAGCTGGTCCTATCAGTTCACCTGGTATAGCCCCAGTAGCTCCTGCAGGAGCCTCTCCTCCTCCTGGGGCCCACCAGGCTGCTCTTCCAGACTCTGCTCCTCCTGGCTGAGCCCCTCCTTTGTGAGTCTAGGGGCACTCATGGCCTGCAGCTTCCGAAACAAGCCTCTGCAGCTCTCCCTCTCTGTGTGGCTCAGCAGGCTCAGGTTCAAGGTGAAGCGCCCAGTGCTGGCCAGGTTGTGCAAGATCCCAAGAACAGCCACCCGGTCGGCTGGCCTCACATGATCAGCCAGTGTCACCAGAAGCTCCCCTAGAAGTCCAAACCCCACATCCGCCTGGAAGAGGTGGCCCAGCTTTGGGCCCCCGAGCTGCAGCAGGGCCTGGTAGCGCTCTGGCCCGCTCCGCAAGTGTCGCCGCCAATCACGGTAGAACTCTGCTGAGGTCTCAGGCTGGAAGAGTGTTTTCACCTAGACCACAAAGGAAGAAGGAAAGGAGACCAGAGCTCTTCCAGCTGCTCTGGGACAGTGAGGGCAGCTGTGGGTTTTCATCTTAGCTCCGGCACTGCTCTCTGAGCACTGGGAAGGCTGCAGTCCTGTGGGTCTCATTTTTAGATCAGGAACTAGGGGTGGGACAGGGAGGGCAGGCCCTAAGGAAAACTAAGCCACGATTTGAGATTCTCAGTTGTACCAGGATTTTCCCTCTGATGAATGGGGACATGGCCCCGGTCTACGAGAGTAAGTCAGGGTTTACTCTGAGCAGCGTGGAGGGGATGATTGGAACTCAAGGTAAGTGTCAAGGATCTGACAGGCTATGTCTCCCTCCAACACTGCCACAGGATCATTATAGTATATACAATACAAGGCAGAGGTGGAGAAACCCAAACCTGCTCTGGGAATGAAAGTCAAAGGGCTGGCTGAAGGGGGCCTGCCCAGCCCACCTTTCTAACTTGATCTCCCAGCCCGACTTGGCCACATCATCAGCTGGCTGCTTTGCTTTGTGGGATCAGAGGCAGAAACCTGACTCTGTTGGCTTAACATGAAAACAACAATAGTAATAACAACTAAACAAAGTTTGGTTACATAGATATATAACTATGCATAAATATGTACAGGAAGGCATATATGAGTAACTGTAGGCACATATATATACATGTTTATGCATACTGCATATATTTTCAAGTATAAGATAAAGCACATAGGGGCACAGTTATGGATACTCACTAGACACAACCAAACACCTCATGGGATTGGTCTACTGAGTTTGACAGCAGAGTCTCATGGGGCAAGTCAGTCAACTGGCATAATCTAGTCTGTAAAGACAATGCTATATCCTAGTTTGGTGAGTTGAGTCTGGAGTCTGAAAAACTCATGAGCGGCCGTCTAAGATACACTATTGGCCTCTACTCGTCCGGAGCTAAAGAGAGAGAAGGAAACCAAAGACTCAAAGAAGAGTCTACACAAACAATGACATCACCTACCCTGAGAACAGAAGAACTAGATGGTGCCCGGCTACCACCACCAACTGTTCCAACCAGGACTCAGTAGATGGTCCCAGATAGAATGGGAGAAAAATGTAGAACAAAACCCAAATTCCTAAAAAAAAAGGCCAGACTTACTGGATCAGAAGAGACTAGATGAACCCCCAAGATTATTGCCCTGAGACACTCTTTCAGCTTGGAACTCAAACCACTCCAAGAGGTCACCTTTCAGCCAAGTGATAGACTGGCACATAAAATAAATAATATCACCCCTGAGTACTGTGCTCCTCAAAATAATTATCTAGATGAAATCAAATGGTTAACATTTACCCTAGACCAAAGATGAGAAGGCTAGGGTGGACAAGGTAGCAGATTAATGGAAACAGAACAACCAAAATGGAAATAATGAGAATGCTGATATATTGTGAAGAATATAACCAATTTCACTGAACAGTATGTGCAGAAATTGTTAAATAAGAACCTAATTTCCTGTGAAAACTTTCACCAAAAACACAATAAAACATTTTTTAAAAAATAATAAGGCAAAGGTATATGTTGTGAGAAGACAGGTTTGGGAGCTTAGGGCAGAGAACCTACTGGGCTAAAGAGGCTGGGCCTCATCTACCTGGAATATTTCCGTGGCCTCATCCTGGCAGGTGCTTCCCCGAGTACTGTGACAGTTCCTTCCCTTAGCAGCGTGACAGTTCCAGGGTGCGGTTTTCTTCCCTCCCATCTTGTCCTTCCGCTCCAGAGGTTTCAAATGTGAAGCAAGGACAATACCCCTGTGGACACAGGACAGAGACTGAGGGGTGGACTTAGTGCTGTTACAAGTAGGTGTGAGGCAGCTGGACTGTGCACGATACAAGCTGAATCTGTTAACAGGCAGTTATGGATTGAATTGTGTCCCCCTAAAATACATCTTGGATCTTAACCCCTATACCTTTGTTATGTTAACGAGGCCATTCCAGTGTAGGATGTGTCCTAAACCTAATCACCTCTGAGTTATAAAAAGAGATTAGACACAGAGGCAAGCACATACTGAGGAAGACAGATGCCATGTGAGGATTGCTAAGGAACCAGGGAACACCTGGGCTACCAACAAGGAAGGAATCACCACAGCTGAGACCCTGATTTGGACTTTTAGCCTCCAGAACTGTGAGAAAATAAATTTCTGTTCATGAAAGCCACCCACTTGTGGTGTTTGTGTTACAGCAGCACTAGGAAACAAAATGACAATAATAATAATAGCAACAACAATAATAATAGCAACAGTAGTCGACAGTTTTTCAGCACTACCTATGTGCTAGATACTGTGCTCAGAATATTACATGCAATAACTCATTAAATCATAACAATTGTTCTCATTTTAGAAATCAGGAATTGAGGCTCAGAGAGGTTAAGTAACCCATACAAGATCACACAGCTAATAAGAGGTGAGGCCAGAACTGAAGCCCAGAACTATCTGACTCCAGAGCCCTTCCCTTTATCCACTATAGTCTACTGTAACAGGGACATAGCAGTGAGCCAACCTGAACTCCTCATAAGATGTCACCCTCTGTTCCACTGCCCGTAACTTGGCAGCATTCTCCTGCTTGTACGTCTCATCAGCGGTGAGTGCAGCCTGCAGCTCTTTCTCCAAAGCTTTGAAGTCAATGATGTCATTCCTTTCCATGGCCTGTGCCTGGGAAGGTAAAGGAAATAAACATCAGCAGAGGGTCAGTATCAGGGAAAAGAGGAAGCCTCTGGATTCCTTGCCAGCCCACAAAATGACCCCAAAGCACTCTGGGTATCTTGGAGAAGAGGATAGTGTTACAAAAATCTAGTTTTTTACATAACAGAGGGGAGTTGAGTTGCAGAGTGGGAACTTGCACAAGACTTGTTGTTACTGAAAATAGAATAGGGAGCCCTGACTTTCAGTTTGGAGCCCTGTGTTAATTTTGTTTTCTGCCTCTAAAAATATTTTAATTTTGCATGCTTTGGCTGAGGAGGCTTTTGGATCTCAGAATTCAGTCAATTCATTTTATAGCGAATTGTTGGGATAGAGGACCTCACACAAAAGCTGAACTATTATCAGCTACTCTATAGCCCTAGGATAAAAATCTCATCCTGCATTAAACATCTTTAATCGGGAAGGATAATTTTCACCCAAATCAGATGCAATAATTGAGCAGGAAATCAAGTAGAAGTGGCAGAGGAAGGGGCTCAGTGATCCCTGTTCTCAAATCCCTCTGTCCAGCCCTGGGCTGGAGCACAGATCCTTATGTACTCAGGCAATCTCTTTAGCCCTGCCACTATACTTCTGGAGCCTCCGTGTATCTGATGCTGACAGGCCCTTTCTACAGGCAGGTTATCTACATGGGTTCTAGTCTTTAACATTTATTTGCTGTAAGATCTCTCTTTAACCTGCTGGTGGATTAGACTAGATTTTGTGGCAGAGGCATAATCAACAGCCTTAGGGAAGGGAAGCAGGAGGTGCGCATCCAACCCAACAGCCACCAACACAAAGAAATCAAACGCCAACAAGGGGCTGGGATGGGCCGGGTCAGGAACTGAACTCAGGCATCCTGGCTCCTGCTGGTTCTAAGGCCTCCCCAGTAGTTGAACAGAGAGAGCAACTAACCCTTCCGCCTCCCTAAGTCAGACACCGGGAAGTTCACCCCAGCAGCCCGGGTCTCGGACCCCTTGCTTTCTTTGGGGATCCCCTGAAAACACCAGGGTACAAAGGACGCTCGGCACAAACCACTCCTACCCGCTGTGGTTGCCTAGCAACTGTCCCAACATCCTGCCCACGTGATCTTCTCGAAGGCCCCTTTTCAGGGTGGCTCCGGGACGCCTGATCAGATTCAAGCCTCCTCAGGTCATATTTTCTTTGGGACAGCCCGCACCTTAGTTTGGGGACCCACGACTGCATCTCGGCTGTCCGCGGCTGGGACTCCTCCGAGCCGGTTCTCAGGCGGAAGGTTGTCCTCCGGAGCAGAAACGCGGCCTCGGCGTCTGTGTGGTCCTTCCTGACTGCGGGCGCAGACGCGGCGCGGCGTGGGACGGAAGCGCGGTCTTCGGTGGCCGCTTGCGGGCTCCTGGCTGAGCAGACGTGAGGTGAGCTGGCGCGGGTCAACGGTATGGGGAGGTTGCTCCGGCTGGGATGGAAAATTTAAAAAGTCATATATGGAAAAGGGTTATATGCTATCTGCCCCGCTTTCACTTTACAGATAGAGAAATTGAGGCCTGGAGCGGAAAAGGGACCGATTAAAAGAGCCCTTCTCCCTCTACTCCCCTCCCCCGACCCCGATCCTGGGTTTCCTTCGATATTGTCTATCCGTAAAATCCCTTCGGCAAGGCTCATGCTCTGTCTAGTCCTCTCTCTCACTCCGTCTTCTGTCTGGGCCGCTTTCATCTCTTCCTTTTGGGACTCTTGACTGATAGCGAGAATCTGCAGTGAGGACTGGCATCCAAAGTCACTAACTAGCTTTGTGCAACTGTGGGCAAGTCAGCTCGCTTCTCTGTGTCTTGGTGCAGTCATTCATTCATTCAATGAATGTGTATTGTTTTGTTCGTTTAGAACAAAACAAAGTCATTGTTTAAATTGTCGTTGGATAGATGAACAGTTAACTGCCATACAAAGACAAATGTTGATGAAGGTGCAAAGGTCTGTGGCAGCATTGTTGTTGTTGTCTGTCACCATCGAGTCGATTTCGACTCATAGCGATCCCCAGGTGTGCAGAGTAGAACTCCATTGAGTTTTCAAGGCTGTGACCTGTCAGAAGCCGTTTGCCAGGCCAGTTTTCCGAGGCGCCTCTCAGTGCGTTTGAACTGCCAACCTTTTTGGCCAGTAGTCGACTGTTTAACATTTGTGCCACGCAGGAACTCCTCTAAAGGAACTATAGACAGTATGAACGAATAAGTGTGGTTTTGTTCCAATACAGCTTTATTTATAGACACTGATACTGTTGAATTTTGTGTAATTAATTTTCCTGTATCGTGAAATATTAGAAAACTTTTTTCCAACTATTTAAAAGTGTAAAAAGCATTAGCTTGTGGGCAGTACAAAGACAGACAGTGGGCCAGATTTCGCCTGTGGGTCCTAGTTTTCTGACTGTTGCACTAAAGTATTAGGGGACAAGGAGGCCTTGCGTTGTCAGCATACTCTCTAGTAATTTAGGAAAAAGAACATTATTTATATTATTCTTGAAACTCTTTTAAGTTATTTTAAAATAAATTTCTTTAGCATTAAAAAAAGGGAAGGATATGTAAAAATAGGAGAGTGTGTAAACAATGAGTAAGAGAAGAGGGGAAAGTACAGGGCTTTTAGGGGAGCAGTCTATAGGTCAGTGTAACTGGATAGGAGGTTTGTGAAGGAATGTGGTCAACCTTAAAGGTGGGGCCATGTCATGGAACACCTTGATTACCTTGCCAAAATCTAACTCTTCTCCTTCAATTTTAGCATCATGGATACTGACTTGTATGATGAGTTTGGGAATTATATTGGACCAGAGCTTGATTCTGATGAAGATGATGATGAACTGGGCAGAGAGGCCAAAGATCTTGATGAGGTAACACAAATATATCGCTTTTTTAATCTCTCTTAAAAAAATAAAATAAAACACTGAATTCTCTGTGCTTCTATAATACCCTATGTGTATCTCCATTATTACCCTTTTTGTAAGACTTATTGGGGTCTTATACTGCTCCTGGTGGCGAAGTTATTAAGAGCTCGGCTGCTAACCGGAAGGTCAGCAGTTTGAATCCACCATCAGCTCCGTGGAAACCCTATGGGACAGTTCTACTCTGTCCTATAAGGTTGCTATGAGTCAGAATTGACTCAACAGCAACAGGTTTTGTTTTTGTTTTTTTTTTTTGTATACTGCCCCTAAGAAAGTTTAGCTACTGAAGCTTCAAAAGGAAATATAAGATGTTTCATCAGTGAGATTGTCTTGTAATCTAAACTCTAGTTCATCTGGTAGTGGCTCTTCTTCCATTTACCTGAAGTGCTTTTTGACAATTATGAATAATTCCAACGTAGAAAAGCTAGCCAACTTCTCCAAGTGCAGCTGCACTAGGTGCTTTCTCATAAGCTCAGGTTTAAAAGTGCATAAAAAGAATAGGAAGAGAAGGCACATATCCAAGGTCGGATAAAGATTCCTGTAACGCTTCGTCAGGTAGGCTATGGAGAATGAAGTCCAGAATAGTCTGAGGCTTGCAAAAGACACCAAAGGTGGCTTTTACATTTTAGTAGTATTTGGAACAAGATAAACAAGAAATGAATGGACCCATTGCTTAGCAATGGAGATGTGATATTAACAAGGGACAGCAGAAAAGCAGAACAAAAGTTTTGGCTGCCATCTGTTTTCTCCATCAAGGGAAATATCCTTCAAACTGGAAAAAATAAACACTGGAAAAAGAAAATTGAAGCCACGTATGTGAGGTAGGAAAGCATCTCGCAGCTTTGTTAGGTGTTGTCAGCTCGATTCTGACCCATTGCAACCTCATGTGACAGAGTAGAACTGCCCCATAAGGCTTTCTTGGCTGTAGTCTTACTGGGGGCGAATCTCCAGGTCTTTCTCCTCTGGAGCTTCTGGATGGATTTGAACCACCAACCTTTCAATTAGCAGCCAAGGCTTAACCATTTGTGCCATCTTTAGGTGCATTCAAGTCTCCAGGCCCAGATGATTACGTCCTAGAGTTGGAGGTAGGATCGGGGGAGACTTCGCAGAGGTGAACTGAGAGCCACTGTGGTAATCTTTAAGAAACTGTGGGGAGGGCAGCAGTGCCAGAAACTTGATCAGGAAACTATTGTTCCATTTTTCAGAAATGGAAATAAGGCACTGCCTTTTAGAAACTACAGACTAGTAAGCATGATGTAGATCCATGGTAAAATTATGGAAGGAATTTTAAAACAGATGACTGTTGAACACTTAGGAAGCTAGTGTGAGTTTTTGTTTACATTTATTTTTTATTTATTTTTAGATAATTTATTATTTGTTGTTGTTGGCTAATACGAGTTTTATACAAATTTTCTCTTGATGGGATATAGATGTAGATATAGGTCAGGGGTTTGCTATGGACCTGATGTATTTTGATTTGGGCATGGCTTTTGAAGAGTCTTTTATGGATATCTTTTTTCAGCCAGCTTTTTTTTCTAATGTTACTTTAAAAGGTATTTTTCATTGCACGTGTAGTTCATGAATACATTCTCATCAAACAGTATAGACAGAAGGGTCTTCTTTGGCCCTGATTCCATTTAGCTTCCCTTCCTAAGGTAACCACTACATTCACGATGTCCTTGTGGAAGGATCATGGGCTGGGTCGTAGTACAGTTAGGGAAGTCATACCTGATTGAACAAGGGAATCAAAAAGTATTGATTAATGGAGCACCTCCAGAGTTCCTGTGGCATGCCCCTGGCGTCTGTGTTTGGTCTTGTCCTTTTCAACCTTTCATCAGTGACTTGAGTGAGGATTGCAAAGACATTTATAAAATTTGCACGCGACATTTAAAAAAAAAAACAAGAAACACCAAACCCGTGCCGAGTTGATTCCACATGTACAGGGTAATGGAATCTGAGTTCAACGGACTTGAATAAAGCCCAATAATTCATTCATTGAGTAAGTATTTATAGAGCACTTAGTATGTGCAGAGAACCCCAATGCAGAGAGTGCCAGGGCACACAGTTCCTGCTCTCAAAGAACCTGTTGCTTACCAGGGGAGATAGAGAAGTAAGAAATATTTACAATACGAAGCAGGGAAGGACAGGTGCTGTTTAACTGATACTAAGTACTATAGTAGTAATATGTAAGAAAGGATCGTTCTTGGCTGGGATGACCAAGAAAGGTATCTGAGGAAGTGGTATTTGAAGTGGACCTGAAGAGCGTGTAGGCATCTATAAAGACAGAAAGTAGAATAATTAGCAGCTGCCTAGGCTTGCAGGAGGGGATGTGGGAATGTGATTGAACAGTGATGGCTAAAGGGTATGGAGTTTCTTTCTGGAGAGATGAAAATGTTCAGAATCGATTGTGGTGATGGTTACACAGTTCTGTGGCTATATTAAAAGCCACTGAACTGTGCATGTTAAATGGGTGAACTGTATGTTATATGAATTATATCTCAAGCTGTTAGCAAAAAAATATAAAAAACAAAAAAATGGGTAGGTGGTATGTGAATATTTGTTTTCACCTCAGGTACAGGGGTTGAGGTAATCGTACTCTTTGGTTCATGCTCCTCAGTATCGTTGCTTGTGCAGGGCTCCACTCTTGTTTAATTAATTTATTAATTCCCTTTTATTTCATTCTCATACCTGCCCCCCTAGTAGTCATTCTAATGTATATATATTTCTTGTTTGTGTGAGTAGCAAAATGTGTATGGTTGCCTTGTATTTTTAATTTAAGTAGATGGTTTGGTGTTATCTGTATCGTTGTGTTTCTTTTTTTTCCCACTTAGTATTGTGATTTTAGGATCCATCCCTGTTGCTATATGTAGATCTAGTCTGTGGCATATGACTGCTGCTCAGTTCTACCTGGTGCACTTCGCTCTCTTACCGATTGACACCCAGATTACCCACCAGGAGCCTTCCCTCACCACAGCAATACTGCAGTGAACATTTTAGCTGTGTCCCCTTATACATCTGGTGAGAATTTCCTTGGTTTAAATTCTCAGTAGCACAATTGCTGATCATGGGAATATGAATATATATATTTATTTATATATTTGGATATATTTAATTTGTACATTCTTAGTTTGACTAAGTGTTGGCAAGGAATATTGAATATACCATGGACTTCCAGAAGACAGAACAAGTCTCTCTCGGAAGAAGTACAGCCAGAGTGTTCCTTGGAAGCAAGGATGGTGAGACTTTGTCTCCTGTACTTTGGACATGTTACCAGGAGGGACCAGTTCCTAGAGAAGGACATCATGCTTGGTATGGTAGAGGGTCAGCAAAAAAGAGGAAGACCCTCCATGAGATGGCTTGACACAGTGGCTGCAGCAGTGGGCTGAAGCACAGCAATGATTGTGAGGATGGCGCAGGACTGGGCAGTGTTTCGTTCTGTTGTACATAGGGTCATTGTGGACAGAACTGACTCAACAGCACCTAACAACAAGTTTGACTGCTGCCAAATTGCTCTTCAGAATGGCTGCACCAGTCTACACTCCTTCTGGCAGCATGAGGATTCCTATAGCCTCCTAGTCCACGTAGAATGCATAGTTGTTGTTGTTTTTAATTGTTTTTTTGAGGTTTAAAACAGTAAAGAGATGCATAGGATTTTGGTAGTGGAGACAGCAAAGAAGGAAAGACATTCCAGAGAGGAGTGCAGTGAGCAGGGACCCAGAGGTTATATATTAATGGAGAATGATTTCTCCTCCAGATTGCCCAAAGCACAGTCCCTGGAGGAGAGCTGTGCGTGGGAAGCTGAGGAGATGGGGCCAGACCAGAGAAGGCCTTGGATGGAGGACTACTGAGGAACTGGGAGTGTTATGGATTAAATTGTGTCCACTAAAAATGTGTGTCAACTTGGCTAGGCCATGATTCCCAGTATTGTATGGTTGTCTTCCATGTTGTGATTTGATGTGGTTTTCCTGTGTGTTCTAAATCATAACCTGTATGAGGTTAATAAGGCAGGATTAGAGGCAGTTATGTTAATGAGGCAGGACTCACTCTACAGGATTAGGTTGTATCTTGAGTCGATCTCTTTTGAGATACAAATGAGAGAATCAAGTAGAGAGGAGAGGTACCTCATACCGCCAAGAAAGAAGAGCTGGGAGCAGAATGCGTCCTTTGGACCCAGGGTCCCTGTATTGAGAAACTCCTAGACCAGGGGAAGATAGATGACAAGGACCTTCCCCCAGAGCCAACAGAGAAAGAAAGCCTTCCCCTGGAGCTGGTGGCCTGAATTTGGACTTCTAGCCTCCCAAACTGTGAGAGAATAAACTTCTGTTTGTTGAAGCCATCTACTTGTGGTATTTCTCTTATAGCAGCAGATAACTAAGACAGGGAGTAAGGGATGATGTAACCAAAGCAAAGCCTAGGGTGCTTCCTATAGTGAATGTGTGGATACCAGCCAGGAGTTCATCACAGTGTTCCCAACAGGGATGCAGAGATGCAGAGTTGGGTAACTCTTTGAATGTGGGAGGGCAGAACGAGAATGAGGGGAGCTGGGATGACTGGAGGAACACCAATGTTATGAACAGACAAAAGGAAGCGATAGAAGGGTGCTTGTTTGGTTTCATTTTAAGTTTGTTGAGTTTGAGCTACTGTCAGGATATTAAAATAGAAATAACTACAGACAGCTGGGAATTACTACATAAAATCCTGCAATCAGATTCAAAATGCATTCAGTAGTATGGGGTGGGAGAAGACTGGCTTGATAGTTGTTTTGGGGCCACCACCAATAGGATATGTATGGCTGCCAAAAGAGCTAATGTATTCTTGGGCCACATTAATAGAAGTAGAGTGTGAAGATGGTGAGAGGTAGCCAGTAGGCTCACCACTGGAGGATTTTGTGTTCTTTTTGTGAAAGAGGCTGACATGTTGGAATTTGTGTGAAAGAAAACGAGTTCCCACTACATCTACACACCTCCCTGCATCTGTGCCCATATACGCTGCCTTCCCTCATGTTCTTTTAGATGATTGATCCGGTTTCTATCTACTAGATCCTATCCCTTCTTACCTACTGAAGATGTTCACTCCAGCAATTCTCCCTTGTCTCTACTGGATCATCCCCTCAGCATACAGGCCTGCTGTTATTTCATCTTCATATCCTCTCTTGACTCCCACATTCCCCTTCAGTTAACATCCCATTTCCCTGCTCCCCAATACAACACATCTTGAGAGAGTGTTGATACTTGCTGTCTCCAAATCCTCTCTTCCCATTTTCTCTCAAACCCACTTCCACCAGGCTTTTGCCTCCCACACAGTAGGGACTGCCCTTGTCAAGGTCACCAGTGACCTCTGGCCTGCTAAATCCAATGGTCAGTTCCCAGTGCTCGTCTTACTCGACCTGTCTGCAGTGTGTGACACAGCTCATTCCTCCCTCCTCCTTAAAATACTCCCTTCCATTGATTTCCAGGACACTTCTCTCCTGGTCTTCTTTCTCCTCACAGACTGTTCTTCTCAGTCTTCACTGCTGGTTCCTCCTTGTCTCTGACCTCTAAACATCTACAGGCCCCAGGACCCTATTCATCATACCTCCTCTCTGCCTACACTCACTCCCATGAGGATCACATCCAATCTATTAAATAACTTCTATTCACTGAGGACTCTCAAATTTGTATCTCCAACCCTGACCTTTCTGTTGAACCTCAGATGTGTATGTCCAATTTCCTACTTGATGTTTGGTAGGGCATCTCAAACTTAGCCTCTCTAAAACCTAACTACTGATCTTCCTCCCCAACCTGCTTTTATATTTTTCCTTATCTCAGTAAAGATGGGGCCATTCTCCAATTGCTCGGATCAAAAACCTTGTCTCTCTTTTTTTTCCCCTCACACACTGTCAATTCATTAGAAAATGTTTTTGATTCTACCTTCAAAATATATCCAGAATTTACCAGCCCAGGGGCAAGGACAAGAAGGCAGTAGGGGACAGGAAAGCTCGTAATGAGGGACCCAAGCTCAAGAAGGGGAGATTGTTGACATGTCATGTTGTGGGATTGGCAACCAGTGTCACAAAACAATATGTGTATTAATTGTTTAATAAGAAACTAGTTTGCTCTGTAAACATTCATTTAAAAAAAAAATACCATAAGTCAATGTTAAATAAATATCTCATAATAAAAAAGTACATGTATATCCAGAATTCAGCCTCTCCTTCCCAGCTTCACAGCTAACCACTCTGGTCCAAGCCACCACTATCATCTCTTTCCTGAATTACTGAAGTAGCCTCATAACTATATAATCTCCCTTCTTCTACTTCTGCTCCCCTGCAGTATATCCTCAGCATGAGAATCAGAGATTCTTTTAAAACAAAAATTGGATCGTATCACTCCTCTGCTCAAAACCCCCTAGTTTTCTCAACCTCGGCACTGTTGACATCTGTGGCCAGAAAAAATCTTTGTGTAGGGGTTCTTGTATGCACTGTAGGGTGTTTAGCAGCATCTCTGGCCTCTACCCACGAGATGCCAGTAGCACAAACCTTCCCCCCACCCCATACATACCCAGTTGTGACAACCAAAAATGTCTTCAGACACTGTCAGATGTTCCCAGGGAAGGGGCCAAAATCACTGCTGGTTGAGAACCACTCCCCTAGAGTGAAATCAAATTACTTAGAATGATCCTGAAGATTCTGCATGATCACTTCCTATGTGACCTTGGCTCATACTATTCTCCCTATCGTGTACACCACTCTAGCTATACTGGCCCCCTTACTAATCCTCAGAGGTGCCAACTCCTGTTGCATTTTTGCGCTTACTGTTTCATCCAGCTAAAGTGCTCTTTCGCCACGTACTTGCAGGGCTTATGCTTTCTCTTCCTTCAGATCTTTGCTCAAATGTCATCACCTTTGTTTTTTAATCGCTATATTGTCAATGCTTAGAGTAGTGCCTGCACGTAGTAAGTGCTCAGTAAGTATCTGTTGAGTGAATGAATTAATCCAGGATGTTTTGGAATATAGAGAGTGACAGAGTAGCCACTTTTGATTATGTGAAGAACTTTTTGGCAGAATAGAGAATAGCTTTGTTCAATGTTTCTCATGACCAGTGGGTTGATTATAAGGAGGTGGATTTGAAGTCAGTTACACAGACTAACTTTCTAGCAGAGTTTTCCAGCAGGGAAATGGGCTGCCTTGTGAGCAGGGGCCATGTTATTGGAAGTATTCAGTAGGGACAAGGATAAAACCTAACTATGGAAAAAATGCATTCATTCATTTGATGGAGTCTGCTTTGTGGCAGGCACTGTGCTGTGCATTACGGCCACAAAGGTGAATAGCACACTCTTCCTGCCCTTAGAGAATCCCTAATGTGTGAGGCGTTGTAAGACAGTGCCCAGAAGAGTGCCTGACATATGGTAGGTGCTCATTAAATATTTGGTTTTTTAAAAAAAAATAAGTTATTTTATTTTTGTTGTTTTTGTGTAGAATATACACAGCAGAACATGCACTAATTCAACAATTTCTACACGTCCAATTCAGTACATAGATTACACTCTTTGAGTTGTGCAACCGTTCTCACTCTCCTTTTCCGAGTTGTTCCTTCTCCCCCATTACCATCAGCTCACTGCCCCCTGAGGTTCCTATCTTATCTTTCAAGTTGCTGCTGTCAGTTTGATCCCATATAGATAGATCTTAAAAGAGCACAATGCTCAAGGCAGGCATCCTTTACTAGTTAAGCTAAACTATTGCTTGGTTTTGAGAAGACTTCAGGGGATATTTTTGGTTTAAGGTTTAAAGATTATCTTAGGGCAGTAGTTTCAGGGGTTCATCCAGCCTCCATGGCTCCAGGAGTCTGGAGTCTATGAGAATTTGAAATTCTCTTCTGCATTTTCCCCGTTTTGATCAAGATTCTTGTATAGGTTCTTTGATCAAAATGTTCAGTAATGGTAGCCGGGCACCATCCAGTTCTTCTAGTCTCATAGCAGAGGAGGCAGTGGTTCATGGAGGCAATTAGCCACACATTCTGGTTCCTCCTCCTGTTCCTGACTCTCCTTCTTCTGTTGCTCCAAGTGAACAGACACCAATTGTGCCTTGAATGGCAGCTTGCAAGCTTTTAAGACCCCTGGCACTACGCATTGAACTAGGAGATAGAACAGAAGCACTAAATATGTTATTAAGCCAATTAACTGGGATGTCCCATGAAACCATGAACCAAAGGAGCCAAATCCCATGAGGTATTTGGTTGTACATAAGCAAGCAACCTCCACAGCTACTCTTATTTATTTATTTGCCATTGTAAATATATCTATTATATAATTTAGTCATCAAAAGTATAGGGTATAAATATATGTATTGCTGATTTTTTTTTTTTTTTGCTTGTCTCCTAATTACAAAGCTTTGTTGTTTTTTTTTAAACAATTCTGTGAATCTAAGTGAAAAATTTAAAGGCGACGGCTCGTTTCTAGTTTCAACCTGGTTTCTGACCTTGGACAAAATTATTTTTCTGTTAAAAGGGTGCGTTGTGATGCACCATTTGTTTTTCCTGATCTCAATCCCCTTGTGACCACTGGCACACACTAAGGAGGGGCCAGCTTGAAGTAGGGCACGCTGTTTTCTCTTCACGAAGGGTCACACAGGAGTAGAACCTGGCCTGCTGACTCTTCAGCATAAGACTGAAGAAGCTGTCAAGCATGAGGAGTTAGTGCTCTTACTCATGTACCTGCAGTTGTTAGTCATAGAGCAGAAGTGCATGCCTCTTAGAGCTTCCTTCCCTCTTGCTTTCAGATGGATGATGATGATGATGACGACGACATAGGAGATCATGATGACGATCACCCCGGGATGGAGGTGGTGCTACATGAGGACAAGAAGTACTACCCCACAGCCGAGGAGGTGTACGGTCCTGAGGTGGAGACCATAGTCCAGGAGGAAGACACCCAGCCTCTCACAGGTGAGTCAGAAGGCTCTGGGTTGTGAGACGGGAAATTAAAACTGGGAAACTTCATGTCATAGTGGTGAGCAATCTGAAAAATTCACTGAATGAATTAATCAGTTTTACTACTTTCAGGTACTATTTCTGGATTAAGATTCCGTTAGCCCTGTTTTAATATTCAATACAATTCTTAGCTTATCACTAAGTAAAATAAGAGTTATTTCTTTATTTATCTGACATCTGTTTAGGTGCTTGAAGGCCATTACTAAGTTCCTTCAGCTTATATGGCCACTGGTCTGTTTAGGCTGAATCTTTTTCTAGCTCGCGTCCAGATGTCAGCTGTTTTCTTTCAAACCTTTAGTTTGGTGTTGGAAACCAGCCTTTGAGACAGAACTGGGTATTTGGTCTATTTTACCTATTTTGACTCCATTAGACTGTTAAGAGGGAGCCCTGGTGGTGCAGTGGTTAAGCGTTCGACTGCTAACCGAAAGGTCGGTGGTTTGAACCCACCAGCCACTCTGTGGGAGATATATTTTTCCACCCAATTAACCCCAAACCCCTTCAGCCATACCTCATGATATTTATTTTCCACCTCCGAATAATTTTCAGGAAGCCTGGGTGGCACAAGTGGTTTGAGATCAGCTGCTAACCTAAAGGTTGTTGGTTCAAACCTACCCAGTGGCTCCACAGAAGAAAGGTCTGGCAAACTGCTTCTGTAAAGATTACAGCTATGAAAACCCTATGGAGCAGTTCTGCTCTGTAATACATGGGGTCACCATGAGTTGGAGGCCGACTTGATGGTAGCTAACAACAACAATTTTCATTGATCTTCTGAAAAATAGTTGCATTTTATAAATACAAGAAGAGATTTTGAACAGACATTGACCATAGTAGGTAGCCATTCTCTCTCCCTTCCTCCCACAAAATGAAGTCCAAACTCCTCAGTCCACAGTTCAAGATCCTTCACTGTGTCATGCCAAATAGCATCCCCAGAATTTTCTCAACATATGAGTGATCCTTGAGAATAAAATAAATTGATGTCTTATATATTCTGAAAGTTTAGTGGAATAGAGCTCTGTATTTTTATATCGTATGCCTACCTGAACATCAATGACTTTTTTTCCCCCTAGAACCCATTATTAAGCCAGTGAAAACCAAGAAATTCACTCTGATGGAGCAGACGTTACCTGTCACGGTGTATGAAATGGAGTAAGTCACCTCTGCAGGAGTCGTGTGGGCTCATCTTTTCATGGAGGAGGGAGGTAGTTTATGGTTAAAGTAGTCAGTGGATTGTGAGAGCAAAAATCTCTCTCTGCATTTTGCCAAAATTTTCCTTCAGCTTAAATGGCCACTGGGGTATTTAGGCTGAATCTTAATTTTTCCCTTAGCTCATGCCCAGATCTCAGCTGTTTTCTTTCAAACTGTTAGTTTGGTATTGGAAACCAGCCTTTGAGCCAGAACTGGGTATTTGGTCTTTTTTACCTATTTTGACTCCATTAGACTGTTAAGAAGGAGCCCTGGTGGTGCAGTGGTTAAGTGCTCAACTGCTAATCGAAAGGTCAGTGGTTCGAACCCACCAGCCACTCTGTGGGAGAAAGATGTGGCCATCTGCTTCTGTAAAGATTAAGCCTTGGAAACCCTATGGGGCAGTTCTTCTCTATCCTACAGGGTCACTGTGAGTTGAAATAGACTCAACAGCAGCGGGTTTTGAAGACTACTGTTTTGGGAACATAAAACCAAAAACCAAACACGTTGCTGTCAAGTTGATTCTGACTCACAGTGACCCTATGGGAAGAGTAGAACTGCCCCGTAGGGTTTCCAAGAAGCAGCTGGTAGATTTGAACAGCCGACCTTTTGGTTAGCAGCCAAGCTCTTAACCACTGTGCCGAAAAGGTAGGGTACCAGCAGATAGGTATAGAAACGCTTAGGCTCTTCCTACTGCAAACGATTTTTGAAAACATTTTCATTGATGGAATGTACTTGTAAGGCCTTCACGTATTGAAGTGCTTGTGACTTATTATTAGATTATGAAACTCTCTTGTTTTGTTTTGAAAACATGTTGATACGTCCAAGAGTGGGGTCCCTTCTAAAATGGTCAGCTCACCTTCCATCAGTCAGACGTTTTTGAAACAACTTTTTAGTCGTCTGCATAACTTTCTTCATATTCCTTCACAATCTCAGTGGTGTTTTTTAAATCTCCAATCTTTGAGAGCGGGCTTGATTTTAGAAGAGCCAAAGTCATCTGAAGGATACTTGCCTGAAACAACATTGGTGATAAGCATGACAGACGGTGCTGATTTTTGATAAAGATGGAGGTCCTCTGTGCTCAACAGCATTGATGAGATGGAGTTTTCTTGAATGCCTTGTGAACTGACGCTGACAGCAGTGATTCCCAAGAGGAGCTCCCAAAGTGATTTAGCCCCCTTGGCATCAGTGAAATAAATGCAGAGCATCTAGCCTGAAGATTTCTATGAAAGGAACAGTACTCACGTAGATGTGCTAGTTCTGATATTTGTTGTTTTGGTTTTCTTCTCGCTTTTTTTTTTTCAGTGTTAACAAATAACATTTTTATTTAAACATGTTTTTCACAGGGCTTCGAACCAGTTCGTTCCAGTTCGAACCTCTGCTGAGAATTGCATTTCTGTGTGTGTGTGTGTGTGTGTGTGTGTGTGTGTGTTTTAGGTGAAAGTTTACAGGACGGATTAGTTTTTAATTCAAAAATTTTATACACAAATTGTTTTATAACATTAGTAGCAATCCCTGCAGTGTGTCAGCACTCTCCCCCTTTCCCTTTACACCATGCGTTATCAGTGTCCACTCATCCAGTTTTCTTTTCCTTAGGCAGATGTTGCCCATTTGGTCTCGTATACTTGAGTGAACTAAGAAGCATGTTCCTCATGTGTGTTGTTGTTTGTTTATAGGCCTGTCTAATCTTTGGCTGAAAGGTGGACTTTGGGAATGTCTTCAGTTCTGAGTTAGCAGGGTGTCCAGGGGCCATAGTCTTGGGGGTTCCTACAGTCTCTGTCAGACCAGTAAGTCTGTTCTCTTTGTGAATTTGAATTTTGTTCTACTTCTTCTCCCGTTCTGTCCAGGACCCTCTATTGTGATCCCTGTCAGAGCGGTCAGAGGTGGTAGCTGTGCACCATCTAGTTCTTCTGGCCTCAGGCTGGTGGAGGCTATGGCTCATGTGGCCCATTAGTCCTTTGGACTAATATTTTCCTTGTGTCTTTGGTTTTCTTCATTCTCCTTTGCTCTGGTGTTGGGACCAGTAGACATATCTTAAATGGCCGCTTGCAAGCTTTTAGGACCCCAGGCACTAGTCACCAAAGCAGGATGTAAAACATTTTGTTTATGAACTATGTTATGCCAATTGACCTAGATGTCTCCTGAGACCATGGTCCCCAGCCCTCAGCCCCAGTAACTCAGTCCCTCAAGGTGCTTGGATGTATCTAGGAAGCTTCTGTGACTTTGCCTTGGTTAAGTTGTGCTGACTTCCCCTATATTGTGTGTTGTCTTTCCCTTCACCGAAGTTAACACTTGTCTACTCTCTAGTTAGTGATTTCCCCTCCCGACCCCTCACCTCACTCGTAACCATCAAAGATTGTTTTTTCCTGTGTGTAAACCTTTTCTTGGATTTTTATAATAGTGGTCTTATATATTTGTCCTTTTGCAATTTACTTATTTCACTCAGCATAATGCCCTCCAGATTCATCCATGTTGTGAGATGTTTCACGGATTCATCATTGTTCTTCGTTGCTGCGTAGTATTCCATTGTTTGCTTTCTTTTTTAATGTCATTATTTTACTCAGGGCTTTAAACCGGTTCTGCCCAGTTCAATCATGGCCGCCAAAGCGAAACCAGAACAGGAAAAATTACGAGTCAAAGCCCTGCTAGAAACTTAATCTCCTTCTTAGAAAACAAGGGCAGCGTACACATTGCTTAGCAACCAAATCTCTTGCCCATTGGATTTTGAGCAGAGTTGGAAACAGTCCCCTGCTCAAAGATGACAGGATACCACGCTGCTTTGAATGTGTGTTGCTCTTAACAGTCCTTGCAATAATCCAGTTTCCCGCGTCAGGTTCCTGAGGGGACTCGGAACGCCTCTTCTGAGTCTCCCATTCCAGGGCTTCAACTTGTAATTTTTCCCATTCTGGTTATTGTTCTCGTTCACCAAAATTTTCAGAATTTGGGTCTGTTCCGGTTTCACTTTGTGAGCCATGACTGAACTGGTTCAAACCAGTTCAAAGTCTTGATTTTACTATCAGAGTCCCCATGACACTTCATTCACAGGTTGCTCTATTCTCAAAGCCAAGACTGTGTAGATGGGGAAATTCACATCTGCCTCTGAGCATTCTCCAGTTGGTCTGAAATTTATTTCTGGCTAAAATACCTGAAACACCTTTAGGGTTTTTTGCACTGCTCCTCATCTGAAAACTTTTGTCAAAGTCCCTTTCTTCTTCTTTCTCTTTTCAGTTTCTTGGCAGATCTGATGGACAACTCAGAGCTCATCAGAAATGTGACCCTTTGTGGCCATCTCCACCATGGCAAGGTGAGACACTTTCAGCTACTTGGAACAGGATTTCTCTTCATTCCTGCTCAGTTTTCAGCCCTCAGTATCACAGAGGTTGTGGCTTGACGTCCTAAAGCTGGGCCTCCTGACCTGTGGCTCTCTGCCTATTGTGAAATCGCCCTGTACAATTCTGTCTTCTCCTGAGCAGTGGATGGGCCCTGTTCCTAAGCCACTTGCACGCCTGAGCCCTGTGTTTACATCTGATAGAAAAGAGGAAATTGAGCCTTACTCTGATTTTTATAAGTTTTCATTTCCTGGGGGATGCCTGTCCAAGAAAGATTTCATCTTTCATTTGAAAATAATCCTGTGGCTTCTGTGTTAATCCTTTGCCGCCCATAGTCCCCCTTGCTCTCCCCTTCCTCTTATTCCTAAGTTGTGTGGGAGTATTGGGAGCTGGGGGAGGGACGCAGTGGATTTTCCTTTGTAGTTGTCAGGTCTTAACGTTCTCTTCCTTTTCAGACGTGTTTTGTAGATTGTTTAATAGAACAGACTCACCCGGAAATCAGAAAACGCTATGACCAAGATGTAAGTAGAACTGCTGTTGAGGGTTTAGGATGAACCATTCAGAAATAGAGGGGTGTCTCTCTGCTTCCCGTTCCTTCCTCCTTCCCCTCTTTTTAAATAATGACTCCCACAAAGTGTTGCTTTATCATCATAATCTCTGTTAATAGCCCTTAAGAAAATAATTGCAACTTCCTCAGGAGCAGAGCAAATACCAGCCTGCAGTATTTTTGGATGATCTGTTCTACTTCTGGGGTCCCTCTTCTGTTCTGATATCTCCTGACTTTTATAGTCTCTTCTTTCCTGTCGTAGTGTTAATAGCCTGCTCTATAAATATACAATTGGACCTTGTTGTTTTCATGGTAAATGTAAATGCCTCTGAATGAGGCCAGGCGTGGCTGCGAGTCTCAGTGCAATAAATGGGCAATCCCTGCCAGATTGACTGCCTTGACATCCGGGGGGTTCCAGGAAGGCTGGTATGTGTCTCCTTTCCCACTCTAAGAGCTCAGTACATTTGATCCAATTCACTCTCCAGCCATAGGAGTCTTCAGTGACCATCCCTGCCCGCCCCCCAGCCCCCACCAAACACACACATCCAGGAGCAATTTTCAGCTGGGAGGCTCTCGTCTCATAGTCTGGAATTGCTGTGGGGACACCCTGCCGGCTTCAGTCTGTTCTCCTCCTCAGGGAGAAACCCTCGGGTTGGGAGGTGGTGAGGGAAAGTGATTGATGCTTTGTAGGTGGGAGAGGAGTCGGTAGGCAGGTGGTAACAACAGTTCATTTTTTTCAGCTGTGCTACACTGACATCCTTTTCACTGAACAAGAGGTAAGTGTGTCTTGGGAAAACAGATGGTTGCCCGCACCAGACCCAACCAGATCCAGTAGCTTTTTAGGGAAGGTAGGGGAGCCTTTATGGTAGAACCTTGTTCCGTACCATGCCTCCCTCCCACCCCCATCTCACACCTCCTTATCTTCCTTGCTTCTCCCAGTCACCCTGATCTATAACTTGAAAAGAGCTGGGTAGGTGAGCAGTAGGGTAGGAAGGATTTAATAATGCAAATTCTAGGAGGTAATACCTACAGTTACCTGTAAGTTATGCAGAAGCTCATGATTTTAAAAATGGCATCATCCTGAAAGAACGTAAGATGACTTTGTGCATATGATGACCTCTTTCTTTGAGTAGCTGTCTCTGAAAATGTCATTGTATGTTGTTGTGCTTCTCTTTCTGTATAAAGAAGTAAGGGTATGTCTCTGTCTTTCCCATTCTGTTTGGTTATTCTTTCTGGCTCTTCATCCCTTCTCTCTGACCCCTTCTTTTTCCTCCTCTGTTTTTTCTGTCTCTTTTTCCTAAGTGACCACATGAAAAGCTCAAGTACATAAATAGGTTAACATAAAAGAACTTTAAACAGTGCTGGCTAGCAATCAACAAATGTTAACTAATAGTATTTTAAAATATATTTATAGATTTATTTGACTAGATTTTTTTGAATATTTTCTATTTTAGTTTTTATAATGAAAATACTGTAATATTTATATAAAAAGAAAAACTAACATGGCCCAGATTCTTTCTACTTATCTGCTACTTAATTATTAACCTGGTTCCAGTATGTGAGTGACTCTCAACAGGAAGGTAAGATTCCAGGACCTTGGATTCTGTTAATTTTGATATTGCTTTGCTTGGGCTTTTTTTATTTTTGTTTTCAGTTTTTTACTTTCTTTTAGCATTTGAACCAACTCCCCCCACCCCATAAAAAAAAAAATGCTGTTTAATGCCAAGGCATTTCATCTTCAAAGTCATGCTGGGTAGAGGCCTAGATAAAAATCACACCTGCTGCAAGGAGAGACTTCAGTGTCATTTACCATCAGCTGAGAAGCCCTGAGAGCAGACCGTTTTTGCATCAGAGAAGTCTTGACCACTCTCTGTGTGACTTTCAGAGAGGTGTTGGCATCAAAAGCACTCCTGTGACAGTGGTCCTGCCAGATACCAAAGGAAAATCTTATCTCTTCAATATCATGGACACTCCAGGTAGGACCTTCCTTGCCCTTTTCCCATCAGCTCCTGGTCCTCCTCGTGTTCTGTGCTCCCGCTTTCCAGAGCAGAACAGAGCAGCAGCATGTCTTTGTTTTTGCATTCTCTCCACCTTGATTGAAGTAATTTTCATGTTTAACTCTCTCCTTTGGCTCTCACTAGTTAATTAACAAGCACCAGGCATTTGATTCTATGCTACTCCTCTCTTTGCTCTTGAATATTTAATACATTTTAGAGAATTTTATTCGTGTATTCACTTCAGCCTGTGTCAGGCCCCACACTGGACACTGGGGCAACAAAGATGAATCGACATGGTCCCTGGCCTCAGGGACTCTCAGTCTTTTGAAGGTGCCTGTGGGGAGACATAGCTACCACGTGGTCAGCACACAGGTTATGGTGGGAGCAGCACATCTCACCCTGTGGCTGCTCCTTCTCTTAGGGAAAGGACCAACTTGGGTCAGAGTTTTAAATAGGGAAAATTGGGTTTGGGCAGATTTGCCTTCACTGCACCGACAGGTGCCCGATGCCCTTGCACCTGTCATCCCTACCTCCTACCTTACCCCACCCATGGCAGCATCTTATCAGGAACTGTCTCCCTGGAGCAGTACCTTGTGCTCCAGTCCTTCCTTTGCCCTTTCTCCTGCCTCCAAAATTGCCCTATGTCCCACAGAACCACAGAACTGATTACTGCTGATTAGACTAAGCTGGCATGTGAGTGAGTGTGAACGTGTTATGCTCTCCTAGGTAAAACACTTTCCTCTTCTTACATATAGGGACCTCCTGTATAAGAGCTTAATCTAAACATGTAACGTGGGTGGTGAAATTATATACACTGCAGGAAACTGGGGAGGAGGGTAAGGGAACATTTAGGGGTCCACAAGCTTCGCTGTGCTCCTGAGATCACCCTTCAAGTTAGTTATGCCTCATCCTGCTTCCCCACAAGTAGTGATTTACTTGGTATTTGCTTTCCAGGACATGTGAATTTTTCTGATGAAGTCACAGCTGGCTTGCGCATCTCAGATGGAGTGGTCCTTTTCATCGATGCTGCTGAGGGGGTGAGTCAGGCTCTGATCTCTCAGAACCTCTTTCCCCTGTTCTGTTTGCCCCCACACAATGCCTAGAGCACCGAGTGAGCTGGGAGCCAGAGAACATGAAAATCAATGGGATTAAAGGTCAGAGTCTCTCTAAAAATGAGGGCAGCAAATGAAGTTCAAAATTAATCCTCAACATAGGCTGCTTCACTCCCTGCCAGGTGAAACTCAAAATGATAGGACCCATTGTCATTTAGGAAACACAAAGATAAAATGACAAACTTAAATAAAAGGAGGTAAGAGAGTATATTCATATAAATAGATTTAACATGTTAATGAATTTTTGTAAGCTAGAGAGATATTGGAGGCCCAGGATGTCTCATATTTCTAAATTGGAAGTTTAGATGACTCAGTTAATGAACCTCACTCCTGTTGTCATTGGTGAGATAGCCGCCAGATGGAGCTAGAGTTGCCTTTTTTTGAACTGACTTCATTCTGGAGTAATTTCCAACTTAATGAAAAGTTGTAAGAATAGTACAAAGAACTCATCTCATTTGTTTCGTAATTCTTTCTCTCCATATATGTGTATGTGTGTGTATTTTTATCCCCTGAAGCATTTGGAAGTAAAATATTTCAGAATGTATTTCTTAAGAACAAGGACATTGACTTACATAACCATAGTACCATTACCAAATCAGGCAGTTTAACATTGCTACAATACTATTATCCAGATTTCATTGTACAGACCTTATTCAGTTTCACTAATTGTCTTATTAATGTTCTTTATAACATCCTCCCCCAGTCTACTGGATCTGATAGCATTTAGTTTTATGTCTCTTTACACTCCTTTGATCAGAATATTTCTTCAGCATTTCTTGTTTTTTTGTGACATTGACATTTTTGAAGAGTACAGGCCATTTGTTTTGTAGAATATGTCTCAGTTGGGGCTTGTCTGATGTTTCCTGGTGATTAGGTTCAGGTTATTTTTGGCAGGAATTCTACATAAATAATATGTTCTTATTAGTACATCACATCAGAAGCTACATGATGTCACCTTATCCCATTATTGGTGATGTTAACTTTGATTGCTTGGTTGAGTTGCATCTGCCAGGTTTCTCCAGTGTAAAGTTACTATTTTCCCCTTTGTAACTAGTAAATAGTTTCTGGGGAGATACTTTGAGCCCATGTGTACATTGTATTCCTTATCAAACTTCACATACACGTTTTAGCATCCATTGATCATTCTTGGTTTATTTCTGTGATAGTTGCAAAATGGTGATTTTCTAATTCTTACTATTCCTTTTGTATTTATCATTTGGAATTCTCTTGTAAGGAAGAGCTTTCCCTTCTTCCCATTTGCTTATTTATTATCAGTAGGGGCTCATGGGTTCTTATTTGTAATCCACTACTATCCTTATTTGGAGCCCTGGTGGCACGGTGGTTAAGAGCTCAGCTGCTAACCAGAAAGTTCGGTAGTTCGAATCCACCAGCCACTCCTTGGAAACCCTCTGGGCAGTTATACTCTGTCCTGTAGGGTCGCTATGAGTCAGAATTGACTTGACAGCGGTGGGTTTGGTTTTTTGTTGTTGTTGTTATTCTTAACTTGTTTTAACGTTCTAGTTCCAGCTTTGGCTAGCGAGAGCTCCTTCAGGTGGGCTTCCTTTTATCCTTTTGACACATTTGGTTTTGTTTTGTTTGTTTTTGAGCACTTCTTTCAGGCACAAAAAGATGTTCTAGATTCATCTTGTACTTTTCCTGCCCCAGTCCTGGAATGAGCCATTTCTCCAAGGAGCTCTGGTTCCTTTTAGTGGGGACTGACATTTAGATCTGGATGTGTCTGTTGGCTGTTGGGGTGTGTTGCTTCTGGGTCCTTTCCCTGAACAGAGCTAGATAATACACACATACCTACATATACTTGTATCTATTTTATGCATATGTATTTATATTTAACCGTCTGTTATCCTGTTACCCTCAATTCCATACCAGCTCCACAGGCTCTTCGTAGCCGTCCTTTATTCCTTCTCCAGCACTGAGAAACTTGTCTCCCAGCATCATCAGTGTATTTATTCATTTCTTAATCCTGCAAGGTGCCCTCTTAAAGTTCCTTCCTCTGCCTTTCAGAAGGTGTGCTCTGCCTCCACCCAACAATCTATATTCCCAGGCCCTCTGTCCCCCTCGTACCCCATATTTTGAAATAATTATTCTCTTTGGCCCTGCCCTGGCCTTTTCTGCACATATCACTACCTCCTCATCCTTGTGTTTCTCAGGTGATGTTGAACACCGAGCGGCTGATCAAGCACGCCGTGCAGGAGAGGCTGGCAGTCACCGTGTGCATCAACAAGATTGACCGGCTCATCCTGGAGCTCAAGCTGCCTCCAACTGATGCTTACTACAAGCTGCGCCACATTGTGGACGAGGTCAATGGGTTAATAAGGTATAGGACCCCTTGGAGTGGGTTTCCTGTCCTTGGGGACTCTTGGCTTTTGTAAGCCTTTGCCCTGAACACCTCTGAGGGCAACTGATTTCTTGGTGTGTGTTGATGGCTTGTCAGGCAAGGCTAGAGGCACATTCTGGCCTCTGTAGGGATTGACTCTACAGCCTTGGTCTCATTAACTCTGTCACGACCGGTTGTGCTCACTTCACAGAGATCTTCATTTTAGTGTTGTGGTTAGTACCTTGGGCTCTAGAATCATCTTCACCATGGAGCAACCATGTAAAGTTGGCGAAATTACTTAAACTTGTAGAGCCTTAGTTTCTCTGTCTATAAAAAGGGAATAATTTTGCCTGATGGGATGTTGTAAGAAATTAAATAATTATTTGACATAACACACGGAGCACAGTGCTCAGCATACCATAACTGATTGGTGAATAATGTTAGCAGCTCTTACTAGCTTAGTATTAACCCAGACTCAGTAATATTAAGGAACTGTTTGCTCTTGCTGCTGTGGCTCTAACTGCTTTTCAACAATATAGGACCTCACGTTATTAGTATGAGGGGCAGTTGGGAGACCTTAGAATATAGTATCAAGGGTAGCTTTGAAGAATAGGTTACATATGTCTTAAAGACAGTCGTATCTGCAGGCTGAGGGATATATTGTGCAGCTTGTTGAGGCCCTCCGATGGGCCTGGGAGGAGACTGTCCTCCTGAGAGATTGCCTCCACAGTTAAGGACTGGGGAGAGGACCTACCTGACCAGAAGGTAAATTTACCTTCAGGAGCCTCCCTGAAGTTTTGAGCGCTAATTCTCAACAGAGAAATCTTCTCCCCATCTCTGGTAGGGCTGAGGATGACTAGAGCCCAGCATAACATCAGGAGTCTAAAAGGTGAAACGATAAACTTACTAAAAAAAAAAAAAAGTTAGGGGCTGGGATGGGGCTAAATCTTGATCTGCCAACATAGGAAGTCAAGAGTCAGTGTATGAACAAGAAATAGCAGTATAAACCTGTCATTTAGAAATATGAAGATAAACTCTGTAAAAGAATCTTTAAAAGAGTTAGAAGCAGCTGCCTCTGAGGAGCATAAGTTGGAGGTGGGGTAGAAGACCTGACGATATGCTTCCCGTAAAGATTACAACTTAAGAAAACTCTGGGGCAGTTCTACTCTGTGACATGGGGTTACTCGCTATAAGTAAAACATGGATTCAACAGCACCTGACAACAACAACTTTCATTTCTAAACCAAGAGAGTCCATAAAACAATATGCCAGTAAGGCTGGGATTGTGGATTTGATCCTTGTGCGACAAATACTGGTTTTCTTAAAAATGTTCGTGAACTTGAGATGCTTATAGTTCCTGTATGACTTTTAAGACTCAAAGTTTTAACACAAGTTGTAAAACAAAACAGTATAGAGTAGGGCAGTGAGAGTGGGGAGTAAAGTTGCTTGTTTTTCTTTTTGTCCTTTAAACTGGTGCTTATTATGCCTGTTTGTATATGTGGAATCGAGAGTTCTGTAAAATGTGTTCTTATATCATGTTAGATTCATTTCCTGTGCTCAAGGTCTTTGTCTCTGTCCTCCAAGTGTCCACTTGTCTGTTGGTGCAGTTAACTTTTCCAAGATTGTGCAGAATGTTCCCAGCGATGGCCAATCACCTTGTTTCTAGGAGTTAGGCAACAACTCCATCATGTCACTTTTCTGGGCCAGGCTCTTGGCAAAGCTGGGCCGATTATGTAAGCCCCTTCTGAGCATCCGCAAGGCTGCAATATCGCGCCTCTGCCCATTACCCTTGGCTGTGTGTCTGTGTTGTTGCACGGCCTGGCACTGAGCTCATGACTGTCTCTGTTTCAGCATGTATTCCACTGATGAGAACTTGATCTTGTCTCCACTCCTGGGCAACGTCTGCTTTTCCAGCTCCCAGTATAGCATCTGCTTCACACTGGGCTCCTTTGCCAAGATCTACGCTGACACCTTTGGTAAGTTCTGGCTAGCAGTCTGTCTCATCAGCTTCCCTGGAGCCGGGTGTGCCTTTCCTGCTGAATGGCACAGAAGTTGGCTTCCTGCCAGAGTCCCCTGTCTAGGGGAGCATTTACCAACTGTTATTGTCACAATCGGGGCTCTTTTTGGACCCTAGGCCCTTTCTTTCGGCTAAATGGTTTCTAAGCAATAGAAAAATAGAAGTGATTAGGAAGAAATGGGGCAAGAGTGGGCCTGTTCCAGGAATAAAAATCTCTCTGAGAGACGTTTTGTAAAGTAGGAATTAACCATGCCCAGGAAGTACTTTCAGACCCTTTTCACAAAGGTGGAATCTCTCTCACTCTTAGGGCTTCTAGCTGTCTTTCCAACCGTATTTAGATACATCTAAATTCCCTGATGGCACAACAGTGAAGCACTCGGCTGATAGCTAACCCACATAGCCGCTCCACAGGAGGAAGACCTGGTGCTCTATTTCCATAAAGATTACATCCTAGAAAACCCTATAGGGCAGTTCTCCTCTGTCACATGGAGTCGCTGTGTGTTGAAAATTGACTGAACGGCACCTAACAACAACAGCAAATTTTATAGTCCTACATGAGAACTCCTATTGGATTTGCAGTTACTTGTCCACGCCTCCTGGGGCCCGCCCAGCTGAATGGTTTTGTGGGTTTCTGGAGCCTCAACACCAGAGCCCTGGGACCAGCTTCCCAGCTCAAGGAAATCCCTGGCTCTCCATCTCTGTGCCTTCCCAATTACCCCCAGATTCCCTTAGGAGTCATGTACCGAGAGCCTGCTGCGTGTCGGGGACTACTTCCTTGCAGGGGAGGCATTATTACCCCCATTCTTAGAGCCAAGGAGACAGGCTCTGTGAGAGGCCTCACAGCGGATAGGCAGTGGAGTGCCGCTGTTTCTGTTCTCACCGGTCAATTATCTTGCCTCCTTCTCAGAATGGATATGTTTGCCCTCGTGAAAACATAGACAATAAGCACTTCATCTTTTATATTTTCGTGTGCACATATTTAATACATGCTTATTGTAGAAAAGTGGGAAGTACAGTAAAATCTAGACAAGAAAGCAAAACTCACCCATGATCTCGCTACTATAACTGTTATTAACATTTATAGTTCCCTGCTGTTTATTGTTTTACATAAATGAGATCGTATTATATATGCAGTTTTATCCTGTTTTTCATTCCCTGTTGGACCATAAAAATTTGTCTATTTTATTAAAAATATTTTATAAAAACCATTTTATGAAACTGCTGTTGGTCCGCTGTAGCGATGTACACCTGCTCCTTATCAACTCTCTTATTATCTAACGTTTTGAAGGTAGTAAAAAAATCTGACTATTTTGCGCGTAAACAAGGCAACAGGCATGGGAGCAACGGCTGCGGAGCATCCTCTCCCTCAAGGAGGGTCTCTAGGCAGCCTCCGGGAAGCTGGGCCACACTGCCCCATGCCCTCCGCTCCCTCCTGCCACACGGGGCCGGCCTCCAGGTGGATGCACAGGCCGCACCAAGCCTACGGGCACCTGTTCTGGGTTCCCAGCTCCTATGTGGCCCGATGCCCTGCAGCTCAGATTGCTGTGGGGTAGGAAAGGAGGAAAGAGAGACATCAGAGAGGGTGTTTGGAAGAAATGGGTGCAAGTTTAATGACATCCCAGAGTGAGCCGAACTGGGCCTGAAGCCTCTGCTTTAGTGGGGCCAGGTACTCAGCCAGGACCCCAGCACCCTCACCCTTGCAGGAAGCCCAGAGCTTTGGTGACTCACCAGGCCCAGAGGGCAGAGCAGGCTCCAGGATCCTCAACTCAGGGTTTGCAGGGGTGGGAGTGGAGCCCTGTAGGCGACTTTGTGAGGGAAGCTCTGACCCAGCACAGGAGGAAGGTGAAGTGGTTAAGCCAGGGGCTCTCTAGTCATACAGCCCGGCTTTATCCAGCTTTGTCTCCTCCAAGCCTCCTCTGCAGAGAAATAATCCATAACTGGATTCATCACAATGATGAGCACAACAGTAAATCTTAGCTGTTATTATTTCTATGATCATATTTTCTAAATTAAAAAAATCAGACAAATAGGTGGTCTGAAAACAGAAAAAAAATCCTCTATTTTCATATAAAGCCAATTTTCGCATAGCTATCTGGTCTTTGGAACCTAACCAGTTGATAAGTGAGGAGTGGGTGTACTATGATGTAACCATTTTCCTGTCATTATACATTTGTTTGTTTCCAGATGACTCTTTAAAAAAAAAGGGGGGGGTAGATGGACAATAAATACCATTCATCTGAACAAGCGTTCAGTAGAAATGTATGTGTTCCTGAATGTCCTTTGCATCAGCGTGTGAAGCAAAATCTAAGAAGTTTTCTATTATAATGTAGAGATGATTCCATTTCTGATTCAAAATTACCCTGAGCCTCAAGAGAGATTATTACTCATCTTTGACCCACTGTTAGTTTACAAAGGAGCCCAGCTGTGGGCTCCCACATCATTACCGTGAGAAACCATGTATGGACTTCTAGAAAGTCAGCACTGGAGAGAATATCAGAGTCAGTCCTTCCCCTTCGTTTTTGTTTTTAATATTTAACTTTTACTTATTTTGAATACACAATACACTCAAATGGTTCAAAATTCAAAAGTTAATACGGAAGAATATATAGAAAAAAGTTACCTTGTCACTCTTATCCCTCAGGTAACCAGTTACTTTCTGGAGGTAATCAACCTTCTTCTTCATTTTCCATATGAGGAAACTAAGTCCGAGGCTGTAGAACTTGTTGATGGAGTTGGAACTTGAATCTACTTTGGTGCTCTTTCTATTACATCATACTACCAAAATTGAGTACTATGTCCTCATGATAGAAATACAAGGCATGATGAATGATCTCTGACTTCTAGGAACTTTATTCACTGGGTGGACGGAATCCCACAGAGCAATGAATGGCACTGTAAGGTGGCGTGGGCTGAGTGCCAAGTAGCTGCTGTAGGCAGGTAGAGCTGCAGGAACTCGGAGTGTGGAGTCAGCCCAGATGGCCTAGGCGGCTGGCAGGGAAGACTGCGTGAAGGCTTAGACAAGCAGAGTAGGGCGCCAGGAATTCCAAACTTGCAGGATTGGGAGAGGAGGCAGCTGGTGTTGACCATGGCCTGTTCAGGTCACAGTGGACTGTTTTCACCAAGGAGAAAAGTTAAAGATGTTCACAGGATGGGTTAAGGCCATGTTGAGGAGGGTATGGAATGCCAGGTTAAGGGCTTTAGATTTTATCCTGTAGGCAGTTAGGAGATATTAAAGATTGGGTTGGGGCAATGCATGCAAAGCTGTATGAAAGATAGAGCAGAGGGAGGACAATACAGGAAGGGACACTGTTTAGACGTTTTTGTCGATACATATAAGATTATGAGTGCTAGATTAGTGTTATCTGTGAGACCAAAAACGAGGACATGTATTTGAGAGATGTTCACTCATTTTTTCAGTAAACATTTATGAAACTTTCATGTGGTAAGCACAGTTCTTGCCCTCAAGAAACTCAAGCCAGTGGTTATAATACAACAGAGTGATAAATGTAGCAATAAAACCAAAAAAATCAAACCTCTTGCCGTCAAGTTGATTCTGACTCATGGCAACCCTCTAGGACAGAGTAGAACTGCCCCATCAGGTTTCCAAGGAGTGGCTGGTGGATTCAAACTGCTGACCTTGTACCCTGGAAAGGAAGGTGTTAGAATTCCTCAGTTATGAACCACTTGTGGCAGCTGAAACAGAATTTGCTAGATAGATTATAATTGTGTTGCTTCTCTTATAGGTGACATTAATTACCAGGAATTTGCTAAAAGACTCTGGGGTGACATCTACTTCAACCCCAAGACGTAAGTAGGTGTGCGTTGCGACTCCAGAGGGTTGATCCCGTTTTTCCAGTGAGGACAGATAGAGAAAGTGTCCCTAAGGTTAAAACCTGCTCTTAGAGGTGAGCTTTCATCTTCCCTCCCCTAAGCAGGTTAGTCTCATGAGCTCTAACAGTTGAGAGGCTGTTTCTTTTGAGGTCTTCACAGCTTAGCTTAGGGATGCATGAGATCTATAACCATATGGCCTCTCAGCAGTCTCTCTTCGGGAATTTTACGATCACATGCACATCGTTCCTTCCCCTTGATCCCTGCTCAGATTCAGAACTTGGGAAATTAACCCTCAGGGTTGGTGACACTGCCTTCTCCCTCCTAGAGCACTCATGACTCTCCTTTTTCTCTAGGAGAAAGTTCACAAAAAAGGCCCCCACCAGCAGCTCCCAGAGGAGCTTTGTGGAGTTTATCTTGGAACCCCTTTATAAGATCCTCGCTCAGGTGAGTGTGTCAGACCACCTGGTGCAGGTCTGCCATTCCAGGCACAAGGTGGAAAAGTTGCTGAACACAGACTCCCTCTACCCCATACCCACTCAGTTTTATTAAATTTGAAGGTGGTTGATCACCAGTTGTTTATTCTTTTGGATCAAGGACAGTGCAGTATTCTAAGTGCTGTTGAAATCAGGGTCAAAGGGGAAGGTATGAAAGAAAGGAAAGGCATGAGCTAGAGGAATTTCTTGGAAAGAGCTTGACTACTCAGAAGAATGTGACATTTAAAATTTCGGTTAAGAGAATTTGACTTACAGAGATACATAATTGTGAACATTCTCCAGGCTATGTATATGTATATATATATATGTATGTATATTTTTGTCATAGTGTTGTTTATAACAGCAGGTAAAGGGGGGAAAAAACTAGATATAAGTGTTCATCAGTGAGAATCTGATTAAATGATA
Organism: Trichechus manatus latirostris; assembly: GCF_000243295.1. Taxonomy (NCBI): domain Eukaryota; kingdom Metazoa; phylum Chordata; class Mammalia; order Sirenia; family Trichechidae; genus Trichechus; species Trichechus manatus. The sequence continues at coordinate 21,824,977 of NW_004443964.1, forward strand.
CATTCCTTAAAATGAAGTTTGTTGCAGCCATTCGAAGAATGGCTATATGAGCTTTGTTTTAATGACTATTCTGGCCGTGTACGTGTGTGATGGTTTGTCAGATTGAAAAGGAGGCATCAGAAAGTGGTAAGGATGCAGTTAAACATGGGATGCTTCAAAGAACAGTATAACATTGCATTTATATGAATTTGTGATAGTTAAAAGGCAGGACTGAAGGCGGGTGATAATGTTATATAGGAATTTTTCATACAGGCCTTTCTTCTCAGACAATTTAAAATGTACAAGTTTTAATAAGCACTGCACAATGAAAGCAAAGAAAAAAAATGTGTGGCCATTCCAACTGACAAACTGGCAGAACGTAACAAGGCAAAGTAACAAGACTAAAACCTATTCGTGCTGAAAAATATTAGCATCTTATGTCAGTCTGGAATAGATTAATAAAAGAAATTTACAGAATCTGCCTCGGTGGAGACCTTGAGTCTGCTGAGGGTGATTTATCTTGGCCCTGCCCTGACGGGGGATGGACTGCTAGGTGGCCTTTTTTGGTTCCTTCCAGTGCAGTGATTCCTCCAAATGAGAAGTCTAAATAGGGAGGCCTGAGGGACTTTCTGAGTGGGAGGAAGTGCTGCTTGTCAAACACTAGGGGGCAGCACTGGCAGTAGTCAGTCTGAGGGTGCCTGGTTTATTGGCGGGCGTGGGGACTTAAGCAAGCTTGCTTCACCCAGGGTTGGTTTGAAGGGTAAGTACCAAAGACTCTCCTGAAACCAACCTATCATCCTTCCCAGGAGCTCTGCCTGTAGAGAACCTAGTGCAGTAGTTCTTTGAGTCACCCTTTGGCCTGCCCTTTTCCTCCCGTGGAGTACCACATGGGGCCACTGTTCCTTTAGTGCTATAGCTGACCTGGTATCTGGTACCTTCACAGGTTGTGGGTGATGTGGACACCAGCCTCCCGAGGACCCTGGATGAACTTGGCATCCACCTGACCAAGGAGGAGCTGAAGCTTAACATCCGCCCGCTGCTCAGGCTGGTCTGCAAAAAGTTCTTTGGCGAGTTCACGGGTAATGAACAGCCCATGGCCCCCTCTTAACATCACCACCATCATGTTCAGCCATATATATCATGGGGAGCTTTTCCCCGCCCTGCAGTCATGGTCAGAGATCTAAGGCTCTTGTAAATAAACCACAGATCAGGATACATAATACCTGAGTTCTTTCCTAGCTTCTTTCCTTAGTGGATGGGACCAAGTATTCTATCTTTGGCTCAAATTCTCATGGAATCCAGACCTTCTGGAGCCATGGAGGCTTGATGAAACTCCGAAACTATTGTCCTGAGATAATCTTTAAACCTTAAACCAAAAATATCCCCTGAAGTCTTCTTAAAACCAAATGATAGTTTAGCTTAACCGGTAAAGAATGTCTGCCTTGAGCCTTAGGCTGTTTGAAGAACTTATCTATATGTGATCAACAGCAACTCAAAAGATTAGATAGGAACCTTAGGGGGCAGTGAGTTAATGGAGGAACGACTCAGAAAAGGAGGATGAGAATGATTGCAGAGCTCAAAGAATGTAATCTATGTCACTGAACTGTACATGTAGAAACTTGAATTGGTGTATGTTCCGCTGTGTGTATTCTCAATAACAACAACAACAAAATAAATTAAATACAAAGAAAAAGAAATTTAAAAAAATGTGTTATCTTGGGAACCCAAAGCAATTAAATTCCCCTGCCAAGAGGATCATACAAGTAAAGGAGATGAGGAGACAGACACTGAGGTATTGTATTTGCCAGGTGATAGTCAGAAAGGTAGTCTCTGGGTGGTGTGAGATAGTGGAAAAAACCACTGGGCTAGACTTAGGAGACTTGGGTTATAGACCCAAATTTCTGTTTCCTCTGAGTTTCTTCCTCCTGTATTTTAGTTACACAGAAGGCAGACGTTACAGTAGAAAGAACACTGGCCTGGTTGAGAAAAAATCTGAGTCTTAATCCTGGGGTGACTCTGGGCTGGCCACCTAATTCCTCTGTGATTCTGATTTCTAATGTATAAAATGAGGTCATCGGAAGAGGCAATTGCTGAGGGTCCTCGGCATAGTTTTGGTAGCCCATTCTGGCCTGGCCATCAGTCTGAATACAAGATACCAAGGAAAAGCAGACATGCCTGCCCCCAGGGTCCTCTTGTATGGTTTAGTGTGTGCTAGGAAAACAGAGTAATTTTCTTGAACAGACACATAGACATTATTTCTCACAGGGGAAGAGTTTTAAGTAGATCTAGAAAGAAGAGATGGGGTACTTACTTAGCTCAGTCTAAGTGTTCAGTAAATGCTAATGTTCGATAAAAAGTCATGGATTGATAGAGACACTTAAAGTTGTTGTCAGTTAAATTCCAGGGACCCACAGATCACTGAAACTTGCTTCTTAATCTTTCAGTGTGACTCTAAATCTCTTAGCAGCATACTCCCAGGAAACGGTACTGCTTCCTAGAATCATAGAACTGTAGCTTTTTAGAGCTGGAAATCAGTCCCATCATTTGTAGCTTTCTGACCATCATGAGAGGATCAGTATCTCATTGTTCACTTCCCCCTCTGAATGAGTACAGTAATGGCTTCCTACTCTCCCTCCACAGGCTTTGTGGACATGTGTGTACAGCATATCCCCTCTCCAAAGGTGGGCGCCAAGCCCAAGATCGAGCACACCTACACTGGCGGCGTGGACTCCGACCTCGGGGAGGCCATGAGTGACTGTGACCCTGATGTAAGGGGACATGGCGCCCCCAGTTCTCTGATTTTTTTCTACTCTTTCCTGTCTCTCATGAGCATTCCTGTCCCTCCTCATGAGCATAGGCAAACAGACCTGAATTCAAAGCTGGATGTTGCAACTGCTAGTGGTATGACCTTGGGAACATTACCCATTCTTTCTGACCGTTAAGAGTCTTGGTCTATAAAATGAGGAGAATGACATGTAAGTGGTTTTTATGAGAATTAAATAAGATTAAGGAAATGTTAAAGTTGTGTTCGCATGGTGCCTGGGCAATAGTAAAGATTCAACAAATGGTACCTAGCCTTGGTAGCTGGCTCAAAAAAATCTTTCCCAGCCATTCCTCAGGCAAACCAGTTTCTCAGCATAAACAGATGGCCAGTTGATAATTGTGAGTTACATCTTCAGAGGAACTTTGGGGCAAGTAATCTTGTCCCCTAAGCCAGTCTGCCATCCTAAGTCTGCTTCTCTTTCTCATGGCCCTTATTTGTCCAGAAAAGGGGGGAATTTTTTTTTCCCCTATGCCTAAGGATTCCATTAACTAAGGAGGGAATAGAACATTGTTTGGAATTTTCCTAGGAGATCGACATCTATTCTTCTAGGTCCTGACTACCTCCTCAGAGAGCTCGTGCCATTGTTGTCAAGGGAGGGGGAGACAGTAGTACTTACCCAGAAGGTATGTGTGGTTCAGGCTGCACTCTGTCCCCTCCTCCAGGGTCCCTTGATGTGCCATACTACCAAGATGTACAGCACAGATGATGGAGTTCAATTTCATGCCTTTGGCCGGGTGCTGAGTGGCACTATCCATGCTGGGCAGCCTGTGAAGGTTCTTGGGGAGAACTACACCCTGGAGGATGAGGAAGACTCACAGATATGCACCGTGGGCCGCCTTTGGATCTCTGTGGCCAGGTATGCCCACAGAGCCTCAGGGACATGCCTTGGCCTCTACCCTCGGACTGCCCCAAAGAATTGGAAGGTGTAGTCCTCCTTGGAAACCCAATAGCTGCCTGGCTTTCTACTGTAGGGGCTAAGATGATCCCTCAGCAGATCTATTGACTTCTAGTTCTTACTACGCAAGATTGCTAGGGCCAAGAAGGCAGCTACTGCTGGGATAATGTCAATAGCCTTGCCTTTGCATTTTGGGTGTCTTGTATGACAGGTGTGTCAGGATTGCCATTTTTGCTCATCTTAATCCTCTCTTCAATTCCTTTTCTGTGTTCCTTAAGCCATAACCTTTAGGTTTCTTCCCAAAAGAAATTGCTTCCTAACCTCCACTGTCTACTCTTTGACCAAAATAGACTTCACTGGGCTGCTTGTCAGCTCGTAAGTTTGGCATTTCGTTTGGCAAGCAGAGCTGAGTCCTGTTCCCTGACAAGGCTGCTGTGCCTCGCCAACAGCTCCTTTTCCCTCCTCCAAATCCAACCTCGTCCCCTAGGAGGCAGAAGAAGATTGAAGAACTAGGGGAATTGAAGTTATCTTCTAGTTCTGTGATGCTTTTGGCATCTCTTATATTCTACACTGTGAGGAAAACCTTGCTTACCATGAATCTTCAGTCGAAACTAGGTTTTCCCGTTATAGCCTCATATCATACCTTTCACTTTTCTTTCATAGCCCTCATCACAGTTTGCAATCACATATATGTATGGTCTCTGATTGTTTATTGCTTCTCATCTCTGCTAGAATGTATCTGTTTTGTTCATCCCTGCTCCTGGCTCAGTGCCTTGCACATAGCAGGTGCTCAGTAAATTTTTATGGAATGAATGCTCTGCCCTAGTTCCATTGTTTACTGGATGTTGCTCCAGGTACCACATTGAGGTGAACCGTGTTCCAGCTGGCAACTGGGTTCTGATTGAAGGTGTTGATCAACCAATTGTGAAAACAGCGACCATCACTGAACCTCGAGGAAATGAGGAGGTAGAGTTTCTGAAGAAGCAAGTGAGACTGGCTTATGCTAAAGGGTCACAGGGAAGCACAGTACACATGAGCAGCACGCGGCAGAACTAGGGGAGGACTCACCCAGAGTCCCTGCCACTTCCTGGTTCCAGGAAGGAAGCAACCTTCTAGGTCCGACTGTGCTGTATTCTCCCTGTGCTTGGCTCAGATACTAGGAATTAGGAAGAGCTCCTTCTATTCTTTCTTCCTGTCTTTGTTCTGCCAAATGGATGGGAATAAATGGCCCTTAAGTGGCCCCAAGCAGCACCTTGGCTCCTGGTTGGAAATAGTCTGATATTAAGCAAGTCCTCAGACCCTCTTTTACCTCTGCACTTCCTTCTGTGCCTACTCAGGCCAGGTGCCCTCACTCCTCTGCATTTTGGATGTCAGGCTCAGATTTTCCGGCCCTTGAAGTTCAACACCACATCTGTGATCAAGATTGCTGTGGAGCCAGTCAACCCATCAGAGCTGCCCAAGATGCTCGACGGCCTACGCAAGGTCAACAAGAGCTACCCATCCCTCACCACCAAGGTACGCTCGAGGTCTGCAGCAGCTACCGAGCCCCCCCTGGCCCAGCTAAATTTTCTGTGCTGCTCACTGCTTTGACTCTATCAGTGTCTCTGATATGCTTCCCTCGGCAGCCTATGTGAGGAGCTGTTCTGCTTGTTACTGTCATTTGAAGGCAGGGCAAGACCCATGTTTTTGTTTTGGTTTTTTGTTTATTTTGGTGGGGAGGGGGGTATGTGTGTGTTTTCCACAAGTATCTTTAGATAGGAAAAGGATATTCTTGGATTGTACCCTTTGAATTGATTTTTCAGAAAAGATAGAAGGAAAAGTGAATTACTCTGATCCTTCCCCACTCTTGAGCCTACCAGCATAACCTGAGTAGCTGGCCAGGGCTAATGGGTCAGCTTGTGTCCATGGACATAGGGCAGGGTTTTCCCTAAATGGCTAAGATGGGGATTAAATCAGTGACCTCAAACCCGGTAGCACTATGCCGAGTGGTCCAGATGTCTTATGGTCTGACTCATAGGTTGCTGATCCCCACTGAACCTTCCTGAAGACACTGGAACAGATGCTGAGCATTGGCTATTTCTGATAGTGGGTTTGGGCACTCCCTCCTGGATTCTGACCTTATAGCTGTCATTCTGTTGTAGTATCTGCGCTTGCTGCCACAAGAGAGCCCAGGTTTTGACCACCAGCGCGGTTGTGTTTCAGGTGGAAGAGTCTGGCGAACATGTGATCCTGGGCACTGGGGAGCTCTACCTGGACTGTGTGATGCATGATTTGCGAAAGATGTACTCAGAGATAGACATCAAGGTAAAGCAGCGTTCTTGTACTTGTCACTTACGCTGATTAGGGCAGAGGGGTTTTTCTCCGAGTAGTGTCGAAGAAACTTTGGGATTCCCTTTAGTAAAAGATTGTCTTTCAAACAGAATTAGACTTCTCCCCAACAATGCAATGTATTTCTCAGGTGGCTGACCCAGTTGTCACATTTTGTGAGACGGTGGTGGAAACGTCCTCCCTCAAGTGCTTTGCTGAAACTCCCAATAAGAAGTAAGCTGGGTAGTCACTGGGTCCCTGGAACTAACAGCCACAGGGACCCTCCTCTCCCAACCCCTTGCCAGCATCACCCCAACCACAGCACTGTAGGAATAGAGGCAAAACTTAGACCTGTAAATCTTGGGGTAGGGGAAGGGGATATTCTTAGGTACTTGAGTTCCATGCCATCCTTCTCATCCCTGTGCCTTTGGACAAGATGCTATGGAGTTCTTTGCCTTGGATACCCAAGAGGAGTTTCTTAATTGTCACTTCTCTGTAATACGACCATCCTACAACTTTGCCCCAAACCTTGCTTTTTTAAAGACAAGTTGATTCAAATTAAAGAAGACAGAGAAGAGCTCTTTTTGCTCTACCCTGCCCCCGTGCTGTTCCCTTTATCCCCTTTTCTCAGGAATGCCCCTTCTGCTTGTTCTAACTCTCCTCATTACCATTTCCTTTCTGACTAGGAACAAGATCACCATGATTGCTGAGCCTCTTGAGAAGGGCCTCGCCGAGGACATAGAGAACGAGGTGGTCCAAATCACATGGAACAGGTGAAAGGGTGGTTCTGATTCCAGGGCTGAAGGGAGACAGGGACACCGTAGCCTACCTGCCGGGTCTCTGGTACCACACATCCTTCTGGGAAGTGCTTTTGTCTCCCCCCATTACTATGTCTTAGGCACAGGGTGGATAGGATGAGGTGATTGTCCTCCAGGAAGGGAGGCTTCATGACCCCAGGAGCCAACAACCACAGAGCTATGTCTGACACCTCCATTTTCTCCTCCTTCCTCCAGGAAGAAGCTGGGAGAGTTCTTCCAGACCAAGTACGATTGGGATCTGCTGGCTGCCCGTTCCATCTGGGCCTTTGGGCCTGATGCCACTGGTCCCAACATCCTGGTGGATGATACCCTGCCCTCTGAGGTACAGCAGAACTGATGGGAACTATGTGGTGGATGCTTACCTCTTGGGTGGGAGAAACTACAGAGCATTTTCCTTTTCTCAAAAGTATTCTGTGTCCTCTGACCAAGGAGACACCTCTTACAAGCTGACCCACCTTCTCTTCCCTCTAAACTCTTGGGCTGTTGCCAGGGTCACTGCTAAGGAGCCCTCATGTTTCTGTGCAGGTGGACAAGGCTCTTCTGGGCTCAGTGAAGGACAGCATCGTTCAAGGTTTTCAGTGGGGAACCAGGGAGGGTCCCCTCTGTGATGAGTGTAAGTCCAGCAGTGCCTCCCCCACCCTAGTCCTCTAGGTAGGGTCCTCTCACCTGGACTTATGAGGTGGGGTAGGCTTATCGCTCATCTTTGGGACCTGGCAGGAGAAGCAGCTTGGGGTACACAGGGCCATCCTGTGTCCTGGGCCAGCTTCCTCCTATCTCCTGCCTCCCTGTCCTGCTACCACCACTTGGTACATCCTAGAAATGAAGCCATTTCTAGACTGACATTTGCTTCTCATTCCTGAGAAGGATCCAGCTTTGGGTGTGTTTAAGAAGAAGTATCAAGAGGAGGTTAGGATTGGAGTGGTTTATAGACCAGGGAAGGAGCACTGGTGGCTCAGCGGTTAACTGCTTAGCTGCTAACCAAAAGGTCAGTAGTTTGAACCTACCAGTGGCTCCATGGGAGAAATACCTGGCAATCTGCTTCTGTAAAGATTACAGCTTGGAAACCCTATGGGACAGCTCTACTCTGTCCTATAGGGTCGCTGTGAGTTGGAATCAACTCGACAGCACACAACAGCAACAACATAGACCAGGGTTGGACTTTGTGGGACCCAATGTGCAATCTTGGAACTTATTCTGTATCCAAAAATAATTAGAAGCACATAAACTGCTAGGAAAGCTTTAGGATACCTGAGCCTGACCTGAAACAAGCACTGTTGAATGTGTGCTTCTGACGTCTGCTACAGGCCTGGAATATCCTATTAGAACTCCCACCTCCGGTGTGATTTTTGTGCCGTATCTCTTGTGGCTGCCAGACGGCTACAGTGTAGCATGAGATCCCTCACTGCCTTGCTGTGGCCTTTGGCCAGCCGCAGAACCACTTCTCAGTCAGCTGCCCCATCTCCTTTTCAGTGATTCGAAATGTCAAGTTTAAGATCCTGGATGCAGTGGTGGCCCAGGAGCCCCTGCACCGGGGCGGGGGCCAGATCATCCCCACAGCCAGAAGAGTCGTTTATTCAGCCTTCCTCATGGTAAGACAATAGGGTTGTGGGGCACTGGCCTGCGCAAGGGGACAGTAGAGGACCAAGCCTGTGGAGCCCCTAGACTGCATCCCCTCCAGCCTTCCCTTTACCCAGGTTCTCACTCCTTAGCCTCTCCCAAGCTGAGGAACCCTTTCTTCTTGCTGTATTGTAGGCCACACCTCGTTTGATGGAGCCTTACTACTTTGTAGAGGTACAGGCCCCTGCAGATTGTGTCTCTGCTGTTTATACCGTACTGGCCAGGCGCAGGTGAGTGGTCCCAGTTATATGAGGGAGAGTGCTGCGAGCAAGAGGAGGGCAAGAAATAACTTGGCTGTCATGAGGAAGGAGAGATTGGCCTCCACCACCCTCTCCAGTCCCGAAACTTAGCTTATTTCTCAGGTGGAAGTGGGAACGGGAATGGGGCAATACTGCAGAATAAAATTTGAGATTCCTTTCTTAGGCCCCCCTCCTCTGAGAGCTCTTGTGGGAAATACTGAAGCGCATCAGTGATGGGACTGTCCATAGGGCCCTGTCCTGTCCATGTTCTAACTCCTGTCTTCTGCCTAGAGATTTCTGCCCCTTTGACTTCCACAGGGTTTACATTGAGCACCCCAACCCTTTTCTGCCCTTTGTAGAGCATTCGTGGTTGTTCTGTCTTTGGTGGTACTCCAGGTTGAGATGCAGCTAAGGGCAGATTCCTCCTCTGTTTTTGGCCTCTACCAGACCAGGAACTCAGCCTTGGCCTTTTTCTCTGTTTCAGGGGGCACGTGACTCAGGATGCACCCATCCCAGGCTCCCCTCTCTACACCATCAAAGCTTTCATTCCGGCCATCGACTCTTTTGGCTTTGAAACCGATCTGCGGACTCATACCCAGGGACAGGCATTTTCCCTGTCTGTCTTCCACCATTGGCAGGTGAGAAAATGGTACAGGCTGACTCTCTTGGCCTCCCACCTCTTCAGGGCTAATTCCCTTATGACCTATTCCCCTTCCAAGCTGTGGTAGTCAACAGCTCTGACTTCCAACTTCCTAGGAAAGCGTCCTGATGCTAGCTAGGCCTGAGTCCTCAGTGAAGTCTCCCCAGACCATCTGAAAACCCCTTGCTTTTCAGATTGTACCTGGTGATCCTCTGGACAAGAGCATTGTCATCCGCCCCCTGGAGCCACAGCCAGCTCCTCACCTGGCCCGGGAATTCATGATCAAAACCCGTCGTAGGAAGGTATTTGTCCCTTGGGCCCATCACCATCCCTCAACCACCAAGGGTCTCGGCAGGAGTTGGATCTCTCTTCAGTTCTTCCTTTTGGACCATTCTGCCAAGGCCTAATAGATTGAGAACAGTTTACTGCACAGTGTAGAGAGATACAACCTGTAGAGTCCTCTGGCAGCCAGACCTGGGCCCAATCTGGCTGGGGAAGGAGGGCCTTCTCTCCTGTGAGATACCCTGAAGGCATGGCTCCTGAGGCAGTCAGCTGAGCCTCTGTCCCACTCTAGCACAGGGCTCAGGCTGGCCCCCGCTCAGTCAGCCACTGCGTGGGGCTCATTCTCGCATTTGCCCCCATTCTCTGCAGGGCCTGAGTGAAGATGTGAGCATCAGCAAGTTCTTCGATGATCCTATGTTGCTGGAGCTTGCCAAGCAGGATGTTGTGCTCAATTACCCCATGTGAATGCAGGCACACCTGGCAGTCCCTGCTCCCTGCAGTGCGCTGCAGCTCTTGGACTTGAAGCTGGGACCCGCGTGCTTGGACTTGATGTTGTCAGAGAGCATCTGGGAGCTGCTGTTGCCTTCTTTAACAACCCAAGAACCTCCAGCGTGGCCTCTGCCTGGCTCCATTCCCAGGGAACAGAGAGGAGCTTGGGCTTAGGGAAGGAGAAGGGGATGAAAGTGTTTAACCCCAAGAGGCCCTGTCTTCAGGATTTACGTGGAATTTTATTTTTTACAAATTTGACCTTAGACAAACTTTGTAAGTGAACAGAACATTCTGACCTCTGCCTGGCTCTGCTCCTTTCATCCCCGCCCCCTTCCCTCCAGCACAGCCTAGTCCTGGCACTGGGTTCTGGAGAGATATGGTCTCCCATGAGACGTCACTGTCTTTGCTCCCAGCTGTAGTCTCCTTCCTGCCTGGGCCCCCAGGGAAGCAGCCTGTGAGGGGAGGACAGCCGCCTCCTGAGTCAGTGTTCCCATGAACGTGAAGGTCTCTTTACTGCCCCCACCTCTGGCATCCTGTCGTCTCTGTGCCATGGTCCTTCTGGGTCGGACCTGAGGTGGCTTGGCAGTCGTTGGTTTTCTGGGGTCAGAGGTCTGCTAGGGCTAACACCTCTTCCTCATGAGACCACTGCCCTTTAAGAATCTCCCTTGCCCTGGAGTTGGGGGTTAGAACTCTTTGGTTTTGAGACCTTTGCTCCAGGTCCTTCTACCAGCCCCCATCAACCCCTCTTTCCCCCGAGTATAGAAGAGACTACTGATTTTCCTCTAAAAGTACTTTATTAGGAGCATACCAGGGGTTGATTTAAGGGGTCTGACCTCCCCAGCCCTGTGGGAATCCTACTTCTCCCCGGTGTCCTGTGCCGTTCTCTTGGTGTAGTCCCTGTACATCGTGTACACAGCACCTGTGTGAGGAAGAGGAAAAGTGCCCCTTGGCGTCAAACCCTTCACCCTCCTCTGTTTGCCCCAGGTGTGCAGAGGATAACAGCTGCCGTGTGATAGGTGCTCCACTCTGGCCGCTCCCTTGAGAGTCCAGCGTCCCCTCTTATCTTTCTGCCCTAGGTCAGTCACGACAGTTGCTCCAAGCACCTGACCACACAGCCTAGGGAAACATCTGAGATCACTCCCTGTAGTTGCTGGTTCACAAAGCACTTGCACATATATTCTCTGTCTGCCAGAAACCTGGGAGGTAGACAAGCCAGGTGTGGTTATGTAATACCATGTTGGACATGGGAAACGGGGTCAAGGAGCGGGATTTGACCACTGTCACACAGTTAGCAAGTGCTATCTGCCTTTTGATCCCGAGAGGAAGAGAAATTCAGCAAAAATCTTGATGCATGATTTTTCTCACCTCTTAGGAAAACTGTTATGAGACAGACTGCACACCATCCCCCTGAGCCTAGGGCAGGAGATTAAAACAGAGAACCCTGGAAATGTATTTGTATGAGGGTTCTACCAAGAACTTGATGAGGGGCCAAGTATAGGGAAGAGGGACTTAAATCATGGCCCTTAACTGTCAGGACTCACAGCTAGACTTTGCTTGATCTGTTTTGCCCTCATTCTCCTGTGACCACCCACCCCCACCTCTTGCCAGGCTACTCACCCAGCATGATTGCACCCACAGCACAGGCCTGAGCTGCCACTCGGGTGTGAATCAGATGTATGGACATTTTGGTGGAACCTCGAGCCTTCAGCTGGTAAATCCTGTATGCTGCCACCACCAGGCAGCCTGCCAAGCCTGTAGACAGAGAACATGATCCCTGGGCCTCAGCCACCAAGCATAGTGGCTCCCCTGATGAGAGAGACCTTACTTGGCAGACTGGGCACTTGGATAAACAGCTGCTTTAGAGTAGCTGGGGTGGGATGAGGGGTTATCGTTAGAATATTGAGTTGTTTTCCCTCAATGGCATTTCCAGGGTGGCTGCTTCCTTCCAATGATGTCCCTTCCCATATACAAATGGCCCATCCTCACAACTTCTCCACTCCCATTAGCTCTGCTCTGGGCCCTTTTCCAGCCATGACTGGCCCCCACATCCTTCCTAGTGCAGCTGTTTTCCTTCTCTCCCAGGGCCTTGAGGAACAAAGCCCTGGGGGACTTCAAACTGCTGTTCCTCTGACCCTTCCCATCTTGACATTGGTGTTCGTGCGCCAAGTTTCCCATATCCCATGCGCTAGCTTACTTGGATGGCCGCCACCTTCACCCATCCAGACTCTTCATTATTTTATCGCAAGGGTATGTCCCTTTGTCCCTTGGCATCTTCTTTGCCTTTGGTTCACTCAGCTGTTGATTGTTCAATGGTAGGACTATTTGAGTTCTCTGACCTCTGCTTCCTACTCCTTTGGAAGGGCTAGGAGACATGTTCTCCCTGAGAGAAGGCCCCCATGCCCCCCATTTCCTTCCTTCCCCTGCTTACCTACAGGCACCAGCGGAAACTCCTTGGTCTTCCTCAGGAATTTCTCAGACACGCTGTCTTCGCCCTCAGGTGGCACCCACCAGCCTTTGTTGGCAGACATTTTCCTGGCCCCCCTAGACTCCTCAGCCTGGGGTGGAAGGGAGGGGTTACCTGGTAAGACCCTCTCTTAGCATGCCTAACAGCTTGTAATTGGGAAGATGTCCCAGGTATCCTGTCTCATATGGCTGGGCCACTAGCACGATTTCTCTCCATCTCTTCTTCCTAACATGTGCCTCTTCCTCCACTCATTCTGACTTGCTGTTTGCTTCTCCCTCCCCCATCTGCATCCCTATGGGTGTGATCCCTGGGCCAAGAATAGCAGCTGGAAAAATTCTCAGATGAGTATGGAGAAACAGGCCTTGAACTTTGGGGCCATCACTGGCCTTGGGACTGGTCTGTGGCGTTCATTCCTGAGGGAGCTACAGAGCAGAATCTGTGGCCCCAGGGAGCTAGAGCCATCCCAGACAGCTCCACAGCCCTGGACACCAAATCACAAGAGCTAGAGATTTAAATGATTGGACATTGATTTATGTGCAATTCAGCATAGATTTTGCACATTAATACTTAAGGAACAAATTTACTTGTGGTCCCTGAGCTGCTACCCTGTTTCCAGGTCCTTCCCAGTATAAATCCCTCACTCCTGGGCTGGTGGCCCCTATTCCTCTCCTTGCTAACCCCGATAAATGTCTGCTCTGATCACAAACTAGACCGAGTCCCAGAGTCCTGGTCCTCAGACCAGAGGTTCTGCCTGTGGAGTGTCCAACCATGAGACAACTCCCCGCTTGAGTCAACTTCTAGTCCTACTTGCCCTTTTCTCCTGGAAGAGCAGGGACTGCTGGCCTTACCGGTCCTCAGCATGCTGGTGCTTACCCTAGGAGATGGCTGCAGATGGAGCGTGGGTTGCCGGACCAGTGCTGAGCGTCTGCTGTTCTGAAACAGCCAAGAGCTGAGGACGGAGCTGCCACTATGGGGTCAGGGAAATGGTGATTAGGACTTTATGGAGACTTTGAAGTCAGGGACGGGGAGGGGAGGAGATAGGACAGGGCACCAGTCTTAACCCCCCATCTGCTGAGTTCCAGACTGCAGCTCCCAGCCCTGGGAAGTAATGGGAGAACAGATGGAAGGGAGCCCTGAGCTAGATCCAGTCTTCCAGTTCCCGTGGACATAAGTGGCTGGGTCAGAGGCAGGCCTGATGAGAACTAAGATGAGAATATAAAGGCGAGGATGGCAGAGATCCAGGGCTCTCCCCCAAGTTATCCTGCCTCAGATATGCTTATGAACAAGGTGGAGTGTAAATAAAATACCCCAACCGTGGGAGGTAGGCTCTCTGGGCCTGCTCTCAATCCCTTCAAGGATGTTTCTGGACCAAGGCAATTTGTCCAGGAGTTTGAGACAACTGGGACTTCCCTAACTTCTCCATAGCCCCTTATATTGCCTGTGGGGATGATGCTTACTCAGGTTACAGGGATGACAGTGACCAGCATTAGTCCCTGTTCCGTATTAGACACTTACATTTCAGACCTCTAAACTATCCTGTAAGGTAATAGTTTGTTCATAGACAAGGGAACTGAGCTTCAGAGCAGCTAAATGACTTCTCCAAGGATCCCAGCTAGTAAATGGCAGTGTCATGTTCTGAATCCAGGTTTGCCTGTCTCCAAAGTTTGTGTTCCTTAACTGCAATACTAAACTGCTTCCCAGGAGTCTGGCGAAGCTGAAACCCTCTCCGGATTGATAGTGAAGCTTAGGAATGCTACTCAATTGTGGCACACTTGATTAAAACAAGTACCTGCTCGCTAAGCAAATAGAGAAATACCAAGATGCACTATGGAAGTCCCACTCCATCCCAAGCCTTCGTACCTTTCCTAGATCACCCTCAGCCCTGTGTGTCTATTCTAAAGGGGATTTTGAGCTCTGAAAGTTTGTCTAGCAGCTGATGTCTCTTTTCTCTCCTTAACACTCACTGCTCTGGGAAGAGACCCAGAGTCACAGCTGCTCCCTAGGGCTTCCCCGTGTCCTTGGCGTCCATGGGAACTCTCCTCCCAGTAATTCACACACACCTTCCTGCACTGCCTCCTGATCCTTGGTGACCTAGGCCAGAGGTGGTGGTGGTTGTTACGTGCCGATGAGACTCCTAGCGACCCTATAGGACAGAGTAGAACTGCCCCATAGGGTTTTCTGGGCTGTAATCTTTACAGAAGCAGATTGCCAGGTTTTTTCTCCCATGGAGCTGCTGGGTGGGTCCAAACTGCCAATCTTTTGGTTAGCAGCCGAGTGCTTAACCGTTGTGCTACCAGGGCTCCTAGGCCAGAGGTCAGGGGATGGAAATGTCTGGGTGAGACGCCAGGAATTAGGATCAACTCCAAGTCCTTTGGCAGGGTAGGGACGAAGCTATGGAGGGCAAAATTAAACTTCTTATTGAGATTATGTTGATGCACACACAACATCTCAGAGCCCAGAGCTGAGAAAATAATAATGGTTGCTATGATTTATTGCAGGGCTTTGAACCAGTTCATTGTGGTTTGACTCCCTGCTGGGAATTTGCCTGAATCAGAGTCTACATTTTAACAAGATCCTCACGTGATTTTTATGTATTCCCAGGGGTCTTGTTAAAATGTGGATCCTGATTCAGTATATCTGGGGTGGAACTCCAAATTCTCAGCAGGGGATCGAACAGGAACAGACTAGTTCGAAGCCCTGATTTATTGAGCAGCTTCTACGGGCCAGGAAGTGGTGTGTTAATTGCTTTATGTAGATTATTTAATCTTCACAATAGCTCTTGGAGGTGGGTACTGTTGTTGCAATTTCCATGAGAAGAACTGAGGCTTAGGTTAAATATCTTGCCCAAGTTCACAGTAAGTGACAGAAAAAGGACCAGACTTCTAACCATTCCTAAAATCAAATCTCACTGCTTTGGACTAACTTGGAAAAATGCATGTAAAGTGAGGGGAAAGTCTTGAAATAAAAGAAATAAAACTGCATTTCATTTTAAAAAGTTCTGAGGACATGGAGTAACTAAAACTTCAAGGAACAGGTTTCTTTAGAGTCCTGCTTTAATAGGTAAAATAGAATTATGTTAATATGCCAAGTCTTTAGTAACTTTGGGTTTAAGCATTTCTACCTTAGTAATTTGCTTAGGAAACCTCTTTTTCTTTTAAATCAGGTCATATTAATAGAAATTCTAATTAAGAGGAGTCTAAATTAATGGTAGCAGCTCTGGTGGCGCAATGGTTAAGAGCTCGGCTGCTAACCAAAAGGTCAACAGTTTGAGTCCACCAGCTGCTGCTTGGAAACCCTATGGGGCAGTTCTACTCTGTCCTATAGGGTCACTATGAGTCGGAATCGACTCGACAGCAATGGGTTTTTGTTTTTTAATTAATGGTATAAATAGTAATAGATTGAGAGCTGAGACCAGAGACAGATGTGGAGTCAGTTAACTGCCCGATCACTCTCTACATATCTGGTCTTATGGCACTCAACCTCTTTGAGTCTACTTCCTCATTTGTAAAATGGAGGTAATGTCTACCCATAGGAAGATTGTAAGGGTTAAATATGATGACTGTTAGAATTCCCCTGCACACTGCCCACCCCACTTCCTGAATGAGCAAGTGGCTGGGAGAGAAGTGAAAAAACCTTGACAACAGATGGGAAAGTGACCATGTTCTGGGTGGTCCCATAGTCAGCACACACTCTCTCCCCTGCCCCTTCCCTTCTGCCTGCCCCTGCCCTGACCTTGCTGGGCTTCTCCATCCTAACTCCAAACCTCAGGCACTTTCTCCCTGTTGTGTTTGGGGAGGGTTGAAGGCAGGAGGGACTAGGACCCAAAGAAGCTCTCAGGCTCAGCACAATTTAAAGGCACGGCTGTGCTATATAAAGCCCAAGGGAGCAGAGTAACCGGATAGGGGAGGAACATTCAGCTTTTGCCTTGAACTAATGTCCCCAGAGACCTGTGAGTGAGGGGGCGATGAATGAACTGAGCAAGGAACAGAGGATGCTCAAGTTGGGACAGGAAGGACCCGAGTCTAAGGGCTGAGGATCATAGGTGGGAAACACTAGGCTATACAGGAGACTTGAGGGGCAAGGAGTGGGGAACAGGAGCAGGTGAGGCAGTGGACATTTCCAGATGACATGGCTAAGCAGAGGCAGCCTGTAAGTGGTGCCTGGCACAAGGAGGGTGTGACTCCCCCTCCCCTTCTAAAAACTCACACTGGCTTCCAAGGACCTTGCAGCATTTGTCCAAGGACAGCCCCAAGAGCCACAGGCCTGGGGCCAGGAAAGTGCCTTTGGTATCCACTAATCTTACTGAGGAGCCCTGGTGGTGCAGTGGGTAAGAGATGCAGCTGCAAACCAAAAGGTCAGCAGTTGGAATCCACCAGCCGCTCCTTGGAAACCCTATGGGGCAGTTCTACTCTGTCCTATAGGGTCGGTATGAGTTGGAATCGACTTGACGGCAATGGGTTTGGTTTGGTTTTTAATTCTTACTGGAAGGAGCCCTGGTGGTGCAATGGTTAAGTGCTTGGCTGCTAACTGAAAGGTTGGCAATTCGAACTCACCCAGTGATCTGCTTCCATAAAGATTATAGCCTAGGAAACCTTATGGGGCAGTTCTACTCTGGCATATGGGTTCACGTGAGTCGGAATCAACTCAATGGTACCTAACAACAACAAAAATCTCTGGGAAGACTCTGCTCAGGTAATTACAAAGATTCTAAAAGGATAATGGTAATAGGAAGGCTGAATTGGAATGTAGTGACACTGATACTGTAGAATCATGTCTTGTGGAGGGACAATTCTGTGCTGAACAGAAGACATCAATAGGGACCCCTGTCTCAGATGACAAATGAGTGCTACAGAAATTTGAAATGGTTTGTAAGGTCCTTATCTTGGAGTTTTTTAATCCACCCATATTGCCAAGCGTCCTCTAAACACACTACCAAACCAAACCCACTGCCATGATTCTGACTCATAGTGACCCTAGGACAGAATAGAACTGCCCCATAGTGTTTCCAAGGCTGTAAATCTTTATGGAAGCAGACTGCCACATCTTTCTCCCAAGGAGCAGCTGGGGGGTTCAAACTGCCAACCTTTCAGTTAGCAGCTGAGTGCTTAACCACTGCACCACCAGGGTTCCTTAAACACACTATAGAAGGGACTAATGAGAGCCTACAAGATTTAGTCACTTTACATATTTTATTTAATCCTCAGAACAGCCCCAACAGATCTCACTGTGTCCATTTTACAGATGAGAAACTGAGGCTCAGAGAGGTTAAGTAACTTACCTAGATCATACAGCCAGTGAATGGCAGAGCTATTGTGATGGTTAAGATTGTGTCAACTTCAAAGATTAGACTGGACTATGGAACATAAAATGATACTTATGAAGAGTGTGCTTCTTAGCTCAAGTAGATACATGAGACTAAATGGGCAGCTCCTGTCCAGAGGTGAGATGAGAAGGCAGAGAGGGTCAGGGGCTGGTTGAATGGACATGGGAAATCAGGGGTGGAAAGGAGGAAGGTGCTGTCATAGTCTAGGGAGAGCAATTAGAGTC
>NW_004443964.1:21843177-21923841 GCF_000243295.1 Trichechus manatus latirostris
GGGAGAGCAATTAGAGTCACATAACAATATATGTATAAATTTTTGTATGAGAGACTAACTTGAATGTAAACTTTCACTTAAAGTACAACAATAAAATAAAAAAGATTGTGTCAGCTTGGCTAGGCCATGATTCTCCGTGGTTGGGCAGTTACGATGTAGTTTGGCAGTCGTATAACGATGCAATCACTTCCATAATGAGATCTGACATAATATGATCACCTCCATAATGGAATCTGCTGTGAGTAGCCAATCAGTTGAAAAGGAGTTTCATTGGAGGTGGGACTTTATCCAATGTAGGTGGACTTTCTGGCAAGGCTCGCTGGCTTTTGCTTCCTCTGGATACTGCAACTAGATCTTGGGTTAGCCATCCCCTGCAGCCTCTGCCTGACCCACAGATTTGGGACTTTCCAGCCTCTACAACCACGTGAGCCATTTCCTTGATACATATCTTTCTCTCTCTCTCTCTCTGTTTCTATACATATATAGACCCTTCACTGGTTTTGCTTCTCTAGAGAACCCAGCCTAAGACAGCTATCCAACCAATAATGATAACTGGTATACACCACTTTACAATGGAAAATTAACATATAACAATTTATAAGGTGATTTCATGTACATTACCTCATTTTACTCTCATAGCCATCTTAAAAATACGAGGAAACAAGAGTGCAAACAGCTAGACAAAGTAGGCTTTTGAGTCCAGCGGTTCCAGACTTCAAGGACTCACCCACCCCACTGCTTCTCACCAAGGCAGGGTCCTAGGCTAGTGCAGTGCGTTATGGGTGTGTCCAAGAGTCCTCACCTGGTGGGTAGCACCAGAGTAGTTCTTAACTCTCCCCCTTTTCCACTCCCTGCTCATACTTCACCTACCCATCACTCCTAAGGAAATTGACCTTAATTTAGAATCTAGCATTAATACATAAAATAAACCAGCTGCTGTGGAGTAGATTCTAACTCATGGCGGCCCCATGTGTGTCAGAATAGAACTGTGGTCCATAGGTTTTTTTTTTACATTTTTTATTTTCCCATAGGGTTTTTTTTTTTAAATGACTGATTTTTCAGGTGTAGATCATCAGGCCTCTTTCTTCTGAGATGCCTCTGGGTGGCCTCGAACTTCCAACCTTTAGGTCAGCAGTGTGCCTTAACCCTTTGCACCACCCAGGGACTCCCTGGGGAGAGACCTGACTGGGGAGGGGGTCTTCGTACTGTTCCTTTCATACTACTTGTATTGTTATTACCTATTCAAAAAACTTTTCAACAACATCAGAAAAAATCTGCTTCAGCCAACATCCCTGTGGGTAACGGCAGGGAGAAGCAGTATAATGTGTCTCACAGGTTAACCGAAACTGCTGGGGATTATCTGGGGTTTGTTAGCAGGAGTAATCAAGAACTTCTTTAACAATTCTTCCTTATTATCCAGTCAGTCTGGGGGCAGGCAGGCCTCTCTGTTGCCAATAGGCAGCGCTCCGGAATCCCACCTCTCTGGGCCTCTGCTCCCAACCACCAGGAGAGGAATTAATTCTGAATTTACCAGCCAAGTGGGGACCCTGGAAAATGTGTAATGGAAATAGTGACACACTGCAGCCTTCAAGTTGACCCCACTGTTCCCAAACCACAGAGCCCTATGGTGACTCTCAAGTTCTCAAACTGGGTTTTCATCCTTTCCTGCGCTGGGTCTCATGTGAATACAAACTGATGTGGTTCTCATAGCACCCGGACCCAGCACTCCCTTCCAGAGGCTGGAAACCAGACCCAGTTCCCTGTTTAGAACTCTGGGGCTTTTTTTGTTTTTTCCTCTCCTCTCCAGTAGTCTATCTTTTTGTGCTAGGAATTGGGAGTCTTTATTCACTCAGCAAATACATACTTCCTAAGCTCCTACTATGTGCTGGGCTCTGTTCTAGGAGCTGGTATGCATTGGGATCAAGTTCTAACAAACACCCTGGTTTGCTCAGAACTCTGGGTAAATCCCGGGACGCAAAGCAACTAGCCTAGACTTCTGGCCTCAGTTTCCCCATCTGTAACTGGATTAAAGGATATCACTAGCTGGCAAGGTGATAGCTGAGAGAAAGAAGTCCTGACTAGGAGAACAAAGATTGAGATTATATTTTTGTTTTCGTAACTATCCAGAGGCAAGACAATTTAGCTTCCCTAGGTCTCATTTTTTCCCATCTTTAAAAGGTTGTTCTGCCTTTGGATGATTTTGCCAGAAGAGAGACAGGACTGCAGGCTTGGTAGTAAAGTAACAAATTTAGAAGGAAAGTATATTGTTCTCAATCTCCATGAAGAATGGGTGATGATAAAGGCTGGGAAGTCTTCACTGGCAGGTTCATCCATTATTTATGGGAAAATAATACCTAATAAATGTTTGATTTTAATTTATATGTATTTTATATATATATTCAAATGTTTAACATTATTTAAGGCTTTTTATTGAAGTGCACTATCAAAAGTGTACAGCTCACTCCAGACCTTCCTGGAGCCATGAAAATTGTATGAACCGCTGAAATTATTGCCCTGAGATAATCTTTAAACTTTAAACCAAAAATATCTTCTGAAGTCTTCTTAAAACCAAACAATAGTTTAGCTTTACTAGTAAAAAATGTCTGCCTTGAGCATTATGCTCTTTTAAGAACTATCTAAAAACCCAAAACCCACTGCCATCGAGTTGATTCTGACTCAGCCACTCCATAGGACAGAGTAACACTGCCCCATAGGGTTTCTAAGGCTGTAAATCTTTAAGGAAGTAGACAGCCACATGTTTCTCCTGCGGAGCAGCTGATGAATTCAAACCACTGACCTTTTGGTTAGCAGCCAAGCTCTTTAACCACCGCGCCACCAGGGCTCCTTAAGAACTATCTATAGGAGATCAAATTGACAACAGTAACTCGAAAGATTAGATAGGAAACTTAGGGGGGCAGTGAATTTATGTTAATGGTGGAGACACAACTCAGAAAAGGAGGGTAAGAATGGTTATGTAACTCAGAGAATGTAATAAATTTCACTAAATTGTACATGTAGAAACTGTTGAATTGGTGTATGTTTTGCTGTGTATATTCTCAATAACAACTAAATTAATAAAATTGCTATTAAAAAAAAGGGTACAGCTCCATGTACCAACTGAACACACCCCTGGATTCAGCATCCAGATGAGAACATGACTAGCCTGCTCTCCTTCCTCTAAATGCCCCTCAGGCTCCATTCCACTCACTACCTCTCCCCCTAGGGTAACCACTATCCTTGTAACAGCACAGATTAGTTTTGCCTGTTTTTAAACTTTATATAAATGGAAACACAATTTTTGTGAGATCCATCTCTCTTGCTGTGTGTAACTGTAGATTGTTCATTCTCATTGCAGCATAATGTGCCCTTATATGAATATAACACAATTTATCTATTATACGGTTGACAGGCATTTGGGTACTTTTTAGTTTTTTGCCTATTAAAATAGCCAAATAGGTTTTTTTTCTTTTTTATGTTCCATTTTATGTATGTACCACGTTTTGTTTATTCATCTTTTTTTTGATTTGTACTTTAGATGAAAGTTTATAGAGCAAACTAGCTTCTCATTAAACAATTAATACAAATATAGTTTTGTGACACTGGTTGCCAACCCCATGACATGTCAACACTCTCCCCTTCTCGATCTTATGTTCCCCATTACCAGCTTTCCTCTCCCCTCCTGCCTTCTTGTGCTTGCCCCTGGGCTGGTGTGCCCATTTAGTCTTGTTTTCACTGTTACTAATAGAGTATTAGAGAATACTCTAATACAAGTATTTTGGTTAAAATTTGTATACATTTCTGTGGAATTTCCATGGAACTGCAGGGTCCTGGCGTAGTGGTTAAGAGCAACAGCTGCTAACCCAAAGGTCGGCAGTTCAAATCCACCAGGCACTCCCTGGAAACTACATGGAGCAGTTCTACTCCGTCCTATAGGGTCACTATGACTCAGAATTGACTCGATGGCAACACATTTTTTTTTGGTGTATTCATAAGGAGCCCTGGTGGCGCATTGGTTAAAGTGTCTAGCTGCTAGCTGAATGGTTGGCAGTTCAAACCCATCAGCTGTTCCTCAGAAGAAATATGTGGCAGTCTGCTTCCATAAAGATTTACAGCCTTGGAAACCCTATGGGGCAGTTCTACTCTGTCCCGTAGGGTCGCGATGAGTCAGAATCGACTCGACAGCAGTGGGTTTGGTTTGATTTGGTGTATTCATAGGCTCAGCTTTAGTAGATATTGACAGTTTTTCAAAGAGATTTGTACCAATATATACTTGCACTAGCAGAGTGTGAGAATCTTAGTATTTTAATCAGTATGTACAATTATATGGAGCCTTGGTGGCACAGTGGTTAAGAGCTCTGCTGATATACAAAAGGTCAGCAGTTGGATTCCACCAGCCACTGCTTGGAAACCCTATGGGACAGTTGTATCCTATAGGGTTGCTATGAGTTGGAATTGACTCAATGGCAATGGGGGGGAGGGGGTGCAATTATGTTGTTTCCTGGGTTATTTTCGTTAAAATGTTTTTTATTCATATTTTCCTGTATTTACAGGGGTTTCACACTTGTCATTTTAAATACATCTGTGGCAAGGTAGCATGAAATCGGGGCAAGACTGTGGCCTGGCAAGTATAGGGGATGGAGAATTTAAATGCCCACAGAGGCTCACAAACCAGTTGCCCAGAGTATACTCCAATTCATGGAGAGACATGTGTAGAGTAGAACTGTGCCCCGTAAGGTTTTCAATGGCTGATTTTTAGGAGGTAGATTGCCAGTCTTTTCCTTTGAGCACCTCTGCGTGGACTGGAACCTCCAACCTTTAATTAACAGTAGAACGTGGTAACCACCAGGGACTCCTCCACAGAGGCCAAGGAGGTAATAAAAAATGAGTGAAGCCAGTGTGCGGGGGCAGTGCCTGCCCTCAATAAGCAAATGTAACTCAGAAGTAACTGCCACCTGAAAATAGGAGCCCAAAGTGAGCAAATGTTTAGATTTTTTTTTTAAAGAAAAGGCAAAACTCTGGATCTTTAAACTTTGGCAATAAATTCCTTTTTACGGAAAATACCACCCTGGCCAAACAAAACTTGTCAGTGGGTGAGATGCCCAGCCCTTAAATTTTAAACCTGGAGACTAGGGGTTTAGGCCTATCTTTCAGGCCTTGTGGGATTTTGACCTACTGAAAAACCCTTCTTATGTTAAAGCTTAATTTCCTCTTTGGTCAAAAGAGGAAAACAAAAGCCCATCCTCTTATATTGTGATGGTTAAATGAGCTAATTCAGGAGCTGTTAAACGCTATACAAAGCAGAGCATGCCTTCCTTTATTCTGCACGGAGTCACTCTACTTAAAGCATTTGGGGGGTTTTCAGTTTCCCACCAGGAAGTTTAAGACTGGAAATTCTTCAGCATACAAGATTTTTTTTTTTAGAAAATCCGGTGGATGGGATCCCGCCGGGATGCAAGGGGTTAAAAGGAAATAGCCTATTAGGGTCTTTCTGAGAAATCTAGGACCTCAAAAGTATCTAGCACGCCTCTAAAAGCCACGATTCAAAGGAGCCTGGATGGTTGACCCGCCTAGGGCCCGTAGGATCCTAGAGTAACCGTAGAGCAGAACCTGGAGAAGGGCATCAGCATCCTGTGTTGCACTGGACCAAGGCCTTGGCCAAGGGCAGATGAGACAACTCCGAGGCTCTTCTGGAGCAACCCTGGAGACCCAGGTAGACGTGCCCTCACCGCGTCTTGGGAGCCCGCTGAAACCGAGGCAAGGCCCGCGGTGGACTCCTGTCCCGACCCAGTTGGTCGACAGAACTGTCGGGGAGGCGAGGTCTGCGCCCTACGTGGTTCCATACTCCCTGCGGGTGGGTCTTGCACACGCACCGAATCCGCCGCATCTGGGGCCGCACGGGAGCGCGCGGACCCGACTGCGGAAAGTTGGACGCTCGCGCCGCGGGCCGCGCGCTCCGGCGGGGCCCCCTCCCACCCGAGGGCCACGTGCCGTGCGCCCCCCGCTCCCAGGCTACGGTGGGACGCCCCTGCCCCCACAGAGGCGCGTAGTGCGCAGGCGCCTCCCCGCGGGTCCCGGCGGCGGGAGCTGGAGGTGGCGGCGGGAGCGGCTTCAGCCTCGGCTGGAGACTGAGGCGAAGTCCGTGGTGAAGGAGGTGGAGGAGCGGCGAGGGTGGCGGCGAAGGCGATGGCGACGCGAGGCACATGAGGCGGCCGCTGGCGGGACGGGCCGAGGCCCGGCCGAGGAGGCGGCTCCGGGAGAACCTGCCGCCCGGTGAGGGGCGGCCACAGGGCTGGCTGTGGAGAAGCGGGCAAGGGGCGGGGCCTGGGAGGAGGCGGAGGAACTTGTGGGGAGCCCGGAGAAGGGCCGAGGAGAACGGGGGTCCGGGAAGGAGTGTGGCCAGGGGTGGGGTGGAGGCGGGAAAGAGGAGCCGGTGAGGGGTTCCAGCAGAGCCCGGAGGGGCAGCGCCGCCCGCATCCTGCCATCGCCCCCGGCGCGCCCTCCCCCTTTGTCCCCAGGCGCGCCGTTTCCAAATTGGGAGGGAAACGGCTCGGGGGCGGGTCCGGGCCGCGCCGGTGCCGGGACACACGTCGGGCCCGGCGGGCAGCCCGCAGGACCTCGGCTCGCACTGGGGCGGTGCTCGGTAACTCCTTTGGGCGGTTAGGGGCGCAGGGACGCGCCGGGGCCGCCCCTCGCCGCCTGGTCGCTTCGCGGGCTGGTCTTTGTCTCCCCGACACTCGGCCCCTGACATCCCTCCGTGCGGCGTGCGGGTTTGTTTTACTCTTCTTAACATCTTCCTGCCGGGAATCCTTCCTCCTGGGAGTGTTTTAGAAAAGATTTAGTTCGAGTGCTGGAAGGATTTAAAAGTATGTGCGGGGCGTGGGAGGACAGGGGTAGTCGCCACTTATTTATTTTTGCTGTTGAGAATATACACAGCAGAACACGCACCAATTCAGCAGTTCTACATGTACAGTTCAGTGACATTGATTAAGTTGTACAACCATTCTCACCCTCCTTTTCTGAGTTGTTTTCCCCCTATTAACATAAATTCGCTGCTGCCTTAATTTTCTGTTCAGTCCTTCGAGTTGCT
This sequence comes from Trichechus manatus latirostris, assembly GCF_000243295.1. Taxonomy (NCBI): domain Eukaryota; kingdom Metazoa; phylum Chordata; class Mammalia; order Sirenia; family Trichechidae; genus Trichechus; species Trichechus manatus. Next base: position 21,850,265 of record NW_004443964.1, read on the forward strand.
GTTGTCAGTTTGATCCCCTATACATAGTTCTTGAAAGAGCCTAATGCTCAATACAGACGTTCTTTGCTAATTAACCTAAACTATTGTTTGGTTTTAAGAAGACTTCAAGGGGTTATTTTTGGTTAGTTTTAAAGATTATCTCAGGGCTGGTAGTTGCCTCTTGATGAACACGTTTCCTTTTCTTAAATGATATTTTTTGTTCCACTTTGTGGAACTTTGAAGAGTTGTTTTTTTCTTTAGCCTCCACCTTCAAAATTTAGAGGAGGCGCTAACGCTGTGATTGTGGGCAGTTGTGTAGTCGGCGGCTGCGTTTGGAGCTTTGAATTGAAGAGATTTACGTGAATGTGTGGTTTAGAATTTGGTTTCTGTGATTGTTTCTAAGATTGGGATTACTTCTACTTTCTGCAACGAGCGAGTTTGGTTTTATTATTTGAAGGCATTTTTGTTCAGTAAGAACTGGCAATGGTACACATTTCCTCATGCTCACGGTTTTGTTAGTATCAAGACTATTCTTTGTGAAATAGAGTAAATCAAGTTACAGAAAGTTGTTTTGGTTAAATGTTATCTTGTATGCTTAATAAGGCTAAAATTATTATACGTGTGTTGTGTATACATTTAAGTGAGAATATATGTAAAAGCAAGTTGTTTTGGATAAGTATTATCTTGTATGCTTGATAAAGCTAGAATACATGTGTGTACACGTTTAAGTGAATATATGTGAAAGCTATAAAAATCAAACTAAATTCGAAGGATTTTAATTCCTTGATGAGCAGAGAACACCATATCCCAAGCACATGTAGGATAAAAGGATTAATAATGTCATTTAGGGGTCAAATCCTTTCCCTCTAAAGAGGGTTTTAGATATTCAGAATAAGGAAGCAGAAAAATAAATGGGGTAATTCCAGAACTCCTCACTGAAAATATTGTGAATTATGGTTAAGTTTGCTGATTATTTTTGGAATTTAGAGTTTGTATGTTGCAGTTGGTTTGGATTTCTTAAGTGCTATGTAATGGCAGAATTAAACATGAACTCTTCTGGGTAAAAGGTAAAAAGCTCCGGCAAACAAATCTGTGTCTTAGTGTTTGCCAGATCTTTGTAAGCAGTGTGTTGTAGGCAAAAGACATTCTGAAAAGAATGCATAAAAGTTATATGAAAATTTTCCTTTTAGAATTTGTTCTAATTTGTAGTGGTTTAATATTATTTACTACATGTCTTAAACAGTTACGCACTTTTCCAAAGCATTTCAAGAATCCTTTCCAAAGGTCAATACTTTTAACTTCTTTTTAGGTTGTTTGGAAACCCTGGTGGCATAGTAGTTAAGAGCCACTGCTGCTAACCAAAAGGTAGACAGTTTGAATCCACCAGACTTCAGAATTGGTTTTCTGTTTGCTGTAAGTGACCACCACAATCCTCTTAGAAAGGAGCAAAGGACCTAGTAACTTTCTCAGTAGTGAGAGTTCATGGAGGTAGAATTGCATTTTTGCCTTTAATCCAAAGGATTTAAGAAGTTAACCTATCTGCAGCATAACAGTTTTACTTTTAAGTGCTGTGACCTCTTAATAATTTTTTATTTCATAATTGTATATATCAGCCAAAGGGAAGGGATGCCGGTTCTCCCTGTGGTTATTCCCCTTTCCTCCTCAGTTAACCGCAGGCTCACTTACCAGTTTAGTAATTCGGATCCTAAGATACAATATATACTTAAAGTCCAGAGCATCATTCTCTTAAATACATAGTGTTTGTTCCATGCCTAATTCAGTGCAAAGATGTGAGTTCCAAAAGTTTTTAAAACATATTCTGAAGACTGTTGTTTTTATTTGAAGTTTTCTCACATTTCAGAATTAATGAGGGGTGTGTGTGTATTTAGATGATTTGAATAATTAATTTGCACCGGGGGTATAATAAGGAGCCCTCGTGGTGCAGTGGGTAAAGCAGTCAACACCTAAGGCTGGTGGTTCCAAACCACGGGCTCTGTGGGAGGAGGACGCGGCAGTCTGCTCCTGTAGAGATTTACAGCCTTGGAAACCCTGTCGGGTCACTTTGAGTTGGAATCGACTCCGACGGCAGTTGGTTTGTGGGGTGTAATGAACATCTCTGAACTCTTGCTTTTCTTGTAGTATAGAAACATGTTGTGACTCCTGTCAAAAATATCTACTGATAAAAATTTAGGGAAAGAAATGCTAGTGATTACTCTTGGTTTTGCAGACCATTCCTTTGAGACTAGGTATAAGAAGATCAATTTTGGCTAATGTCATTAACCTGAAACTTAGACATAGAAAAGGGTTCTGAACTGTTGATAACAGCTAAGTGCCAGCATTGTTTTTCAAACATGCTACAACTGATGAGTTAATCGTTTAGCTTCTGTGGAAGTAATGACCTGTTCAAATGTGTTATTATTCCATTAAGTCTCAAGAATGAATGAACAGACAGTCAATACTGGCATACAGTAGTACATTCTTGAGTTGTGCAAAGACTGCAGTGGCTGACAGCATTCCTTGACAATAAGAGTTTATGATTTAGACCTGTGGAATGTCTTGCTCAAAGGCTTTTTGCCAAGACAAGACAAGATCTCTGCTTCCAGCGTCAGCAGTGACGAGTTCTGTAGAATGAGTAGAGCCCTCATTTAAAGCTTGTTCTTTGAGGTGATATTGTAGCACCAGCACAATTTGGATAAAAGTGTTCTGGTGCCCATTTGTTCATTCAATGAACTTTTTCAATCAGCTACTTCTTATATGTCAGGCACTGAGCTAGATAGTGAAGATACAAGGATTATTCTATATGGTTTTTCTCTCTCAAGATACTCATAGTTTAATATGCTAAAAAGGTTAGCAATCTGGAAATTATCCAAAATCTTTGAAACAAAAGAAATGTATAGGATTTCAGAATTCAGTTTTGCTTCCTCCCAATTGAAATAGCAAAAATGGAATAAACTTCACACATTTATGTTTTTATCCTCTAATTTGTAAATTGTATTCAACTCTCAAATAGTTACAAACTTTTTTTTATTTATATCTTTGGTAGATATATTCCTTTTAACTGAATTTACTGTTACTTAACTAATGCATTATAAAATTCCTTTTGGGAATGTGCAGAGTAAAATGGAGGACTGTCTATTTTTAGGGAATTCCCTTTGACTCATTCTTGGACTTGGGATTCCTAATAGCCCATGCAGAGTTGGTGTTTATTTGTATTCAAAACATTCTTTCCTGAGATACTCTTCTCTTGGGTTCTAATTTTCCTTCCTTCCTCTTTGGCTCTTCTTTCAGGTTTTTTCCCACCAACTCCTCTATCAGATCTCCTCCACCCCCAGGGTAGTATATTTATATATTTATGTGTATTGGCCAGATAAACTGATCATGTTACATAAGTAAAAGGATTGATACAGTAGGGGAGATTGTTTAAGATGAAACACTATGGACTCATTGATTACACAACATGATTAATGTAATTGATGTCACTAAATTGTACACGTGAAAAAACGTTAAATCGGCAAATATTGTGATATATATATATATATATATTTACAACAATAAAAAAAAGGACAAGCATTTACAAATAAAAATAGGGGCAGGGGAGCCTTCTACTTGTTGCATGCTATAAAATGGCTATTTAATTCAAGGATAAAAAATAATTTCCCTCCATCCTCATCTCTTCAGATACTTTTCAGAGACTGAATTTAATTTCTCTGCATTCATATGTAGCCTTGGTCTTGTGTAGATGAAGTACTGGTTGAGTTCAGTGAGTACTGAGAATCTTCTGCCCCTCGAAAAATACCTCCTGACCTGCTGACTAATGCCTCAGATTCCCTTACAAGGAATTTCACAATTAGAGAAAAAGCTTAATTTGATAATATAAACTGTGAATGAAACAGATTTAGAATGAGATTAATGATCGATGTCAGATTCTCTCCTGAGAGCTGGTTTTTGGTAAAAGAAAGATTAAGAGAGCAAGTGTGCATTAGACATGATATGTTAATAGCCAACGTATACTGTGCATTTACTACCTACTAGGCATTATTCGGGCAGTGCTGCAAAGGGTTAAGCACTCAACTACTAACCAAAAGGTTGGTGCTTCAGACCCAGCCAGAGACTCCTCAGAAGACAGCTCTGCAGATCTGCTTCCAAAAGGTCACAGCCTTGAAAACCCTACGAAGCGCAGTTCTGCTTTGCACACATGGGGTTGCCATGAGTTGAAATTGACTTGACAACTAACAACAACAGGTGTTCTACGTGGATTAACTTGTTTTAATCCTTAGGGGGTAGATATTATCCTAATCCACGTTTTACAGATGAAGAAACTAAGACTCAAAAGAAACTGCGTAACCAGATCTGTAGTTGACGGTCTTGCTCAAATCTTGGTCGATAGTCTTCCCCTCTTCTCACTCTAGTCTTATCCATTCTGTGGCTTCACTTACCATCTGTATTTTGAAGACTGACAAAGTTTTATCTCTAGCCCAGATTTCTTTTCTGATCCCAGCTGCCTGCTTAGTATCTTCATTTATTTAGATACTCAGAGGCACTTCAAATTGAGTTGTCCATGTTGAACTCTTGATCTTGGCTTTAAACCAAGACCTTCATTGTTCCGTCTTTCAATAAGTGACTCTATCAACTCCTTACTGAGGCTAGACTTTTGAGATTCCTCCCAGTTTCCCTATCCCAGTCTAGGCTACCTCTTCCAAGACTATTATAAAAACCAAAAACCAAACCCTTTGCAGTCGAGTTGATTCCAACACAAAGACTGTTATAGTAGCTTCCAAATGGTCTTTCCTCATTCTCTCTTTAAAAGAAAGTATATTATGAAATATTTAAGACAGAAAAAGTAATAAAGAATACTACAGTGAATATGTGTATACCATCTTGCAGTTTAAGAAATAAAACAGTACCGATACAGTTGAAGTCTTGTGTGCTCCTACCTGATTGCATCCTCTACCCGCCCCCGCCCCCTCCCCCCCTGCCCATTGTAGGCCTCCTTATCAGAGGTAATCACCAACTTCAACTTCATTTTTCATTCCTTTGCATTTCTTTGGAAACCCTGACGGCAAGTGGTTAAGAGCTACAGCTGCCTGCTAACCAGAAGGTTGGCATTTGGAATCCACCAGGGGCTCCTTGGAAACTCTATGGGGCAGTTCTACTCTGTCCTGTAGGGTCACTATGAGTCGGAATCGACTCGAAGGCAATGATTTTGGTTTTTGTTTTTGCGTTTCTTTATACTTAGTAGGTATATATCTCTAAACAATATGCCCTCATCCACTATTGTTGTTGTTGTTAGGTGCCTTTGCGTCAGTTCCAACTTTATAGTGACACTGTGTACAGCAGAATAAAACACTTCCTGGTTTTGTGCCATCCTCACAATCTGCTATGTTTGAGCCCATTGTTGCAGCCACTGTGTCGATCCATCTCGTCGAAGGTTTTCCTCTTTTTCGCTGACCCTCTACTTTACCAAGCATGGTGTTTTTCTCCAGGGACTTGTCCCTCCTGATAACATGTCCAAAGTATGTGAAATGAAGTCTCGCCATCATCGATGCCAAGCACTCTGGTGGTACTTCTTCCAAGACAAACTTGTTCGTTCTTCTGGCAGTCCGTGGTATAGTCAGTATTCTTCACCAGCACAGTAGTTCAAAGGCATCAGTTCTTCTTCGGTCTTCCTTATTCATTGTCTACTTTTGCATGCATATGAGGTGATTGAAAATAACATGGCTTGGGTCAGGTGCACCTTAGACCTCAAAGTGACATCTTTGCTTTTTAACATTTTAAAAAGGTTTTTCGAAGCAGATTTGCCCGATGCAATACGTCATTTAATTTTTTTTAACTGTACTTTAGATGAAGGTTTACAGAGCAAATTAGTTTCTCATTAAACAGTTAATACCCATTGCATTTTGTGACATTGGTTGCCAACCCCACGACATGTCAACACTCTCCCCTTCTCGACCTTAGGTTTCCTGTTACCAGCTTTCCTGTCCCCTCCTGCCTTCTCGTCCTTGCCCCTGGGCTGGTATGCCCATTTAGTCTCATTTTGTTTTATGGACCTGTCTAATCTTTGGCTGAAGGGTGAACCTCAGGAGTGACTTCAGCACTGAGTAAAAGGGTGTGCGGGGGCCATACTCTCGGGGTTTCTCCAGTCTCTGTCAGACCAGTAAGCCTCGTCTTTTTTGTGAGTTAGAATTTTGTTCTACTCTTTTCTCCAGCTCTGTCTGGGACCCTCTATTGTGATCCCTGTCAGAGCAGTCAGTGGTGGTAGCTGGGCACCATCAAGTTGTGCTGGACTCAGTCTGGTGGCAGCTGTGGTAATTGTGGTCCATTAGCCCTTTGTACTAATCTTTCCCTTGTGTTTTTGGTTTTCTTCATTCTCCCTTGCTCCACATCAGGTGGGACCAGTGGAGTATCTTCAATGGCTGCTCACAAGCTTTGAAGACCCTAGACACTACTCACCAAAGTAGGATGTAGAACATTTTCTTTATAAACTATGTTATGCTGATTGAGTTAGATGTTCCCCGAGACCATGATCCCCAGCCCTCAGTCCAGTAATTTGGTCCTTCGGAATTTGGATGTGTCTGTGAAGCGTCCGTGACCTGGCCTTGGTCAAGTTGTGCTGACTTTGCCAGTATTGTGTACTGTCCTTACCCTTCACCAAAGTTACCGTGTTATCTATTGTCTAGTTAGTAATTTTCCCTCCCCACCCCTCCTCTCCCTAGTAACCATCAAAGATTGTGTCTTTCTGTGTATAAATCTTTTCATGAGTTTTTATAGTAGTGGCCTCATACAGTATTTGTCCTTTTGTGGTTGACTTATTTCAGTCAGCATTATGTCCTCCAAATTCATCCATGTTGTGAGATGTTTCACAGATTCATCATTTTTCTTTATTGTTGCATAGTATTCCACTGTGTGTGTACCATAGTTTGTTTATTCATTTATCTGTTGTTGAGCACTTACGTTGTTTCCATCTTTTTGCTATTGTGAATAGTGCTGCAGTGAACATGGGTGTGCATGTGTCTATTCGTGTGACGGCTCTTATTTCTCTAGGATATATTCCTAGGAGTGGGATTGCTGGATCGAATGGTATGTCTATTTCTACCTTTCTGAGGAAGCGCCATATCATTTTCCAAAATGGTTGTATCATTTTGCATTCCCACCAGCAGTGCATAAGAGTTCCAAACTCCCTGCAGCCTCTCCAGCATTTGTTATTTTCTGTTTGATTCGTGCCAGTAATGTTGGAGTTGTTTGATTTCTTGATTACTGCTTCCATGGGTATTGATTGTGGATCCAAGTAAAATGAAATCTTTGACAACTTCAGTCCTTTTTCCATTTATCATGAAGTTGCTTATTGGTCCAGTTGTGAGGATTTTTGTTTTCTTTATGCTGAGTATAATCCATACTGAAGGCTGTGGTATTTGATCTTCATCAGTAAGTGCTTGTCCTCTGCGCTTTCAGCAAGCAAGGTTGTGTCATCCGCATATCACAGGTTATTAATGAGCCTTCCTCCAGTCCTGATGCTGCAGTCTTCTCCGATTATTTGCTCAGCATGCAAATTGAATACGGGTGAAAGGATATGACCCTAACACACACCTTTTCTGATTTGAAACCACTCAGTATCCCCTTGTTCTGTTCGAACGACTGCCTCTTGGTCTACGTACAGGTTCTGCATGAGCACAATTAAGTGTTCTGGAATTCTCATTCTTAGATATGTTGTACATAATTTGTTATGATCCACACAGTCGAATGGCTCTGCCTAGTCAATAAAGCGCAGGTAAACATCTTTCTGGTATTCTCTGCTTTTAGCCAAGATCTATCTGACATCAGCAATGATACCTTTAGTTCAACGTCCTCTTCTGAATCTAGCTGGAATTTCTGGCAGTTCCCTGTTGATGTACTGCTGTAACCAGTTTTGAATTTTCTTCAGAAAAATTTTCTTTCATGTAATATTAATGCTATTGTTTGATAATGTCCACATTCTGGTGGATCACCTTTCTTTGGAATGGGCACAAATATGAATCTCTTCCAGTCGGTTGGCCAGGTGACTGTCTTTCACATTTTTTGGCATAGATGAGTGAGCGCTTCCAGCGTTGTATCCTTTTGTTGAAACATCTCAGTTGGTGTTCTGTCAATTCCTGGGGCCTTGTTTTTTGCCAATGCATTAAGTGCAGCTTGGACTTCTTCCTTCAGTACCATTGGTACTTGATCATATGCTACCTCCTGAAATGGTTGAACATCGACCAGTTATTTTTGTACAGTGACTATTCCTTCTGTTTCCCCCCCCCCCCTTGGTGTATACGACTATTGTTTTTAATTGTGCTTTAGGTGAAAGTTTACTGAGCAGATTAGTTTGTCATTAAACAGTTAATACACAAATTATTTTATGGCATTGGTTGCCAACCCTGCAATGTGTCAGCACTCTCCCCTTCTACACCCCGGGTTCCCAGTTTCCATTTGTCCGGTTTTCCTGTCCTGTCCCTTCCTGCCTTCTCATTTTTGCTTTTGGGATGGCATGCCCATTTAGTCTCGTATACATGATTGAACCACGAAGCGCGTTCCTCACGTTATTGTTTGCCCTATAGACCTGTCTCATCTTTGGCTGAAGGGTGACCCTCAGGAGTGACTTCAGTACTGAGTTAAGAGTGTCCGAGGGCTGTATGCTCGGGATTTCTCCAGTCTGTCAGACCAAGTCTGGTCTTCTTTTTTTTTTAAATTTGAATTTTGTTCTACGTTTTTCTCCTTCTCTGTTTGGGACATTCTATTGTGATCCCTGTCAGAGCAATTGGTGGTGGTAGCTGGGCTCAGTCTGATAGAGGCTGTGGTAGTTGTGGTCCATCAACCCTTTGGACTAATCTTTCCCATGTGTCTTTGGTTTTCTTCACTCTTCTTTCCTGCAGCTGGAATAGGATCAGTAGATGTATCTTAGATGGTTGCTTGTAGGTGTTTAAGACCCCAGATGCTACTCACCACAGTCAGATGTAGAACATTTGCTTTATGAACTACGTTATGCCAGTTGAGCTAGATGTTCCGCTAGACAATGGTCCAGCCCTCAGCCCAGTACGTCGCAGTAACTCGATTCCTCAGGGAGTGTGAATGTGTCAGTGAAGCTTCTGTGACTTTGCCTTGGTCAAGTTGTGCTGACTTCCCCAGTATCTTTCCACCTTCTTTTGATGCTTTCTGTGTCTCAGTATTTTGCCCATAGACTCCTTCAGTATTGCAACTCGAGGCTTGAATTTTTTCTTCAGTCCTTTCAGCTTGAAATGCCAAGCGTGTTCTTCCCTTTTGGTTTTCTAACTCCAGGTCATTGTACATTTCGTGATAATACTTTACTTTGTCTTCTGGAAAGAATAGACCAAAATAGACGTCAGAAGAGATTCTGAAACTTGCTCTTGAACGTAGGTAGGGTAGCTAAAGGGAATGGAAGAAATGATGAAGTAAAAGAGCTGAATAGAAGATTTCAAAGGGCGACTCAAGAAAACATCCACTATTAAGCCCCACCAGTCCATTCTTCTCATAGCAGCTACAGTTGTTTATAAAACACAAATTTAATGTCACTTGTTTGAAAGTTTCTTTTGCATTACCTTTAAAGCCCTGCATCTTTATTTAACAAGGTATAATCTGGCCTTGCTCTCTTTCATTATTTTTACTTTTTAAGTCTGTGGTCTAGCCATACTGAATTTTTTTCTATTCCCTTATGGTTCAAAGCTCACTCAGGGGCCTTTGCATGTGCTATAGTTAATCCTGCCTGGAAGGTTCCTTCATAATCTGCTTAAATATCACTTCTGTAGAGAAGCCTTCTCTGATCCTCCTAGATTTAGGTTAACCAAAACCCCTTGCTTCCGACTCATAGCAATCATATAGGACAGAGTAGAATTGTGCAATAGGATTTCCAAGTATCAGCTGGTGGATTTGAACTGCTAACCTTTTGGTTAGCAGCCAAGCTCTTAACCACTGTGCCACCAGGGCTCCAGACTAGGTTAGGGATCCCCTAAGTACACTTAAAAAAAAAAAAAAAAGCACTCTTATAGCACCGTGTACTTTTGTAGGATTTATCACAATTTTAATTAATTATCTCCCCATCAGACTGAAATGTATATTCCATAAATTCAGGAGCAGTGTTATCTTGGATACACATGTATCCCCAGAACCTAGCTCATAGTTCACTTATGTATTCAGCAATTATTTGAGTACCTACTACTTTTTTTTTATTGTGAAAATAAGCATAAGAAAACATATGCTATTTCACTAATTTCTACATACACAATTGACTGTCACTCATTACATTCTTCAAGTTGTACACCCATTCGCGCTATCCTTTCCAAATCATTCCACCACCATTAACACAAACTTAATGCCCCTTTAGCAGAAACTCCCCTTCCCTCCCACCTCTGATAACCACTAATAATATTTAGTTTCTCAATATATTTCTGTATATTTGCTTCAAGAGCCCTGGTAGTGCAGTTGTTAAGTGCTCAGCTACTAACTGACAGCTCTGTGGTTTGAGACCTCCAGTCGTTCTATGGGAGGAAAGACCTGGAGATCTGCTCCTGTAAGATAACAGCCTAGGAAATCCTATGGGGCAGTTTTACTCTGTCATATAAAGGATTGCTATGAGTCGGAATCGATTCACCCACACACAACAGCAACAGCATATACTTGCTTATTTCATATAAGTGACATATATAGTATTTATCCTTTTGCAAGTGACTTTTTTCACTCAGCATGATGTTCATCTGTGTTGTGGCATGCATCAAGGCTTCATTTCTCTTTATGGCTCAGTAGTATTTTACATTGTGTGAATATACCACATTTTGTTTATCCATTCATCTGTTGATGTATATTTTGGTTGTTTCCACCTTTTGGCTATTGTGAACAGTGCTGCAGTGAACATTGGCGTACAGGTTTCTCTGTGTTCCTGCCTTCACTTCTTCTGAATATATACCTAGGTTTGGGATTGCTAGGTCATAATAGTTCTATGTCGGTATCTTTTATTTGTAGTTGGTGATTGTAGTGAAGTAGCTTCTGGCACAGCTTTTGTGTTTTTGACTAGAGACCTCATTATTGTATGTTGTTCTTCTGCATTATTGGTTTATATACCAATACTGTATTAGGTCCTTAGTGAATACTTTTTGATGTAAATAGCCATAGCCTGATCAATCTTCAGCAGTTTTAATAGACTGAAAACAGAATGATCACCTATGGTATAGTGTACATGACAGTGGCAAATCTTGCCTCCCAGGAAGGCTTAGGTAGGCTATTAGATGGAATAAAGAAATTAAAGTTTAGATTTTTTTTTTTTCTTTGAAATGCTGTATCTGATTCTGATATTTATTTCTTCCTATTTGGTGAGCCAAGGGTCAGGATAGTTAATATCCCGATAAATTGGACATTTTATATATTTATACATTACGGCTGAAGTTGGCAATTTTGCACTTGAGTGTTTTACTTCATTAACTGTTTAAAAAATATATGTATTTTGGAGTAGGTAATATATTTCGTGGTATAAAGTCCTAAAGGTATAAAAGGATATACTTTGAAAACTGACTCTCCATTTATTCTTTTCCTGACACTCAGCCGCCTGTTTTTTTTTTTAACCCTTAGAGGCAATTACTGTTTCCAATTTTTATGACTCCTTTAAGGGAGATTCCAGGCATTTACAATATTCCTTCTTCTCCCCCACATAAATGCTAGCATACTATACACACTGTCTACATCCTGTTTTCTTCGCTAACATACCGTGGAGTTTGTTTTGGATAGAACTGCCTCATTCTTTTTAACTACTAGATGTGCCATAATTTATTTACCCAGTTTTTTCCCATTTCCGTCGTTGATTCCAACTCATAGGACCCTATAGGACAGAGTAGAACTGCCCCATAGGGTTTCCAAGGCTATAAATCTCTACGGAAGCAGACTGCGACATCTTTTTCCCAAGGAGCAGCTGGTGGGTTTGAATCTCAGACCTTTTGGTTAGCAGCCAAGCGCTTAACCACTGCTCCACCAGGGTTCCTCCTCAGTTCCTTACTGATAGACTTTTAGATTGTTTCCAGCCTGTTATTGACAGTGCTGCAGTGAATATCCTTATACATTATTTTTTGTGAGCATATCTGTAACATACATACTGAGAATTTTTTGGTACGCCCTTCCTTGCCAATGATCTGTTATCAAACCTTTCATCTTTTCCAATTATATAAATGAAAAATAGTATATCAGTGTAGTTTTAATTTGCAAATCTCTAATTACAAGTCAGGTGGAATATCTGTTCATATTGTATTATTAAAGGCCATTTATATTTCATTTTCTGGGAACTCGCTCTTTATTTCCATTGAGCATTTTTCTGTTGAGTGATCTTTTTATTATTGATCTGTTGGAGCTCTCTGTGTTAGAGAAATTAATTAGCCTCTTTGTCTAAGAACTGCAAGTATTTTTAAGGCATGTTGTGTGTCTTCTGAGTTGTTTAATGTGTTTTTTGCTTTCCAGAGAATATATATTACATAATTGAATTTGTCATTCCTTTCATTTGACATCTAGGTTTTACGTCATTTTAGAAAAGTCTTCTTTACTCAGATTATTAAGAAAAAAAATTTATGTTTTCCTCTAGAACTGTTAAGGTTTTGTTTTTAATTTTAAACCTTGCTCCATTTGAAATTTAGAGGTCCAGCTTTATTTTTTCCAGATGGCTACCATAGTAGTTCAACATCATTTATTGAATATTCTATTTTTTTCCTATTCATTTGAAATGCCACCTTTATCATACATTAAATTCCCAAATGTATTTGGATCTTCTGGATTTTCTATTCTATTCTGTCCCCCTGGTCTGTCATTCTTTGTGCCAGTTCCACCTTTTAAAATTATTATAGCTTTATAATATATATTTAGAAGGTCTGATATGTCCTTAGTCCTATAGGGTCGCTATGAGTTAGAATCGACTTGACAGCAAAGGGTTTGGATTTTTTTTTTTTTTTTTGTATATGCCCTCATTACTCTTTCAGAAATTTCCCAGCCATTCTTACTGTTTATTTTTTCATGTTAGCTTTAGAATCAGTTTTTGTAGTTCGAGAGAAATCCTACTGGCATTTTTAAAAATCATGATTGCATTAGATTTTAGATTAGGAAGAACTAATATTCTATTAAGTCCCTGGTGGTGCAAATGGTTAACTCTCTTGCTGCTAACTGAAAGGTTGGAGGTTCCAGTCAACCCAGAGGCACCTTGGAAAAAAGGCCTGGTGATCTACTACTGAAAAATCAGCCATTGAAAACTCTATTGACCACATTTCTATTCTTGGAGTCTCCATGAGTTGGTATTGATGAGACATTAGCTGGTTTAATATTTTATTACAATGGCTTTACTATCTAAAAACATGGAATGCTTTTCTAGTTGTTTCAATCTTTTGTGTCTTCTGGTAGTGTTTTAAGTGTTCACCATTTAGATTTTGCACAGTTCGTGTTAGGTTTTCTCCTAAGTACTTCATCTGTTTGTTGCTACTGTAAATGGGGTCTTTTCTTCAGTTATATTTGTATTGTTTGTGTATCATTATAAACTTTTTCAGAGATTTTCTGCATTGCCTCAAAATGAAATTAAACACTAAACTCATGTTGTATAGCAAAAAAAAAAAAAAAAAAAAAAATTAGATTAGGGCCTGAGACATATTCTAGACTTTATAATTAACTAGTTTTGTGATTTTAAAGCAAGTCATCTTGATCTTTAGTATCGTCTTCAATAAAATTAGGTAATACTAGTTTTATACCGTGGTGTCACACAATGGGCTACTATAGAATAATTGAAAGGTAACTGTAGAAATTATACAAATATTTTCTGTGAACTGCATAAGTAATGTCTTACAAGTATGTATGACTTCTTCAAGTATATATGTAGATGCTGTTGTGAATAATAAACTACAGGTTCATTTTTAAACTTTATCGGTTTATGGTAGCTTTTTTATGTTTCTATGTTTTCTTCAAGAATAGATAATAAGTATATAACCTAATGTTATGTAGGGCTTCAGGAAATCTTTTATATTACTTAAGGGTCTTCAGACTCAAGAAGTTGAAGACCACTGGCCTCACTGATCTTTTAGCACTAATAGTATGTGAATCTGTAAAACCTTAATTTTTTAAAATTTTATTTATTTATTTATTTTAAACATACATTGTTATGAGACCCCAACCGCTCACCCCATTCTGTGACAGCACACTCCTCCCCTCCGCCCCTGATTCCCCATGAACATTCAACCAGCTCCTAACTCTCTCTGCCTTTCCCTCTCACCTCTGGACAGAAGCCCCCCCCTTGGTCTCTTATATCTACTTGTCTAAGAGGCACATTCTTCACGAGTATCACTTTATGTCCCACAGTCCAGTCCAATCCCTGTCTGAAGAGTTGGCCTCGGAAATTGTTTTAGTTCTGGGGTGATGGAGAGACCAGGGGCCATGCTTTCCGGGGCGCCTCCAGTCTTAGACCATTAAGTCTGGTCTTCTTACTGCTATTTGAGTTCTGCATCCCATCGTTCTACTGCTGCATCAGGGACCCTCTGTTGTGTTCCCTGTCAGGACGATCATTGGTGGTAGCCGGGCACCATCTAGTTCTTTTGGTCTCAGGCTGATGAAGTCTCTGGTTTATGTGGCCCATTCTGTCTCTTGGGCCAATACTTTCCTTGTGTCTTTGGTGTTCTTCGTTCTCCTTTACTCCAAGTGGTTGGGAACAACTGATGCATCTTAGATGGCCGCTTGCAAGCTTTTAAGACCCCAGACGCCACTCAACCAAAGTAGGATGCAGGACATTTTCTTAATAAGTAAAACCTTAATTTTAAAAAAATTTTTCCCTGACAAAAATTTATACATACATTGTTATGTGACTTTAATTGCTCTCCCCATACTGTGACAGCACACTCCTCCTTCCCACCCCTGATACCCCATGTCCATTCAACCAGCTCCTGACCCTCTCTGCCTTCCCATCTCACCTCCAGACAGAAGCTGCCAGTTTAGTCTGTTGTATCTATTGAGCTAAGAGGCACATTCACGAGTATCACTTTATGTCCCAGAGTCCAGTCCAATCCCTGTCTGAATAGTTGGCCTTGGAAATTTTGTAAAACCTTAATTGAAGTGTGTTTGTGGAAGATTTTGATGATAAAGCTGTTTCAAGATAATGATTTTTAAGCCTATAATGTATCAGAAATGTTAGTTCTTGAGATCTATTTTTAAAAGACCTCATGATTAACCTGTCTAGATTTGTATAGAAAATGCTTTGGAGAGAGATCACGTGTTATTTTCTGAAAGGTAATTTGTTGTCCAACTCAAATAGCTTACTCTGACCTCACATTCCAGTTCAGTAGTAGATGTTCTTGTTACCAGAGTGAAAGCTTTGAATTATAGGTTGGGCAGTTCAAACAGACTTGCACTTGTCAGATTTACTTGGAAGGCTTTCTTTTGAGTTTGAAAAATTATTAGGTATTGGCAGGGGAAGGAAGGAGCATCTCAATTTTTAAAAATTGAAGTGCATATCTGAAGTTATCATATGTTACCATATTTGAACACAGAAAAGAGGATGGAAAGATGTTTGTGATTTGAGGTATATCCTAGAAGGGAAATTGTATATGCATAGCTTGCAGAGCATTCTACTGAATAGATTTATTTTGGCTACTGGTTATTTATGGTTATTAATACAAGAAATTTAAAAACATTAACAAAAGTTAACGTTTTGAACCCGAGGTAGAATGCTCTTAAGGAGCCTTGGTGTAGCAGTGGTTAAAGTGCTCAGCTGTTAACTGAAAAGTCTGTGGTTTGAACCCTCCGGCCACTCTGCCAGAGAAAGATGTGGCATTCTGCTTCCATAAAGATTACAGCCTTGGAAACCCTATAGGGGCATTTCTACTCTGTTCTGTAGGGTCGCTGTGAATCAGAATTGACTCGATGGCAAGAAGTTTTTTAGAATGCTCTTAATAGTGAAACAGAACTACTGTTTTTTATTTTGCCTGGAAAACTGTTTTTTGCCTTAGTGGGTTGAAAGTGTATGTCAGCATAGTTTCTTGAGATAGATAGGAAAATGGAGTTAAGAGATCAGTGCTCGGGAAAAGTGGTCTTAGATTCCAGTTTAGCTAACCCTCAAAGCCATAAAGTAACAGATTATTTTGATTAAAAAAGAAAACATATAGGGCTATATTTATTAATACTTAATATTTTTCTAGAAAGATAGAATCTTTTGATTTGTACTAATCTCATGGGCACAGTCTTACCCCAACAGAAAAATTCTTTGCTATGAAGGAGAGAAAATGAAACAGGGTGATTTTAGGACAGGAAATATATATATATGTATTTTTTTTTTTCACATATTAAGTAATAAAACTCACTTGTAATGGAGACTGTAAGTTTTTGATGGTTGTTTTAATTTTAATAATCTTTTTATTTTTCTTTAGTTTGTTGTTGAGAAAGTATGCAAATGAATGCAAAACATACATCAGTTCAACTATTTCTACACATACCATTCTGTGACATAGATAACATTCTTCGAGTTGTGCAGCCATAAACTCACTACCCCCTAAGGTTCCTGTCTAATCTTTGGAGTTGCTGTTGTCACTTTGATCCCATGTAGATAGCTCTTAAAAGAGCATAATGCTCAAGGCAGACATTTTTTTTACTAGTTTAGCTAACTATTGTTTGGTTTTAAAAAGACTCGGGAAATTTTTGGTTTAAGTTTTAAAGATTATCTTATTACAATAGTTTCAGGAGTTATCGAGTCCCCATGGCTCCAGAAAGTCTGGAGTCCTTGAGAATTTGAAATTGTTTTGCTAATAACCAGTTTCATAAGTAAAAGTACTGTTGTCATCAAGTCTATTCTGCCTCATGGCGACCCCAAGTGTTAGAGAGTAGAACTGCCCCATAGGGTTTTCTGGGCTGGAGGAGCCTTGGTGGCACAGTGGTTAAGTGGTTGGTTGCTAACCGAAAGGTCAGCGGTTCTTACCCAGTAGTCACTCTGCAGGAGAAAGATGTGGCAGTCTGCTTCTGTAAAGATTTACAGCCTTGGCAGCCCTATGGGACAGTTCTACTCTGTCCTACAGGATCACTATGAGTCGGAATCAACTCTGAAAGCAGCGGGTTTTGGTTTAATCTTAACTGAAGCAGATTGCCAGGCCTTTTCTTCATGGTACTGCTGGGTGGGTTCAAAACATCAACATCATAGGTTAGCAGTTGAGTGCAAATGGTTTGCGCCACCTAGGGACCTTTGAATAAAAGTAACTTCTTTCAAATATTCAATACCAGACACTCAATAACCAGCAAACATGTGGAGTTGAAGGAGATATTGGGAATGTTAATTATGTCTCTTGCTTCTGGGCCATTTTGTAGTGGGTGTCTAAGCGGATAAGAAGAGCAGCATTATGATACTACGCTTGCTGTATAAGAGATCCTGTCAGAGTACTACTGGCCTCTGATATAGATGAAAAGTTGATAAAACAGTTGTTATGGGTACATTTGCACTGGAAAGTTTTGCCTTTAATTGTATAATCTTCCCCTGGAGTTATCCAAGCTTTAAATTTTGGCTGCTAATTTTTGGACATTTGTTGTTGATCTCTGTTGTGATTGTTGTTGTGATTGGGTGCTGTCAAGTTGATTTTGACTCATAACGAACCCCATGTGACAGAGTAAAACTGCCCCATAGGGTTTTCTAGGCTGTCATCTTTACAGGAACAGATTGCCAGGTCCTTCTCCCGTGAAGCTGCTCGTTGGGTTTGAATTGCCAACCTTTTGGTTAGCAGCTGAGTGCTTAACTGTTGTGCCACCAGCCTCCTTTGAAGTATATTACTGAACAGCAATTTCTTTTTCATTTTTCCAATTTAAAAAAAAAAAAAACCACAACATAATGGATAAAATGTGACATAAGGTTTTAAAACTTCTACAAATTTAAGAATTAACTTCTAGCCTCACCATCCTATGTTTTAGTCTGGAGTGGAATTTTATATAAGTTCTGTCTTGTACCTACCTCTATATCCAAGGGGGTATAGTAGCTGTACCAAAGGTTTCATAGTGTGAAGACCAAGATCTGAACTATGGCAAGGCTTAAGTATAATATTTACACTTTTCTATGATGTATCCATTACTTAATTAGGTCTTTATGAATGTGTGCAAATATGATAAATTTTGTACCCAGCCTACTCTTTTTTATTATTGTTAAAGAGAGACTTCATTCAAAAGGATTATTGAAGAGGGGAAGGGAAATCATTATAATAGGGGGAGGGGAACTATTGCAATAGAAAGAATGCTTTGACCATAAAATCTGCAAGCATCTCCCCGACCTACTTTTTACATTTCTTTCATGGCTGTTGTTGAATAGTAAAGCTTTGCCAACCCCATTATTACATGTTTATTGTAGAAAATACTGAAAAGCATATAAAAGAGAAGAGAATTCATCCATAGCCATTGTTAATATATCCATTCACATGTATCATTTTTTTTTGTCACTTTACATATGAGCATTTTTCTACATAATGAAATATTCTTTTAATGTAAGTCACAAATTGCCAGGCCTTATTCAACTCAGTATTGTTTAAATGTTTTTTTCTATTAGTTGCCAACGTAAAAAATAAGAAGGGGACAAGTAGGAATGTAAATTGATACAACTACTTTGGAAAATTACTAATCTACTAAAGCTGCCATGTCTATACCCTATGACCTAGCAATTCTGCTTCTAGATATTCAGCCAAAATGCATACATATGTTCACAAAAAGACGTGTAGAATATTCATAGCACCATTATTTGTAATAGCCCTGTCATGGATTGAGTTGTGTCTCCCAAAAATATCTGTCAGTTTGGCTGGGTCATGATTCCCAGTGTTGTATGATTATGTAATCAGATGTGATTTCCTTATGTGTTGTAAACTCTATCACTGTGATGAGATTATATGTAATCTCCTTACGTGTTGTAAATTCTATCACTGTGATGAGGTTATACTGATGAGGTTGACGAGATTAAGTAGTGTCTTAATGCAATCTCCTTTGAGATACAAAAGAGAGAATCGAGCAGAGACACATGGGAACCTCATACCACCAAGAAAGTAGTACTGGGAGCAGAGCCCGTCCTTTGGACCTGAGGTTCCTGCGCAGAGAAGCTCCCAGACCAAGCAAAAACTGATACATCACAAGGACCTTTCTCCAGAGCCGACAGAGAGAGAAAGCCTTCTCCTGGAGCTGATGCCCTGAATTTGGACTTGTAGCCTACTGGACGGTGAGAGAATAAACTTCTTGTCTTTGTTAAAGCCAGCCACTTGTGGTACTTCTGTTAGAGCAGCACTAGATGACTAAGACAAGCCCCAAACTGGAAGCTGCTCAAATGCCTATCAGCAATAAAATGGTAAATCGTGATATAGTCACATAATGGCAATATAATACAGTAAAGAGAATAAGCAAAGTAGAGCTAAATGCAGCAAAATAGGTGACTCTCCACAAAAGTTGAGCAAAAGAAGCCAGACACAAAAGAATATGTCCTTTATTAATCCAACAAAAGAGATTCTGTTTTGATTCCATTCATATAAAAGTTCAAAAACAAGTTGTGGGGGGCAGTTTTGTCCCCTAAGGGACATTTGGCAATGTCAGGAGACATTTATGGTTGTCACAGCTGGGGCAGGGGTGCTACTGGTATTTAGTGGGTAGAGTTCCTACAACGCAGAATTGCCCAAAATGTCAAAAGTGCCGTTACACCCTGGATTAAACTCATCTGTGATGTTAGATGTCAGAATGGTGGTTTCTCTTAGGAAGTAAAGGACATGCACGGTGGTGACTCTGGTTGGCTGGTAGTGTTTTGTTCTTGATCTCCTTGCTGGTTACATAGGTATGTTCAGTTTGTGAAAATTCATTGAGCTGTGCACTACATTTGTGCACTTTTTTGTATGTATTTTATGCTTCAAAAGTTTAACAAAAAATCAGATTTCACATAAAAATCTAGATTGAAGAGCTCAGCTGCTAAACAAAAGGTCAGTAGTTCGAATCCACCAGCTGCTCCTTGGAAACCCTATTGGGCAGTTCTGCTCTGTCCTATAGGGTTGCTATGGGTCGGAATCGACTCGACGGCAACAGGTTTGTTTTTGTTTTTTTGAAGATAGTTGGTAACATTCCCACAGCTGGAGCTAATCAGCAATACCTTCCTTCAGATGGTGCCTGGGTTCTCCATCTGCTTCAACTACTTGAATCACTTCACTGGCCTCTGAACATTTTTAAAAAATTTTAACACACTATAATTTTAAATATAATTCACACACCATAAATTCACTCATTTAAAGTGTACAGTTAAATGTTTTTAATACATTCACAGAATTGTGCAACTGTCATAACAAATTTTAGGGCATTTTCATCTTTCCCGAAAAGAAACCCGATGCTGATTAGCAGTCACTCTTATCCCCATCCTCCACTCCTCCCAGGCCTAAACAACCGCTAATTTACTTTCTGTCTCTATGTAATTGTAGACATTTGAATTTTGTGATCTTTGTTTCAAAAGAAGACATAATAGCTGTACAGTAGTCCATCTGAGAGGTTATACCATAAATTATTTAAAATTCTTCTTTTGTTGGTTATTTAGGATAAGTTCCTACATATGGAGTTACTAATCAGAGGACATAAACATTTTATAAATTTCTTGATAAATATTGCCAACATACCTCCCAGAAAGGTTGGACCAGACCACACTCACCATCAGTGTATGTGTTTTTTGGAAATTTTGTGTTGTAAACCTAGTCATATTAGAAATACTGTACATTTGTTCATATTTTGTCCTAGACATGTTCATTTTCCTTGTCTGTGCATTGTTCAGAACAGTTGTTTGACCTAATCTTAGGCTATTTTGCACAAGTCTATCAATACTGTCCTTTTTGCATGAAGACAATACCACTTACGATGCATGGTGAATGACTGCATTATCCTAGGTTCCCCCATATTTCTCCAGCTGGTTCCAGAAGGTTCTTACATGCAAATAGAATGGCATTTTGCCAGTACAAATTGACACATCAAGCCACAACGAGATGTTTTGTTTTCTTGTTGGTCAGTAGAGCCAAGATTCCAAAATACTGTCCCTCCATTAGGTTTTATAATTTGATTCACAACAAACTGTATTTTGTGTCACAAATACTGTCCATAGCCAGGAGCTCCGTTTCAAGTTGTTTTCATGTTTGTAACACATAGATTACTGTTTGCTAGTTAGCTGCCATAATGGCTTTTGCTTAGAAATTGTCACTAGTTAGTTATTAAACATCTATTATCTCTCAAGTGGAATTAACTTCCATTTAAAACATTCCAGTTAAACAAAGCTTCATTGTAAACCCTTTAATTGATTCCTTATCTCTACACAAAGCAGTCTCATTCAGGGGTGTGAGTCAATAATGGGATTCTTAATGGATTGCTCAGATCATGGGTATGCCCAAATAATAACTTTCTTTGCAATCATGGTGAGTCAACTTTGATATTTTTTTTAGTTTAGGCCAACCACAAATTTTCTGTGATGACTGTTTGAGAAATGCCTTTTTGAAAATTTGACATCTTGTTATTGTTTCATTTTACTGCCGTTGCTTTGCTTCTTTCCTGTCACTAGAGTTCTCAATGCCACATAATCCACATAATGGGTTGCTTTATGAATTTGACTCCGCCTGAGGGAATTGTTGTCAAATGTTAGAGCTGGAGGAACCTTAGAAATCATCTAATCTGATAGTCTCAATTTATTTCAAAAATGAAAAAATAAAAATAACTTATTCTGGACGCTCCTGGATCAGATCTGGGAATAGAATCTATTGTGCTTGCTCTTTCTCAGTTTTTTAAATTCAGGGTTGGGAATCACTTTTCTCAAATGTTAATTTCAGTTCACCCTGAATTTTATTTTTGTTTAGAAAAGAAATAAAGATTTTAAAGTATGGTCCATCTGTTGTAGGGTTGAAAATATCATGGCTTGGGTCAGGCACACCTTGGTCCTCAAAGTGACGTCTTTGCTTTTCAACGCTTTAAAGAGCTCTGGTAGCGCATTGGTTAAAGGGCTTGGCTGCTGACTGAAAGGTTGATGGTTTAAACCTACCAGCTGCTCCGTGGGAGAAAGATGGGCAGTCTGCTTCCATAAAGATGACAACCCTGGAACCCTATAGGGCAGTTGTACTCTGTCCTGTTTGGTCGTTATGAGTTGAAATTGACTCAATGACAGTGGGTTTAGTTTTGCAGCAGATTTGCCCAGTGCAAATAAATACATTGTTTGATTTCTTGACTGCTGCTTCCATGGGCGTTGATTATGGATCTAAGTAAATGAAATTCTTGACAACATCAGTCCTTTCTCTGTTTATCATGATGTTGCTTATTGGTGCAATTTTGAGGATTTTTGTTTTCTTTATGTTGAGGTGTAATCCATACTGAAGGCTGTAGTCTTTGATCTTCATCAGTAAGTGCTTCAAGTCCTCTTCACTTTCAGCAGGCAAGGTTGTGTCATCTGCATATCACAGGTTGTTAGTGAAGAAGACCGAAGAAGAATTGATGCCTTTAAATTAGGTTGTTGGTGAAGAATATTCAATATACCATGGACTGCCAGAAGAATGAACAAGGCTGTCTTGGAAGATGTACAGCCAGAGTGCTTCTTGGAAGTGAGGATGGTGAGACTTCATCTCACATACTTTGGACGTGTTATCAGGAGGGACATCATGCTTGGTAAGGTATAGAGGGTCAGTGAAAAATTGGAAGACCCTCAATGAGATAGACTGTCACAGTGACTGCAGCAATGGCTCAAACATAGCAACGATTATCAGACAAAGGACCGGGCGGTGTTTCATTGTGTCGTGCATAGGGTCACTATGAGTCAGAACCGACTCGACAGCATCTAACGTCATTGTAGGATTTTGTTTGTTTCTTTGTTTTAGGAGATTAAAAACTTGACTCTGACCCATTTGGACATGGTTCTTGCATTTATAAAACATTTAGAATAGCAGTACTTGTTTTAAAATTTTAGTTTCCTGATGTTTACTGTACCCATTGCCATCCAGTTGATTCCGACTCATAGCAACCCTGTAGGACAGGATTAGAACTGCACTGTAGGGTTTCCAAGAAGCGGCTGGTGGATTCAAACTGCTGACCTTTTGGTTAGCAGCTGAGCTCTTAACCACTGTGCCACCAGGGCTCCTTCCTGATGTTTAGCGAGCATTAAAAATGGACAGGAACCAAGTTACAGGTTTTTTTTTAGTTGTTGATCTGAAACTTTGAGAACTTCTTCACATGAATCTATTAGAGGGACTTTTCCAGTGATGTGTATATGAAAATGATGTTTTTGAGTTAACTGTTTTTGTGACCAACATTAAAGTAAAAAGAGAATAATGGAAAAACTGAATCAGATATACTGGAGAGTGAGGCATTTCCCTGTGGAGGCACTGCAGTATAAAACATGTTTAAATTTTAGCAGATTTTTGTAGTTAACCTTCCTCTACTGCCGTGTTATATAGCATATATAACTGTATGTTAAATACTTCGTGAATACAACTATAGTTTTTTAGAAGTGTAAATTTCCTATAAACCTAGTAGATTGCAAGCTTCTTGATGGTAGATAAATTTTAATTTCATGAATGAATTTTAGTCTAGAACTCCTTATAGTTTAAAATCAGATTACCCCAAGCCTTGTTTCTTAAAAAATATAATACAGTCATTGGTGAGGGAGTGGAAAATTTCATCATTCTCATACTCTGCTAGTGGAAATATAAATAGATATCACCTTTTTGGAGAGGTAATTTGGTAATGTATGTCAAAAGTTTTAGAATTTTTGAGAGACAGTGGACAGAGAAGCTGACTTACTAACATAAAATATTTTCAAAATTCACACAACTGTTGACTTAACATTCCTTCTAGAAATTTATCCTAAATCTGAATTGGGGATGTGTATAAAGATAAAAGTATAATAACATAACATTATAAACAACTTAAATGGCTAGAAGATTGGTTAAATTCGGATTCAGTAGGCCTGGGAGTGGGCATTTGGGGGTGGGTAGGACCTGGGAATCAGCATTTTCAACACACATTTCAGATAATTCTGATGAAGATGATCTGTGGAACAAATTTGAGAAACATTGCTCTAAAACCTCCAGTGACTCCCCATTACTTACTTGTTGATTTTTACTCTCATAGTGACCCTATAGGACAGAGTAGAACCTGTGCCATAGGGTTTCCAAGGCTGTAGTCTTTATGGAAGCAGACTGCCACATCTTTCTCCCATGGAGTGTGCTCCTTTTATTACTTACTTACATGTTTAATTTCAGGCTCTTCAGTGTTCTTTAAGGCCCTCTCCAACACTTTCCCAAACACCCTTCCTTTATATTCCAGTCTAAGAATCTTCTTGAGCAACTTTTCACTAGCACAGTTTTCTCCATCTTACAGGCCTCTATTTCCCACCCCAGCTCTGCCTGATGAAACCACATCTGTCCTTCAAAGACTGACTTACCTTCTGCAGTAAACTTTATGCTTTTTTTTTTAGCCTTAATGCTTTTTAATCTATAGGAATTCATCTCTTTCCCTTCTCCATGTATTTTCACGTTTTTTACTTCTTTCGTACCATTCATTGTATTCTGCCTTGTAATATGATTGTATTGGTGTCATTTTCTTCCTATGAAGTTATTCAGCATCTGAAGTTCAATATCCAAACCAGAAGACCAAACTCATTGCCGTTGAGTCGACTCCAACTCACTGCGATCCTACAGGACAGAGTAGAACTGCCCCATAGAGTTTCCAAGCAGTGGCTGGTGGATTTGAACTGCCGACCTTTTGGTTAGCAGCCATGCTGTTAACCGCTGTGCCACCATGGCTCACTATAGCACACATTTATTGAGTACCTTTTGTGTCCTGAGTGGTGTACTAGGTGCTGGGGTACAAAGAATTAAAAACATGGGCTTTACCGTCAAGGAGCTAGGACTAGCTTTGTTTTAATAGAGTAAGTGCTAATATTACTGGAATGAACAGTTGTTATGGTCTTCCTGGGGAGAAGATGAATTGAGAAGGTCCTTTCTTCTGCGTTCATATGAAACCTGTACAGAGTTCCATCTATAATGTAATTTTTTACCAGTAGTTAAAAGCCCACCCTCTGGAGCAAGACTGGTTGTTTATACCACTTACCAACTTCCTAGACCTCAGTTCCTATCTTTAAAATGGGTTTAATAATAAAATCTGCCTTCTAATCTTCCCAAAAGTCCTATGATCTCTACTTTACCAAAAAATACAGTAAACTTTGACTTGATCCTGTTAGGAGACAACTCATAGAACATTCTTCATATACAAAGAATTTTAGAGAGGATTATAGAATTTATTACAAGGTTGATGCCAGCTAATTTTTAAAATTCTGTTTTCTATTACAAGACATGGTAGATTTGTAACTAGTTATTTGGAAAATAGACTAAAAAATAGAACATTTGATTTCTGTCCAATAAATGTTATATAAGCCAGCATGACTTACATAGAAATAAAAATACCTTATGATCCAGCAATCCCAGTCCTAGAAATAAACCCAAGTAAGAGCCGTCACACGAATAGACATACGCATACCCATGTTCATTGCAGCACTATTCATAGTAGCAAAAAGATGGAAACAACCTAAATACCCATCAGCAGAGGAGTGGATAAACAAATTATGGTATGTACACACAATGGAATACTGTGCAACAATAAAGAACAATGATGAATCAATGAAACATCTCACATCATGGATGAATCTGGGGGGCATTATGCTGAGTGAAATAAGTCAGTCACAGAAGGACAAATATTGTGTGAGACCACAACTATAAGAACTCAAGAAAAGGTTTAAACACAGAAAAAAGTATTCTTTGATGGTTATGAGGGTGGGGAAGGAGGGGGAGAGGAAATCACTAACTAGATAGTAGACAAGGATCAACTTCGGTGAAGGAAAGGACAACACACAGTACGGGGGAAGTCAGCACAACTGGACAAAAGCAAAGAAGTTTCCTAGACACATCCAAACACTTCGAGAGACAGAGTAGCTGGGGCCTGGGGACCATAGTTTTGGGGGATGTCTGGGTCAATTGGCATGACAAAGTTTATAAAGAAAATGTTCTACATCCCACTTCAGTGATTTGCACCTGGGGTCTTAAAAGCTTGCAAGTGGCCATCTAAGATACATCTATTGGTCCTATCTCACTTGGAGCAAAGGAGAATGAAGAAAACCAAAGACCCAAGGAAAATACTAGCCCGAAGGACTAAAGAACCAAATGAACTAGAGACTCCACTAACCTGAGACCAGAAGAACTAGGTGGTGCCTGGCTACCACCAGTGACCGCCCTGACAGTGAACATAACAGAGAGTCCTGGACAGAGCAGGAGAAAAATGTACAACAGAATTCAAATTCACATAAAAAGAGCAGACTAAATGGTCTGACAGACTGGGGGAACCCCCAAAACTGTACCCCTGGATGCTCTGTCAGCCCAGAACTGAAACCATTCCCAAAGCCTACTCCTCAGACAAAGATTAGACAGGACTATAGAACAAAAAATAATACACGTGAGGAACGTCTTAGTTCAATCAGAAATACGAGACCAAATGGGTACCAAAAAAATTTTTTTTTTTTCATAAGAACAGTCCGCAGGGGAATTGCACGCTCTCACTTCCTACTCTTTAACCAGGTCTGTTTGCAGAAGCAAAGTTAGAACTGTGTCCAGAATTTTAGGCTCTTGATACCAAACCAAACCATTGCCATCTAGTCGATTCCAACTCATAGTGACGCATAGGACAGAGTGAACTGCCCCATAGGGTTTCCCAGGCTGTACATCTTTACAGAAGCAGACTGTCACATCTTTCTCCTGCAGAGCAGCTGGTGAGTTTGAACCGCCAGCCTTTGGGTTAGCAGCCAAGCACTTAACCACTGCACCACCAAGGCTCCTTTTTGGCTCGTGATAGCAGAGCAAAAAGATGGTTTGGAAGAAAGGGAAGTTTAGTGAAGCAAGAACAAGCTTTCCTCCACAATGAGGCCACACTTGGCAATGTCATATTCTGCTTCAGAATGTTAATTCTAGAACCCACCGTTCTGTTCATTCTTTTTTTCTTGAAATAATTTTATGCACATACACAGGTTGAGCAGTGTATGCTGACATTTTAAACCATTCTCTTGATAATTTGTTAATGTATATCTGTAGTGTGTGTGTATGGGATGGGGAACTGAAGAGTGAATGAGTATTTTGAAAATATTTCCCATATCACAGCCATCATCCAGGGATTATTTGACATTCCACTAAGCAAGAATGGACACTTAACTTGGAAGGAGCAGAATGAGATTTGGAAAGGAGAGAGTATCGAAGAAAAACCTGCTGACTCCTCTGTAGATCAAAGCAGTAGTGATGCTGCCATTCATTTTAGGAAGCTCATGGTTTTTTTTTTTTTTTTTTAGAAAAAAATTGCCCATCACCCATTTTATGTGATGCTGGAGTTAAGTTACCAAACACATCATTTATACAAAAGGAAATATGAATAGTAAACAAACACAAGACAATTTATTTCACTACTAAGCAGCTTTGTAAATTAGTGCCATTTTACACTTGGAAAGAGTTATCTGTATGAACAGAGACTGGAAGGAAATAGTGGAAACCAAAACATTTTTAAGAAGCTATGATTGTGGATTTTTTGTTTCTTTTAAGTTATATTTGTTTCACAATAAAATAATGATATTAAGAGGAAGAAAACAAAATAATCTATGTATCTCCAGTATCCAGAGAACCAAGTATCCAGATGTTCCCTTCTCCCGCTAGAACATTTGTGGGCAAGAGCACCAACTGTAGAGATAATTATTCCAGAGACTCTTCAGGGTACAGGCATAGGGTGCCGTGGCTCTTATGAATGCGCATGGAAAACCAGTGTACACAATCCATAATTCTGAGTTTGTTAAAATGGTTGCTTTATAACGTACATAAACTTCGAGGAGTTTATCACCAATCCCTCAAAATAGTTGGAATTTCAGTTCAGTATGAGATGCTGAACTGTTGAGAAGTTCTTTCATAGCAATAATTATTAAAAAGATATACATTTGTTTTACGGTGGGGATGAAGGTGTAGAACATGAGTTTCCTAACTAATCAACAATTTCATTTTTGTGATTTTGACTTATTGGGACAAACAGAATTTCAGGCTTTCGAAAAAATGCTTTAAATGTGGTAGTCGGGGGAAAATCTGAGCCTGCAGGGAACTTGTGGGTGTAAATCGTGGAGTTTTGTGTTGTAAATTTGACTTATCTCATTAAAGATTTACATACTCTTCTTATTTTGTGGTTTTATAACTGTTATGTATTCAGTGAGAGGGGAAATGGTAAGCTCAATTACAGTTCAGGGCTGGAAATGGGAGTTGACTTAAGACATTTAGGGCTTCAGATAGGTTTGTTCCAGTTCTAATCGCTGCTGAGAATTCGCATTTCCACCCCCAGATATACTGGATCAGAATCTACATTTTAACAAGATCTGTAGGTGATTATAATGTACGATGAAATTTGAGAACCACTGCTCTACTAGTGGTTCTCAGAATTGGTCCCTAACCAGCAGCATTAGCATCACCTGGGAACTTGTTAAAAATGCTTGTTAGAACATGCTTGTTAGAAGCAGTGATTCATTTGGTAAGATCTTTGTGTGGTCAGATTCTGTATATGTAAATTGTGATACCTACATACTATATAGATACCTGTACCTCTTTTTTTCTTCTTACTTCCTTACTGACCTTTTGGAAATTGTTTAGTTTTATTCTCTATCTTTAAAAAATGTTTAAATAAAAGTACTATGAACACATATCATTCAGAAACTGTTTTAAATTTATTGTTAAATTAATTGATAGTAAATGAACAAAGTTGGCACGGTATGGATAAATCTTGTCCATAGCTATTCAAAATTAGAAGAACTTGATAATGAACAATAATTCTTCCTGGAATTTTTGTTATCACAGTAAAAATGCAGGTGTTTTATTTCTGTGATTTTGTGAGCAGTTAAATCTGTAAATCACCTCCTGTGGAGAAGGTGTCCCAGTGACTGAAAGCCAGCTGTTGGGTGTTTTAGCTAAACAGCTTGCTCCTAGTTGGCTGCTCACAGAAGTTTTGGATGCTCTACAGAACAGAGCAGGAGTAAAGCCCGCAGGGTGAAGTTTTTCACAAGGCCTTTAGTGACCCAGTTTAAATTAGCCGGATTTTTCTGCTTTGGCTTTTTCCTATAGGTGCCAGAGTTCATCTGCTTCATATTTTCACCAATGTCTCATCTTCCTGTCATATTTTCTTAGACTACAATGACTTAAAGACTCTTTAAGTCACTGTTACGTAGTTTCTCCTGCCACGTATATTAGGAGAAAACAGTGGTGTTCAAACCCAAGCCTGTTTCCATCTCATTCTGATTTATTCCTGTAGTACATAGAAAACTTTGTTTCTTCCTGAAAATGGCATTTTGGTGATTCATTATTTTCTGTGGGATGAAGCTTATGGCCTCCTTTCCCCCCCTCCCCCCCCTTCCAGAAGGAATCTGGAAAAGTTGCAAGCAAAACATCAGTTCTCTAAGAAATTTTCGGGTAACGGAGATTCTGGATAACAGGTAAAGTGTGTTTAAACTTATTTGGTGGTGCTGATAAATTACCTGTGATCTGCAGAAATAAACTGGGAGAGGGAGGAAGAGAAGGAGAAACAAAGCTAAGTGTACTTTGTTGGGGTTGTATTTGGGATTTTACATACATTATCTCATTTAGATAGTTTTTAGCAGGATTCTGGACATAGATCTGAGATTTTCAGAATAAAACTAACCTTTCAAATGTTGTTTTAAATGTATTTGCCTAGTGATTGGATTTACTATCCTCACAATTCAATTCAGCAGACATTTTTAATGCCTACCATAAATACAGAAATATAATTTGTCACTATGGGCTTTTAAGCAAAACCAGAATCTTAGAATCTGCTGTTATACAGTCTAGCTAGGAAATGAGTGTTTTCTTAGTTTCTTTCTATCTTTGGTTTTGGTTCGTGATCATTGCCAGTTATTTGCAGCTGTACCATCTCCTAATTCCCATTAACACTTTGTCACATGTTCCAAAATGTGTTTCCTAAAGAGCATTCATTACAAGGTAAGCTACCTCTTCACAATGGAGTCCAACCCAAACTTTCCCCTTATGTTCTCAGGGATGAACTTGCCATGACTGGGTGGAAGAGCTACACCTGTGCCTTATTTTTCATACTGGAATACTTGTTCCAACTTGACCCTTGAAGTTAGATTTTAAGTATGCCGAGAAGTGGTTCCTAGAGATATCATAAATAAAAAACTAAATTGTTATAGTGTTAATATTTATTTTCCTTTGGTGTTTTTCCATTTTTATCAGGGCAAATCAGTTCAATCACCATGAGTTGGAGCTTCCTGACTCGCCTGCTAGAGGAGATCCACAACCACTCCACATTCGTGGGGAAGATATGGCTCACTATTTTGATTATCTTCCGGATTGTCCTTACAGCTGTAGGAGGAGAGTCCATCTATTATGACGAGCAGAGCAAATTTGTGTGCAACACAGAGCAACCAGGCTGTGAGAATGTCTGCTACGATGCCTTTGCACCCCTTTCCCATGTGCGCTTCTGGGTGTTCCAGATCATCCTGGTGGCAACCCCCTCAGTGATGTACCTGGGCTATGCCATTCATAAGATTGCCAAAATGGAGCATGGTGAAGCAGACAAGAAGGCAGCTCGGAGCAAACCCTATGCAATGCGTTGGAAACAGCACCGTGCTCTGGAAGAAACAGAAGAGGACCATGAAGAGGATCCCATGATGTATCCAGAATTGGAATTAGAAAGTGAAAAAGTAAATAAAGAGCAGAGCCAACCTAAACCCAAGCATGATGGCCGACGGCGGATTCGTGAGGATGGGCTCATGAAAATCTATGTGCTGCAGTTGCTGGCAAGGACCGTGTTTGAGCTGGGTTTTCTGATAGGGCAGTATTTTCTGTATGGCTTCCAAGTCCACCCATTTTATGTGTGCAGCAGACTTCCTTGTCCGCATAAGATAGACTGCTTTATTTCTAGACCTACTGAGAAAACCATCTTCCTTCTGATAATGTATGGTGTTACAGGCCTTTGCCTATTGCTTAACATTTGGGAGATGCTTCATTTAGGGTTTGGGACCATTCGAGACTCACTAAACAGTAAAAGGAGGGAACTGGAAGATCCGGGTGCTTATAATTATCCTTTCACTTGGAATACACCATCTGCTCCCCCTGGCTATAACATTGCTGTCAAACCAGATCAGATCCAGTACACCGAACTGTCCAATGCTAAGATTGCCTACAAGCAAAACAAGGCCAACATTGCCCAGGAACAGCAGTATGGCAGCCATGAGGAGAACCTCCCAGCTGACCTGGAGACTCTTCAGCGGGAGATCAGAATGGCTCAGGAACGCTTGGATCTAGCCATCCAAGCCTACACTCACCAAAATAACCCCCATGGTCCCCGGGAAAAAAGAGCCAAAGTGGGGTCCAACAAAAGCAGTGCCAGTAGCAAATCAGGGGATGCAAAGACCTCCGTCTGGATTTAATCTTGGCTGGGCTTAAACTTGTGCTTTTCATAGTTTATGGTAAGCAACGGCTCACTGAATAATGACTTCCATTGAGTAAACATTTGGCTCTGGTTATCTTCAGGGATGCTGTTGGCTCATGATCCAAGCTCAGGGGACTCTGAAGGCGGGACTGGGAAGAGGGGGAGAGAGAGGGAAACACAGTGTTCCTGGGCACATGTTCTCAGCAATAATACAGTGGCAGAACTTTACATTTGTGTCTTCCAGATCTGGAGAAGAACAGATATATTTAAATCATTCTTGTTGAACAGTTTTTGTATGTACAGTATTATGGTACATTTTTTAGTATGAGAATTTTTTTGTATTTGTACATTGGACTACTGTAGTTATACTTTTATATTAAAGGAAAAAAATACAGGTAATGCCTATTAGGCTAGTGTTATTACTTTGTTCAGCAAATTCTACTCTGGGTTTAGAGTTTTAATAGATGCTTCACTTAATAAAAGTGCCTCTTGTGTTGCAGGGAAGGTTTCAGATATGTAAGGAGACTGAGGAGGGGGTGTCAGCTGTCAGTCTGGGAAGGAAAGCCCACAGTAGAATGAGGTTGAGATTCTCTTTTACTTGAGAAATCTTTGACTCTAGTTTATGTGCCCAGAGTTGTAGCCAGTCTTTGAAAACCTATGTATATTTTCAAAGGAGATAAATGATTCACTGTAGGATTCCTTTAAATGTTAAGCATTGCCAATATACGCTTTGATGATGTGTGTATAATTTATGTTGCTTCAAAAAATTGATACACAGAGGTGCCTCCAGCCCCCCAATCTGGTAGCAGTGTAAGAACCTCACTAGAGTTGATACTGAGCTTTCTCTAACAGAAACCAAAGCCAAGCCTGGAAATGAGCCCTGATAGGATGCTTAGGGATAGTTGTGGACCCGTTTGATTTGCCTTAAGACTCTTACCTGGAAACCTGCCTTGGGTTTCTTAAAGAAGGCTATGTTGGGTATTTTCTTTTTATGTTTTAACATTAAAAATACAAAAATTCCCTTGTAGGCTAAGAATACTCAAAGCTACCTGTACTGCAAATGGCAGGGGGCCTAAATCCAGATTCCTTATTTTTTATAATTTACCATGGAACTTTGTTTAGTGTGCCAATGTGGGTTTCTGCCTGGGAGGCCAATCTGAGCTGGGATTCAGCCTGTAAATAGACCTGGAGGATTTTATTCCCTATGGGCGTATCTACTTGTCAGTGACAAACATTAATGTTCACATGACACTCATAATTTGCAGTATTTAGTTACCATTTTCAGCCTCACAGTACTGTGTTGGAAAGCTTTGCTCTCCAGTCGTGCTCACGTGTTTTGTCTTATAGTCGGTGAGCTTCTGAGTAAAAGCTTGGTAAGAGTTTAAATGAGGACTTTGTGCTACCAGGGATCATTTTGTTTTGGGTGTCTCACTTTTATTCAACAGAAAGCTATTGCAAACCATCTCTATCTTTGAAATTCTAAAACTTTTTTTTATGTCTTAATTTTAAAATATCAGTTCTCCATTATTCAGGAGAATCCTAGAACAGGATCTTTGTGCAGTTTTATTTTTTTCTTTTCTTTTTGGTTGTGATTTGTTTCTGTTTCTCCATTGCATCCCCCACCCCCTAAAAAAAATGGTAGAGAAATTAAGCTTATCTTCCAGCCATTGATTTACCTTTATTATTATTATTTTTTTGTCTTTAAATTTTAGCTTAGAGGTTCCTCGCGTCTGTAAACATCTTAAGCAAAATTAAACTCAGGTGAGACTGAAGGGAAAATTTCAGATGACATGTATGTATCATGGATAGCTAATAGACATGCATAGTTCCCCTCAAACCAAATGTTTAATAAGGAAATTCATACAGTTATTCTAAGAAAACGGGCAAGATTTTAAACACCTAAGCCTAGCCCAGATAAAGAACTACCAATTAATTCATATATCTCTAGAGCTTCAGACAAATTTCCTAATTGAAGGACAGAAGATACACATACACTTACATGCCTCTGTTCAGAGCTTGAAGGAGAACAGAGTGGCTTCACCAGCAGAAAGGCTGGGAATTTGAGAGTGATGGAGAGGAAAGGAGTCAAGCAGGAACGCCAGGAAAAACCAAAGACATTTGGTGCCAGAAGCATCCACTTAGTTTCTACACGCAGTGCCCCTGGTGTTTCATCGTGGCCTATTCTGATGAGAATTTTATCTTTTGTGTCTGGAAAATTCTTCAACTTCTTAAAGTATAAAGAAAAATATTTTAAGTCACCTCCCCGTGTACACATGCATACTTTTTTTTTCTTCTTCTATTTTTTACTCTCTTGTTAAAGTTTTAATTATGACATGAATTTCCCAACTCTCACTGCCTTCTTAGTATTTTACTTTCAGCCTTTGCACATATGAGTTTGCCAAAGCCATTTTCCTCTAATGACATCTTATGGACCTACATTAAGAAAATGGCTCTGTCACTGTGTAGCGTAAACATTAAACACTGAACCTGTAAAAATATTATTTGAGTATTGTCCTGAAACTTGCAGGTATTTGTACAAAAATCTGTCGGCAGTTGTTTTTGTTTTCCCTATCAAAATCGTATTGTTTTGAATTGCCATATAAGACATGCACTGTCACGTGGCATTTGCTTCTCCTCTAAATAGAAGTTGAGTGCTTAGTCCTTTGCATACTAGAATCAGGATACAATCAACGACATGTTTGTGTTCCTTAATGTACTGTTGAATTTATTCTAATGCAGAGTGTCCTTTGCTCTTCTTTATTAAAATCTGTTATTATCAGAAGAGATTTGTAAAAGGAACAGTGTTTTTTTCTTCAGATTTGAGGAGAAAATTAAGTAACATTTTTCCCTAATATTAATGTTCATTTTGTGGCTTTGTCTTTGCTTATGACTTGGTTTCACCTGTTTCTATATTTGTTCATTTTTCAAAGTCAGTTTTTCTGAAGATTTTCCTTGACTAATGACTGTAGAATTACTTTAGATAAAAGTGAGCTTTACCGCCAGAAAATGGTTCTCACAATTTAGGAATCATCCCATGTATGTGTCTTTTAGAGCGGCACTTATATCTTTAAGGGGAAAAAATCAACATTAGGTACCTCTGCTCTCATTTCTTTATATGAAATTAGGCAGATCACTTTACTTTTTTAAGTTTCAGGAGCCACTTACCTCTCAGAGGCGTTATAAAGCAGAGAGGGCCTCTAGTAAAAGGCGATAAAAGACCAAGTATTCTTATTTGTCATTTGCCTGAGCTTGGAGCTTCAAAAAATTAGGTGAAAGAACTGTGTGGTAGTGAGATGTCCTTCAGTGCTTAGAACACTTACTCTAAGGGGACTTACGTTATTTCTGTTAGTCATGCCTGTGATTTACCCATTAAGCTTCTAAGTGTCCATGCTTTTATGCTTTTTGTCTCATTTAAGAGACACGCTGCTTCTGAAAGTAGCATCTGTAGTTTATGAGAAATTTTTGGCCTGCCAGCCTTCAGTAAAAGGCAAGTATGTTATACTCGAATCTACTTCAAGTAATGTCTATTTGTAAAAGAATGGGCTTTCCTGGCTGTGAAGAAAACTATCTGAAGTCAAAGATACACAGGTGCTGGTCATTCAATAGGTATTTAAAAGTTAAACCTATCTAAAGCTATTTTATTTTTGGAGATTAGGAATTTGTAAAGGAAATCTTCTTGATTCTGAGATCCTGAAGAAATAATGTGGTGTCTTTCATTTTATCATTTTAAAATCATGTAACCTATGAAGAGTCTTGCCACCTGAAAGTAGCAAAGCCCCGGTCGCAGACTATTATAACCGAGCCTACACAATACAGAGTTTGGAAATAAAATTTCAGCTCACCTATGTATCATAAGGAAACCCTGGTGGCGTAGTGGTTAAGAGTTCGGCTGCTAACCAAAAGGTCGGCAGTTCGAATCCACCAGGCACTCCTTGGGAACCCTCTGGGGCAGTTCTACTCCCTGGTGGTGCAGTGGTTAAAGCACTCGCGTGCTAACCGAAAGGTCAGCAATTCAAACTCACCAGCTGCTCCTCGGGAGAAAGGTGTGGCAGTCTGCTTCCATAAAAATTTATAGCCTTGGAAGCCCCACGGGGCAGTTCTGCTCTTTTAGGGTCGCTGTTGAGTCGGAATCAACTTGACGGCAGTCAGGGTTTGGTTTTATATATCAAATCTTCCGTAATTCACAGTCACCATCAAATGTTAGAATCAGTAGGTTGAATCACATGGTTGTCACTCATTCCGGTCACACATCGTGGAGAGTTTAAAAGATTTTATTTGCTGTTGTCCTTAATGTAGTTGTTGTTTTTAATAATGATGTTAAGTGGTTTGAGTTCATGCACATTCCCCACTAATAATCATCTTTTTTTTAAAGAAGCAATCTGTAGTATTCCACAATTCAGGAGCCCAAATAAGAGAAAGTTTTACTCCAGTGTAAAACCTCTCCGGAAATGAAAGAAACAGGAGTTCTGCATTTCAGGGTTTAGTGGTTTTTTGTTGAACCAGGTAAAGATTACAGAAGTCTCTACCTCAGGCACTGTTAGATATGATTAGCATATTAATACTGAAAAACAGCTAGGACTTAGAACTTTTTAAGATAATTTAAATGTAAAGACATTAACTTTTTTATTCAGTCATCTCAGGTCATACGTTTATAGAATTTGGATATTGCTTGAACAGCTAAGGAATTATCTCTTCTAGAGCCAAAGATAAGTTGTTGCTGATTTTGTTCTGTACAGTTAATGTAAAAACTTCATGGTAGAGACAGACTCTGTGCTCAGCGCTTTGTCTCTAGGGTGATTTTGTCAGTTCCAAATACAGTTTAGAAGATTCATTTGTGGTCTGTGCGTCTTTTCCCAAAACTTGAAACCAGTGGAAAACTAAGCTGCCAGGAAATGTCATATTGAGGATTTTTACCCTATTCTTTCTATAAAATATAGCTTAGTGGTTTACACAAAGAACCTGATAAACCAAAATCTGTTCTCATATATTCACCTGTAAGTTGATCTCAGTGGGAATGAATGAGCAGAAAAATTTCCAAATAGAGATTTGGGCTCAAGAGATGCCTTTTTTCATAGCTGGGTTCAGGGGCGGATTAACCAGTAAGCACAGTATGCACGGGTTTACAATAGGCAAGGTACGCACGGGATGAATTATGTTTACTTACTAATCTAGTGCACAGTTTCACCTGGGTTTCAGCATGGGCTAACTTGTGTTTACTTACTAATCTGTTGTGCACAGTTTCACCTGGGTTTCATCACATCATAGATGACCTTGTGTGGGAGGAGGGGTGGGCTGGGAACATACCCTTGACTCTGGCTCCCTTTGGTTCTTGAGCTCTTTTCTCAGGAGTGCCTTCTGAGGTAGTCTGTCCCAATGGGGTGGCTAATCTACCTTCTGAGAAGGGGAGGGTGTGGGAGAGGGTTGAGGAAAGGGTAGCATTTATTGCAACAATGCCCTCTGTTCCCACAGACGCAGAATAGCTAACTAGTTAAGTCACACAGAGCCCACCCTCAGCAGCTTGGATTGTAAACTGGTCAGGCAACCATATTTGGTAATAAACTTGTGAGCAGTTAGAAGGCTGTTGGAGTGGTTAAATCATTCTGATTCTGTTAATTTTGCAAGTGGATTCTTTGGCAGAGTTGCCTTCAGAACAGATTTTACAGTACCTGGAAAAGGTATTAGTAGTGAAGTTAATATGTGTATTCTTTCATACAGAGAGTTTAAAACAATGTTTTTAAGGACTTATATTAATGTACAATACTTTTTAGAATTTGCCTCCTTTAGTTATCTAATTTACAAGCAGGTTACATGAAAGACAAAAGGAGAAGCAGAGCTGAGAACAGAATCCAGGTCTGCACATTGCCCAGTGGCTCAATCCAGCCTCCTTTGCTCTATTCCAGGCAGAGTTTGCAGAAGCAGCTGTTTGTGGG
This sequence comes from Trichechus manatus latirostris, assembly GCF_000243295.1. Lineage (NCBI taxonomy): Eukaryota > Metazoa > Chordata > Mammalia > Sirenia > Trichechidae > Trichechus > Trichechus manatus. The sequence continues at coordinate 21,887,680 of NW_004443964.1, forward strand.
GCTTTTCTCATAAACAGGAGGGAGAGCGTGATCTTTGTCAGACACGCCTTGCTGTGTCTATGGTGTTTTCCAAATGTAACCATTGGACCAACTGTGGTAGACGTACCAGGGGGTGCTTATTAAAATACAGGTTCCTTGGACTCACCTTGGAGCCTGGTTGCATAGTGGTTAAGCGATACGGCTGCTAACCAAAAGGTCAGCCATTTTGAATCTACCAGCCGCTTCTTGGAAAGCAGTTCTACTCTGTCCTGTAGGGTCCCTATGAGTTGGAATCGACTTGATAGCAATGGATTTGGTTTGGTTTTGGACTCACCTCAGGCCTATATAATCAGAATCATTTTAGTAAGTTCTGTAGGTGACTTTAAAATCTTATTAAAGTTTACTTTATATACAGTAAAATTCAGTCTTTCGTGTACAGTTCTGAGTTTTAACCACCACCAGAAGACATAGAACAGTCCCATCGCCCCAATAGTCTCTAGGTGATTCTTACGTACATTAAAGTTTGAGAACCACGCATTTTAGGAATAGAAATAACCGTTTTTTGAAATGTGGACCAGAATAAAGGGTGTAGAGGGGCTGTTTTGAATTAGCTCGTCTGTTTGAAGGAGGTTTAGACCTGGCATAGCAACTGACTTTCATTTATCTGCCATTGCAGAATGATTGGCAGCTGCATGGAGTACTGTGTAGAGAGGGGTACAGAGACTTTCTGGGTTTAGCCAGATACGTGCTGTTGGGGGCAGGGGTTGCTAGGAAGAGTCCCATCCCTGACTAGACATTTAAGCATAAATTTTAAAACATCATCAGATAATAGATTCAGGATGTCTGGTTTATGACTATGACTAGACCCATGTGAAAAGAACTATCCCACCTGATATGTAAATGAGATTTGGAGTCATTACTTAGAAATTTCTCTACGCTACATTTAATGACATCTTTGAGGAAATTAGAAATAGGAAGTGACTCAGGATTAGAAAACACAAGGGAAAAGAGAAGATGACATGGTGACAAGCATTCATTGTTAGTTGATCTTTGTCTCCTGCCCCCTCAATCCAGAGGAAATAGTATCACATTTTCTTGCCCTGTCCTTGACACTCTAGATTATGGAGTTGTAAAAGAAAACCTAAGAAGCCTACTTCTAGTGCCTCGAGGAAAAACTGACCGGATTCCCTCTTTATCCTCAGCTGAACCTCCCACAAGTATCCTTGTCTCCTTTACTCTCCGGGGGCCATCGCAGAGTTAGGAGGAGGCTGACAGCCTTAAACTCCAGGCAAGGCAGAACCAAGCAACTGTTCATAACCAATTTTAGTGCAGAGCCAGTGACCTGAATGGGACCTGACCATGGGGAAAAATGATACAGAACTAGATAGCTTTTTAAATTTTAGTTTGTGTAGTCCTTCGAAAGTGAATTTTTATCTCTGCACTGGGAACATTGAAAAACACTGACAGCTCCTTTGGCCTGGCCCATTTTTCTGAAAGCACTTTGCAGCTGTGGCTTCTGCCCAGAGGGCAGAGACTGATGTTAAATCCTATGCCCAGGTGCTTTTCAGAGCAGTGACAGGCCTCAGCTTCTGACTGTAGAATGGTCTGCAGAGGGATCGGGGCTGAAGACACTTCTAAAAGCAAAAGCGCTGGAAACAGGTGAGTGAAAATTGCCAATGGCTGTTTGGTTGATTTCACATTCAGATTAGGAAATGATCAAGACTTTGGAAACATTGACAAGGATCTGTAGAATCTGCACAAATTGAAATTACAGACCAGCTTGTAATTATGCTGTTTAGTTCCAGAGGTCTGGGTTTTTTTTCTTTTCTTTTTTTTTGGTGGGGGGCAGGGTGGAGGTTGCTGACCAAGAAGAGACAGTGTGGAGTAAAGACTGCTTTTCCTTTGATTTAATTCACTGCTGTCAGTGACTGTAGTCAGCTGTCATCGAAGCTAGCTGTTCTGAGTAAGTCAGATCCTGGGAAACAGCTGGGAGAAGAAAGGGTAGAGTAGCATAGCAAAGGTTTGGACAGCGTGGAAGTGGCTCTACCTTTGCAGGTGTTGATGATGTGGGCAGATGTTTCTTGTGAGTAGGGAAGAATGAAACCCCATAGTAAACCTAGGTACTTACCTGGGAAGGTTGTAAGTCAGTATAGGTTGGCCTGGAATACATGTCCTGGGCAGGAGCCCATCACCCTTGATTTAGGATTGCCAGATAAAACACAGGGCACCCAGTTAAATTTGAATTTCAGATCAACAATTTAATTTTTTAAATATTGCACGGGACATACACTAAAAAATTATTTGTTGCTTATCTGAACTTCCAGTTTAACTGGGCATTCTTTATTTACTAAAACTGGCAACCCTAACTGGATTCAACTCAGACACGTGTTCTAAGGCCTTGGTAACAATGAGAGGACAGGAAAGGCTTTAGTCAAGTATTAGAAATACTGGGCAGGAACTCTGCTGAGTCTGAGCCACTTCATGCAGAAAGGTAGTAAGGAATCATGCTACCAATGAGGAGAGCTTTCTGGCCTTCCCTGTTTTTGGCAATTCTCCTTTGTTGCAAAACATCTATTTTTCTGCTTCTGTAATTTTGTCAGTAGCAATCTAATACCATGTCAATCCAAACTCAGGCGAGCAGCCAGCCTGCTTTTTTAGAAAATGTATTAAAAGAATACATAATAACAAGAATGTTGATCAATATTAAAGGATACAAAAAAGTAAAGGTCCCTCTTATGCCTCCCCCATTCCCATTCCTCAGAGGTAACCGCTGTTGAATCTAGTGTCTTTTTCCAGAAGTGTTTATGCACATACAGGTGTGTAGGTATGTCTGTTTTTACTCTGCATAGGCAAGAGCTCTAGAGCTTTTTTTCAATTTATTTAAACCTTATGGAGGCATAATTTACAGATAGTAAATGTACCCCTTTTCAGCATATAGTTTGATGACAATACAAATACCATTGCCTCATTTTTTCAGTCATTCTCTTTTTTAATGACTTATTTTTTTCTGATTTTAAAGGCACTGTTGCATGCTCCAAGCCCTGGTAATGCAGTGGTTATGAGCTATGGCGAGCTACGGCTGCTAACCAAAAAGTCGGCAGTTTGAATCCAGCAGCCGCTCCTTGGAAGCCCTATGGGGCAATTCTGCTCTGTCCTGTAGGGTTACTATGAGTCAGAATCAACTTGCTGGCAATAATTTTTTTTTTTTTAAATTACATGCTCATAATAGAAAACTTGGAAAATTCAGAAAAGAAGAAACAAAAGACATCAACAACTATGGTCCTCAACAAAACATTATTAGTACTATCTCTTAAAAAGCATGCATGCACTTTTTAAAAAATATTTTGTGTTTTAGATGAAAGTTTACACAGCAAATTAAGTTTCCGTGTAACAATTTTTATACAAATTGCTTGTGACATTGGTTACAATTTTCGCAGTGTGTCAGCATTCTCATTTCCATTCTGTTTCTGTTTCCCTTGATCTAGCTTCCATGCCCCTCCTTGTCTTCTCATCTTTGCTTTTGGGTAAATTGACCGTTTGGTCTCATAGTTGATTGTTGAGGGAGCACGTTACTTACGGGTGGTATTATTTATTTTATAAGCCACTCTTATTATTTGGCTGAAAGGTGACCTCTGGGAGTGGCTTCAGTTCTAATTTCAAAGAATATTTTAGGCTGATAGTATTAGGGGTTCCTCTAGTCTCTATCGGTCCAGTAAGTCTGGGCTTTTTTAGAAATTTGAATTTTGTTCTACGGTTTTCTCTCATTCTATCCAGAATCTTCTGTTGTGTCCATGGTCAGAACGGTCAATAATAGTAGCTGGGCACCATCTACTTCTGTTGTCAGGCTAGAAGAGGCTGTGGTTTCTGTGGGCTCTTAGCCTGTGAACTAGTTTCTTATTTGAGTTCTTGGTTTCCTTCATTCTTTTTTGCTCCAGATGAGTAGAGAACAATAATTGTATCTTAGATGGTCATATGCAAGCTTTTAAGACCCCAGACACTACTCACCAAACTAGGATGTAGAACATTATTAACTATGTTATGCCAATTGACTGAGTTTTCCTCTGAAACTATAGTCCTAAGCCTTTTAGCCCAGTAAACTAATCCCACAAGGTGCTTGAATATGTCTAGGAAGTCTCTAACTGTGCTCCCTATGTGTATTATTATATATATGAATATATATGCCTGCAGATACACCTATACATGTATGCACATGTACTCACATATGCCTTCCTATACACATATATGTAATCATATCTACCTATGTAACCACACTCATATTTTTTGGTTATTACTGTTGCAAAATGGCTACATGCACTTATTTTTAAACACAGAAAAATATGAAAGAAGTAAAAATGGCCTACAACGTCCACACTTGCATAATCCTTGTTGATACTTAAAAAGCAATATCACATGTTTTAAACATTAAAACTACCAAAATATATAAATCTCCCTTTCCCAATGGTTTCCCCAAGTGTAACCGCCAGTCCATTTTTTGTGGATTGTACCACAAGATTTTCCTGTGTGTCTTAGTCGTCTAGTGCTGCTATAACAGAAATACCACAAGTGGATGGCTTTAACAGATTTATTCTCTCACAGTCTAGGAGGCTAGAAGTCGGAATTCAGACCACCAGCTCCAGGGGAAGGCTTTCTCTTTTGGCAGGTTCTTGTCAGCAGTCTTCCCCTGGTCTAGGAGCTTCTCAGGTGCAGGGACCCTAGGTCCAAAGGACAAGCTCTGCTCCTGGCACTACTTTTTTGGTGGTATGAGTTCCCTCTCTTCTCTGCTCAATTCTTTCTTTTATATCAAAAGAGATGACTCAAGATACAGCCTAATCCTGTAGATTGAATCCTGCCTTATTAACATAACTGCCTCTAATCCTGCCTCAACATCATGGAGGTAGAATTTACAACACATAGGAATATCATATCAAATCAAAATGGTGGACAACCACACAATACTGGAATCACGGCCTAGCCAAGCTGACACATTTTGGGGGGACACAATTCAATCTATAGCAGTATGCACATATCATCCTATATATAAGGTGTGTAAAAATGACACTGCTGTAGCAAATCCCCTTGTTTAATTTCACAAGACAGAGGAGAGAGAATCAAGATCATTAGTCCAAGGCTGATTCCTGTGAGGTGGAGGTCAGACATGCCTCCACCCTCCGACATTTTTGACCAGTTCTGACACCAGACATCCCTCCCACAGCACTCTCCTCTGCTTAGTTAGATAATTCGTTGCAGTGTCCACACAAAACTCTCAGACCGTGCTCACAATTATGGGCTTTGTTAGGAATGTAAAGGTTACAATTCAGGATCAGGAATGACTCAGTATGTAGTTCTTCAGTCAGGACAGCTTTTCCGCCTTACCCGCAGGTAGGCCTCTCCCTCAGCTCCTCAACCTCTCTCTGCCCTGCTCAGGCAAGTGTTACAGAGCTTTTCAGCTCTGCCAAGTGCCCAGAGGCACCCCACTTTGCCAGCAAGCCTCCTGCCTGAAGGCGCTCAGCTCTTTTGATCCGTGGGTCACTTCACCCACTGTAGCCACCTTGCTCTGTGGGCTAGGAAGCCCACCACCATCTCACCCTCTCCAGTGTTGCAGATCTCTGTCTGTTGGGTCTAAGGCTCTCAGTGCAGGGACCCCAGGTCCAGAGGATACACTCTGCTCCTGGTTCTTCTTGATGGTGGTGAAGTCCCCTCCTGCTTCTGTGTTTGGCTCATTTTAAGCCTAGCTGGATGGCAAAACTGACCCAATTCCGTTCAATGGTTCCATACACCTTACTTGCATAGTCCCACCCCCAGGGGTTCTGTGCACCTTATTTGCATTATTAGGAAGATGTCTGTTATGTATTCAATTGTGTCCCCCCAAAAATGTGTGTCAACTTGGTTAGGCCATGATTCCCAGTATCCTGTGATTGTCCACCATTTTGTCATCTGATTTACCTATGTGATTTACCTATGTGTTGTAAGTCCTATCTCTGTGATGTTAATGAGGTGGGATTAGCGGCAGTTATGTTAATGAGGCAGGACTCAGTCTACAAGATCAGCTTGTGTCTTAAGTCAGTCTCTTTTTGAGATGTAAAAGAGAAGCGAACAGAGAGACGGGGACCTCATACCATCAAGAAACAAGAGCCATGAGAATAGTGCATCCTTGGACCTGGAGTCCCTGTACTGAGAAACTTCTAGACGAGAGGAAGACTGATGACAAGGACCTGCCCCCAGAGCCAACAGAGAGAAAGTCTTCCCCTGGAGCTGGCACACTAAATTTGGACTTCTAGCCTCCTAGACTGAGAGAATAAATTTCTGTTTGTTAAAGCCATCCACTTGTGGTATTTCTGTTACAGCAGCACTAGATAACCAAGACAATGTTCAATCCCCTTGGTGGGTAACAAGCAGCTTATTTGCATAGTCCCATCTAGTCAGTCACTTTGTGGGAGTCACAAGAGTGAATGCCTAGAAGGGCCATATTAATTAATTCACTGCACTGCAGGTGTCATCCTATAAACACTCTTCTACCTCTTATTTTTTTCTCTTACTATGTCTTTGAATGTTTTTCATACCAGCATTGTAGATCTGCTTTACTGTTTTAGTGACCGCTTTACTTTATGGCACAACTGTGAATACCTTCAGTTTCATACTTCTGGCTACTAGAAATGTGTTCTTGCATGTATCAGTATTCTCAAGAGAATAAAGATTCCTTGACAAAAGTGAGTTTATAGCACTTATCAAAAAGGAAAGACCATGTAGATGCTTAATAGTGGATCTTCAGTTATCTTTCCAAGCTGGAGAGAGAAATTCTCAGTGGACAAGGATTGACACAGTTTTTAGCATCTTCCTAAAAACAAAACCGTTCAATTTAGCCCAAATAACTCAGATTTAATACTCAACAGATTTAGGTCAAATCATGTTAAGATGAAGGCTAATAAATAGACATTCCTGATGTAGACTAATGAGAGCAGTTACTGCTTCCCGAGAAACAGGATACCCTTATCAAGGAAGGGATGGGCCACTGCACTCCGGCCCTACTTGACAGAACACGCTAGAGCATTCTTTTTATTTCTGAGCAACATGCATTGGGAAGAGTGTGGATAAGTTGGAGCATGTCGAAGTGGAGTGACCAAGACAGGCAAGGCTTGGGTCCATGGCTTGGGAGGAGAGTTAAGGAATCCTAAAAGATATGTAGCCTATTAAAGAGAAGACTTGCATTGGGGAAATGATAGCTAGCAGCCATCACATTTGAGGACTACTAGGATGAGGGTACTAGTGGGTAGAAATTAAAGGGAGGCAAAGGTTGGTTACTATTTGAGTTTTCTGATAATCAGTTGCTTTTTGAAGTGATGAGTTTCCCATCATTATAGGGATTTAAGCAAAGGCTAATTTGGGCATGTTGTAGAAGGAATTGAGTAGGGAGTTGGACAAATACTTTCTTGGGTCCCTTTTACCTTCAGATTCTGCAAGTCTGGATTCTATTCTCAATTCCCTTTTCAACAGCACTGATTATTAGGATTTTTTCTTTACGTATTTTATTCCTTCTCTTTAAGCACCTGGAGATGCTAGGCAAGTATTTTAGTAAGTGTCTTAGTTATCTGGTGCTGCTATAACAGAAATACCACAAGTGGGTGGCTTTAACAAAGAGAGATTTATTTCTTCATAGTAAAGTAGGCTAAAAGTCCAAATTAAGGGTGTCAGCTCCAGGGGAAGGCTTTCTCTCTCTTTCAGCCTTCTCATCAATCTTCCCCCAGACTAGGAGCTTCTCTGCACAGGGACCCCGGGTCCAAAGTACACACTCTACTCCCAGCGCTGCTTTCTTGGTGGTATGAGGTCTCCCCTCTGCTTGCTTCCCTTTCCTTTTTATCTCTTTTAAGAGATAAAAGGTAGTGCAGGCCACACCCCAGGAAAACTCCCTTTACATTGGATCAGGGATGTGACCTGGGTAAGGATGGTGTTAGAATCATACCCTAATCCTCTTTAATGTAAAATTACAATCACAAAACGGAGGACAACCACACAATGCTGGGAATCATGGCCTAACCAAGTTGACACATATTTTGGGGGGACACAATTCAGTGCATGACAGTAAGTAAACACTATAAATCTGTGACATTTATGAAACAGAAAAGGGAAGAACCCATAAAAGTTCTTTGAAGGGAGGGTTGGCTCTTGTGTTGGAGCTTCAAGTTTGTTCTACCCCAGAGCTCTGCTGTTTCCTCTCTAGGCCTCAGGAGAGAGCACAGGATGTCACACATTAGCATCTTCACCAACTAAGATGTGTTAGGTGACCCTATCAATGTAAGGGCTTTGGAGAAGATGCAGAGAGTAACGGTACTCGTTGGTGCCTTGTGTAGAGTTGTAGAAATTATTGTTAGCTGCTGTCAAGTGGGCCCCCAGCTCATAGGGATATGTGTAACAGGATAGGACAGTTGTGATCCATAGGGTTGTCATTGGTTGTTTTTCAGAAGTAAATCTCCAGGTCTTTGTTCGTAGTCTTAGTCTGGAAGCTCCACTGAAACCTGTCTAGCATCGTAGCAACACACAAACCTCCACTGACATACTGCTGGTGACTGCACTTGAGGTGCATTGACTGGGAGTCAAACCCAGGTCAAATTAACAATACCAGGTGAGTGTTATAAAGTGTGAGTTGAAAAGAATGCATCCTCTAGGCCTGGGTTTCATTATCTGTGAAGTGGGGATAGTAATAGCCTTTGCCACCCTCAGTGATTGTTGAGGATCCCTTGAGATGCTGTGCCTGTCCTATAACTAGGTTCTGTGAGTTGTGTTAAGACAGATGGGGGTGCCTGGTGCTGGGAAGAATGATGTTTCCACTGATAAATCTAGAAAGGCTAGAAGGGGAAAGCTAGTTCTAGGGAGACAGGATTGGGAATATAACCCCAATTCTTTGTTTACAGCAACTGGTCAATTAGTCTTTCATTTTTATTGGGCCATGGGGTATATTTCAAGCAAAACTGCTCTTTTTCATATTCCAAAAATCACTCACATTCCAAATTAAACTCCAGATAAACAGTTGTGAGCCAATCTGGATTTTCAGGTCCCATTTTAGGTTCATTCCACAAACATTTACTAAGCACTATAAATGTTGCGAAGGAGCCCGGATGGAGCAATGGTTGAAGTGCTCGGCCACTAACCCAAGGCCAGCAGTTTGAACCCACCAGCTGCTTCACAGAAGAAAAATGTGGTAGTCTTGGGTCTTAAAAGCCTGTAAGCAGCCATCTAAAATACTCCACTGGTCTCACTCCTTCGGGAGCAAGGGAGAATGAAGAAAACTGAAGACACAAGGGAAAGATTAATGCAAAGGACTAATGGACCACAACTATAATGACCTCCACCAGACTGAGTCCAGTACAACTAGATGGTGCCCAGCTACCACCACTGACTGCTCTGACAGGGGTCACAAACCAATAGAGGGTCCCAGATAGCTGGAGAAAAATGTAGAACACAATTCTAACTCACAAAAAAAGACCAGACTTACTGGGGCCTGACAGAAATTGGAGAAACCCTGAGAGTATGGCCCCCGGACACCCTTTTAGCTCAGTAATGAAGTCCCTCTTGAGGTTCACCCTTCATCCAAAGATTAGACAGGCCCATTAAAAAAAAACAAGACTAAAGGAGCACACTAGCCCAGGGGCAAGGACTAGAAGGCAGGAAGGGACAGGAAAGCTGGTAATAGGGAACCCGTGGTTGAGAAGGGAGAGCGTTGACATTTCGTGGGGTTGTTAACCAATGTCATAAAACAATATATATACTAAATGTTTAATGAAAAGCTAGTTCTGTAAACCTTCATCTAAAGTACAATAAATAATAAAAAAGTTGAAATCAAACTAAGAAAAATGTGGCAGTCTGCTTCTGTAAAGATTACAGCCTTGGAAACACTTCGGGGCAGTTCTACTCTGTCCTATAGGGTTGCTGTGAGAGGGAATCGACCCCAAGGCAATGGGTTTGGTTGTTGTTCTTAATAAAGTATTGCAGGCACCAGAGTCCATGCTGGGACTATGGCATTATAACAAGGCAGATCCAATGCCACTCTTCATGGAGCTGATGGTCTATGAGGGAGTGGGCAGGCTATCACAAGCAGGGCGCTGCATGCTCTGATCCAGGAAGTAGATCTAGAAACTGCTTCAAGAGCACGTGAGAAAGTCCTAACCCAGGCTGGCTTTTTGGAGCAAGTAACATACAAATGGAGACCAATAAGTGTGGCTGTGAAGGAGCAGGGGCTATTCGCCAAGATTTTTTTGGTGAAAAAAATTTTTTTTGGTCTTAAGAATGGAAAGGTCTTGAGTTATGGGAAGGAGAAGTAGAAGATATTGAGAGAGAGGATTGATAAATGGCAGAATGATGTCCTAAGAAGGTAGGAGGGGCTTGGATTCCAAGTAAAGGGGGAAGGAGGATCAGTCTTTGCGGGGAGGGTCTTAGAACTAGTAAGAAGGCAAGTGGGGAACTGGCAGGGCCTTGAGAATGGGGTTTCCAATTGTCAGTGAAGTAGGAGCGGAGAAGTTATCTGGGTGAGAAGGAGGGTGATGGGGTGAGTTTTGAAGAGAGCAAAGGAGATGAAGTTAAATGGAGAAGAGGAAAGAGACCTGACCAGGTAAGGTCAGGTGCAACTGTTGCCATGAGTACCCAGCTGAGGCTGGGGACTGTTTTTGGAATGACATCAGTCTGAGCAATCCTGGGAGTCTTCCCCACCTGAAAAGCAGCCCAACCTCCCACCACCCAATTTCTGTCCCAGGAATGATCCTCAGATTCAGAGAAACAGTTTCCTGGGACAAACCTCATATGATATGTCCTTGGTGGAAATGCTGGAACATACTCCTTGCGATGGTCTCTGAAATGATGGTGACACTTTATATTCTGAGGCAACCAGGATCCGGCTCAACATGAAAGAAGTTCCCAGGGTCGGGCTGGAGGAAAGGCAGACGGCCCCTGGCAGACGACAAGTTTATTTTTAAACCCAAGTGGGCACTACAGCTGCCAGCGAGAAGCAGACGGCTCTTGGGGAGAATAGAGTTTGGCAGCTGGTCAGACACTTGTCAGGAAGCCTGGAGGCTGCCAAGTGGGCAGGGGTTCAGGTGGCTGAAGGCCAGGACCTCGTGTGACGGGTCGGGGTGGAGGTGAGGGCAGCAGCAGTTAACGCTTCAGAGCCCAACTTGAGCATTGTCCAAGGAGGCAGCGGCAGCTAGAGAACTGGGCATAGCAGGCTCCAGCTCTCAAGCTGGGCTGCCCCCCAGGCAGTCACACTGCTGTCCTCACCTTTTACCCGGGGATGCGTCACACTTTGTCTCAATTTGTGGTCAGGAGTCTGTCAGGGGTCCTTTTCAGGCTTTCCATGCTCCATAAAACCCATTGCCATTGAGTCGATTCCAACTCATAGCGACCCCATAGGACAGAATAGAACTGCCCCATAGGGTTTCCAAGGCTATAAATCTTTATGGAAGCAGACTGTCACTTCTTTCTCCTGTGGAGCAGCTGGTGGGTTTGAATCTCCAACCTTTGGGTTAGTGGCTGAGCACTTAACCGTTGTGCCACCAGGGCTCCTCTCCATGCTCCCCGGGCCCCTAAAACTCCCTGCACTAGGGGTGTTCTTCCAGCATCCTGGGCAGCTGGGTGGCACTTAGTCGTCTCACAGTTGACCTGGAATGCAGCGTGTGACCAAATGGAAGACTGTCACCAGTTCTCTGCACAGATATTATCCATGGTTTAATAGCCCCATCAGCCTCATAAACCCGGGAGGCCCTTCTCCCAAAGGCTTATTGCACCATTGGAAGGGCCATTTGTCAGAACGGTCTCTAGGTTTATGATCTTAGGCTTCTTACAGGATGTAATAATGATAATTTGAGTCACAGGTCTGCCTGGCACTTCCCTCTTTTGGTTTCAACACGGAAGCGCTGAAGAGCCCTGTGGGGAGGCTGGTTGGGCTTCTGGGTTTGCCTGGAAGTTCTTAGGCACCCATGTGAGGGTGAAATGTAGATCTCACTTCCTTAAATGTATTTGTAAGAAATGAGTTACCTTCCCAGGTTACCTCCATCCTCAAAGGCCAAATGTTGGAGTGTAGCTTTTATTGACAGCACTTGCCCCCAATCCCTTGGGCAGTAAGAGGCTCCTCAGGGCCAGGGCTTTTGCTCTAGATGCTGGCCTTCTGAAAAGGTTGACAGAAATCTTATTTTGCCTATAGTACGTTCCCCGGGGGCCAGAGCCCCTTTCAGGGCAAGGCAAATCTAGGTCTCTCATTCTAGGTTAAGTTAAAACCCCCAAATCTGCCAACGTCATCCTCGCTCATCTCTTGCCTTCTAGAAAAGACAGTATAGACAAATTCCCTCTGACGTTTCATGAGGTCTTATCCACCGCAGCTGATCCAGGTCTTCCCCACTGCAGTTGTCCATTGCCTCTCTTCTGGCCTTATCTCAAAGCTTCCTGGCTTAAAGATTGCTACTTAATAACATCCATCAGTTATTATCTAGACCTGCACTATCCAATATGGTAGCTCTAGCCACATGTGGCTATTGAGCACTTGAAGTGGCTAGTCCAGACTGAGATGTGCTGTCAATGCAAATCACACCCCTGATTTCAAAAAGACAGTGTTTAAAAAAAAAAAGTAACATATCTCACTAACAATTATTTTATATTGATTACATGTTGAACTGAGAATATTGTGGGTGTATTGGATTAAATAAAATATGTTATTAAGCTCAACTTTACCTGTTTGTTTTTACTTTTTTAATGAGGCTACTAGAAATTAAAAGAATACATATGTTGCTGCGTTTGTGGTCACTTCCTAATCCTATTGGGCAGCACTGGTCTAGACACTGGATGAACCATAAGAAATTTATGATCATTCCTTCAACTCAACAAGCAGACTTTGATCCCCTGCTAAGTGCAGGTTGGCTACATGACCCCCACTCTCCATCCTAGCCACCTTCAGCTTGTGAGGGCACACGTCAGCCTGAACACACATCATTGGGATCTAAGTCTGTGCTCATGCTCCACCCAGAAATCCTCAACAGATGGCTTAAGGAGGGTGAGTCAGAGACCGCCTGCCTCAGGTTGTGATCTTATCAATGGATTTTCTGCTTTTGAAAAAATACATTCACCTGAGCATTCCTTGCAACAGATGGCCTTCCCAGCGAATTTTAAATTCTTGGTTCTACTTGGCACTGTTCAGGAACCATTCTTCCAGAACAGCCTGTAACACATTCTGAAGCCCAAGTAAGTACTTTTCAGATGATCTGTTTGGGCCAAATCTGAGGTTCCTTTCCAGCCTACAGGAGACTTCCTTCTGGGAAGGTGGGAAGAGGTGTACTGGCATCAGAGGGCAGGCAGGATGTGGGCAGAGGGCTTGGGCTGCCACTCAGCGCCTGCTCTGTTCTGAAGCTGCCTGCACTTCTGGGCACCCTTGTGGGTAACATCTGGAGCTCCCGGGTTTGACTTGAGGCTGAGAGGCAGGTGTTGAGAGGGACTTGGCACTGACCTGTAAGAGCCACGAGTGCCGAGCCTCACCTGGGCTCTTGTGCGCCCCTCTGTCACCTGCCCATCCAAAGCCACACTTCTCACACATCAGACTGTGTTTCAATCTCATGACCCCAATTGTGAGCTGGGAACTAAGGGGTTAAGCCTGGGGATGGAAGAATTGAGAGGCAGGAGCAATGAGGAAAGTTAAAAATAGGGTTCGCCAGCCCAGAGCTAAGAAGACAAGGACAAACCTAGATTCGTTCATGACTGATGGATTTGAGGATGATTCTTGCTGGGCTTCCTCACGCCAGAAACTGAATGGAAAGAGGCTGCCTGGCTTCCAGGGGGAGACGAGTGAGATGTTGCCAGGCATCTTGGGGGATGGAGATGCCAGAACAACATTGAGACCAGGAATCTGGGTGGCCCTGTGTCCTGCTCTTTCTGCAGGCTAGCCCAGGTGGTCAGTGGCCTCTTGTTTGGTGATGCCTGGGGACACTGGGGAGGCCTGCTAGTTTGGGAGTGAGGCTGTGGCCCTGGAGCTCCTAGCTGCCCATTCTCCCCAGGCCCTGCCTGGTACTGTTATTTCTTGCTGTCATTATCTCCTCTCTTTCTTTAGTCTTCCCATCCCTACCTCTTTCATTTTATCTTCCCCTGAACTAGCAGGACTCCTGGAGCCTGAGAGGTGCTCCAACAGTCCTTCCCTCTAGTCTCCCCGGCTGCGAAGACCACCACACCTGACGCTTTTTGAAGAGGAAGATGCGAGCAGTAACAGATTCCTGGCTCCAAACGGGGACCGAGTTCTCAGCCCTGGCCTATGGCAGGAGGAAGCAGAGGTGGGAAAGAGTGAATCCCCTGCCAGCCTCCCGGCACGTTGCCCTGGGGCGGGGTTAATGGGTTTTTTTTCCAGCTTTCTGGAATCTCTTGGGAGCTGAGAGGCTTCTCTGGCTTCAAGCAGAAAAGGAAAATTGGGTTGCCTGTCTTTGCCTTTTGCCATGTGAGTACACGCGCCCTCTACAGCCACAGGGACCAGGCCACACACAACTGTCTTTGTTGGGAGTAGACAAAGCGGAAGGGCCAGGCCCTCCACCCAGTCAGTGACTATTCCTCACCAGGAATAGGAAACTACACCCTTCCTGCCCGACCCCCCCACCCCTACTGGGAGCTCACTTTCCTCCTTCAGCGACCCAGTCATCATGCTCCCTCCAGGGCCAGAGGGGACCCCAGTCACAGTCCAATCATTCAGAGAAAGGAAAGACACAAGCTTGGTGTGAGCTCCTTAGAAGCCCCAGGATATGGTCTTTATTTGATGCTCATGTCCTGACTCCCCACCCCCCAGCCCCGATGACCTATGTACAGGATGCTGTATGGAGCCAGTTCCACGCCCAGGCCAATGCAGCCTCTGCTCCTCCCTAGGCACTGCCAGGGCGAGCAGGAGGCTGCAGACAGCTGGGACCCAGGGCGGACTGGTCACAGGAAGTCTCACGTTCTCCACGCCTCCCCATACACGCATGTGCACACACACACAGACATGCCATGTGCACACAGAGGTATTCACACTTGTGCAGGGATGTGGATTCAAATGCTTGCGCCCAGACGCATCACCACCTGTGTGCATGTGTGCACCGCCAGAGGATGCCTTAAGGTATTGCAGTAATAGTGCAAAAACCCAGCCCTTACCCTCCTGCCCCGCCTAGCTTGTGGGGCTGGTGGGACAGGACTGGCCAGGGGGGCACCCCACCTGGCCCCCCTCCTTTGGGCAGTGCCAGCTGGAGCTCAGTTCTGAGGACCCCACTGTAGCCAGATGCCACCAGCCACCCAAAAGGCTGTCAGTGGGTTCCAGTCCCGGTTTGCCCCTGAGGGTGATGCAGATAAGCAGGGAGTGAGGTCTCCCCCATGACTTCGCCTCTGAGATGCCTCAGAATCAGGAGGAACTGAAACAGGCAGCTCAAAGGCCCTGGGAGTTCAGGACCTCTGCTGAGTCTGGACGATGTATCCCGGGGTAGAGGAGCTCCATTCTTCTGTGGCTTTCATTTATAAGGTAGCCTGCCCCTATCTTGCCCCTGCCAGCTGGCTTTCAGCTGCCAAGGAGCCACTCCTCTGTGCCAAGTGAGGGCCATGAGGGAAGGCCTGGGCAGGACTATCTGTGAGGGACTGGGGAGTTCTGCCCTGCCCAGACCTCGTCACTCAGGCTTGGCCATAGCAGGGAGGCAGAGAACATCTGTAAACTTGCTACTCAGCCCTGCAAGTGGGGTAAGGAGTGGAATGGGTTTGACAGGACATTGAGGACTTTTCTAGAAGCCAAGGGTCATACCGGAGACCTGCCCTTCCCCACCTCCTCTTGCATGTCACAGGCTGAGCCCCTAGCTCTCCAGGCACTGGATCACCTCTGGCCTACCCTACCTAGAAAGATGGCCCATCCAGTGGCCTCTAGGCCATGCCAGGGGGCACCTAAACCCTGAGTCAGCCCCAGAATCACCCTTCTTGAAAGGGGGAAGGTGCCAATTTATTTCAGGGACTGTATTTTCTAAACCCCCAAACAAGTGCGTCCTGGCAGTCAGCAGGACGGTGGTTTTGGAATTGAAGAGAATCTGGGATTTGTGGTCACCGTACCCATAATCTAGGCCTTGGGCACAGAACAGGCAGCTTTGGTTTGAATTCAGCACTCAGACTTCTCTCAGAACCCAAAGGGGCCGGGCTGTGGGGGTGAGCAGTAATGCCCGGCCCCACCTGGCCTGAGCACAGCTGTGTGCATTGAGAGGATTTTTGGTGGGATCATCCCAGGGGATGGCCACATCTCAGTTGCCCCAGGCCCTCCGGCAAACATTAAAACACCCCCACAAACACCCTGGCCCCAGCACCCCAAGGTTACATTCATCATTTAAGATTCAGTTAAAAAAAAAAAAAAAAAAGATGTCAGCCCCCTCCCCCTGGGTCCCAGAGAGCTAAGACCCTGGTCCCAGCTGCCTGGTTTTGAGGAGGGGCCATCCCAGGCCATGTCTGCTGGTGGCTGCCTGCCCCTGCTGGGGCATCCCGCCAGGCCCCTACTTGAGCTGTGGCAGTTTGTGGTGATAGACGCTACATTCACACGGGGAGGCGGGGAGGAGGTTGGTGTGCAAGGCCAAAGCCGCATGAGGTGAGGTGGGGGACCAAGAGAGAAATGCCCTCCAGGCCTGGTCCACCCTGGTGGTGCAAAGGGCAGGGCCACAGCACCCCCAAAGCCCTACTGGGGCCAGGAGTTGAAGGGCTTGGGGCCGGAAGACATTTGCATGGTGCCTCCTTTCGTGGCTGGTTCAGGGCTGTCAGGGCACCAGGCTCAGAGGGCAGGGGGTGGCACTTAGGCCCCTCCGGACCTGGAATGGAGACAGGGCATCAGGCGAGGATATGAGGCAGAGCCTAGAGGGTGAACCCTCCAGCTGGGCCCGGGAAGTCAGTGCTAGGCCCTGGAGGAGGCAAGTCACAGGCTGGCCAGGCAGGGTCAGACAGTGGTGACATGGCAAACAAAACAGATGTGACACAGAGGCAGGCTTCCTTCCCAGAGGTGGGGACTGTGGGGGGCACAGCTCCAGGAACCACCTGGCCAGG
Organism: Trichechus manatus latirostris; assembly: GCF_000243295.1. Lineage (NCBI taxonomy): Eukaryota > Metazoa > Chordata > Mammalia > Sirenia > Trichechidae > Trichechus > Trichechus manatus. The sequence goes on from NW_004443964.1 coordinate 21,904,699, forward strand.
AGTGGTGTGGCCATAGGAGGGGCAGCAGGAGATGGACCAAGGCCTGAGAGGATGGGTAGGTGAGAGAGAGGGCAGGGCAGGCTGGGGGCTTGGTTCCCAGTGTGGGCTTCTCCCACCCTCGTAGTGACAGGGCTGCCAGAAGGGGTGGGGAAATCAGCCCCAGCCCCCTGAGACCAGAATGAGGCTCCCCAACAACAGAATGCCAAGCAAATGAGATGGTGGAGACGAGCCAGCAGGAGGGATGACGTGGCCGGCGTCACACTGCCCCCTGCTGGGTAGGGTCGTACCTTCCTCGGCGGATGTTCCTTCAGGAGCCAAAGAGGACAAGCAGAGAGAGAAAAGGAGCCATCTGTGACCTTCCGTTTCTCCCAGGGATGGGCTGGGGGTCCCTGGGGCCTGGGCACTAACGCTGACCAAGGAGAGAGACTGAGGAGACCTACCAAAAATGGGTCCTGGGTTCAAATCCTGACTTTGCCACTAACTCACCATGTGATTCTGGGACAGCCCTGCTTCCTCCCTGGGCCTCAGGTCCATCCTTTGCACACTGAAGGGGTTGGGCCAGCTCAAAGGCCCCAAACTTAGATGCCAACAGAACACCACAGGCTGGGTAGGCATCAGGGATGGAGGGCCATGTCTTGCTCGGCTCTACCCTGGCGCTGCTGGAGTGCACTGAGGCCCAGTGTGGCCCAATCTACTCATTTTTCAAGAGAAGCTAGAAGTCAGGATCTTTAATATAAAATCTCCTGGTTTTAATACTTGAGCAACTAATTTTTTAAGATGTTAAAACAAGACCCTGTGAGCTGGCTTGGACCAGTGATTTGTGAGCTCTAGTCTAATGACCTCTTGGGAAAGCCCCTTAGCTCTGACAATCTGGGGTTCTGAGAACCACTGAGGAAGCCAGAGGGCATAGAGAGGTGTGGGGGAGCTCTTACTTAAATCCCCAGCCCGTGCCGCCCAGGACGATGGCTGCAACCAGGACTGCCCCGGCGATGGAGCCAATGATGATGTTGGTGCCGCTGGGACCTGGGAGGAGGGCAGGGCTTGGTTGGCAGGGACAGGGATAGAGAATGGCAAAAACAGCGCCCTGCCCCCAGCCGGCTCCAGCCTCACCCTTGTATTTCTCCGTCTCTCCCGTGGGTGGGGTTGTGGGCAGAGGGTTGTGGATACTGCAGTCTTTGCCTGTCCAGTCTGGCTGACAGATACACTTCCCTTCATTGCTGCACACCTACAGGTGGGGCGGGGCAGGTAGAGGTGAGCAGGGGCCTGTCCCCTCCTATGAGCCTCCCCCATCATCCCCAGCCTCCAGGCACCCACCCCATGATGGGAGCAGATTCGACGCTCCCCACTGCCGGGGCAGGTGCTGAAGTTGAAGGCAGAGGCTGACAGGCAGTGATGGTCCAGGCATAGCATGTTGGGCCCACAGGCTGTGCCATCCTCCACATAGCTCAGGTCTGAGCCGTCGGCCAGCTGCACATGGCCTCCCCTGGGGAAAGGGCACAGCCAGCCTCAGCCCCTGCCCCCACCATAGTGGGAACCTCCCCTTCCCCAGCCATGGACCCAGCCAACACCTGCAGTCCAGCTCCTTGCCCTGGTGGTAGAAGGTAACACTGCTGATGTCTCCCCCCAGATCCCCAAGACGAGGGACCCCAGAGATGTTGACACAGAGGAGGAAGCCACAGAGCACATCCCTGTTGGGCAGAATAGAGACACTGAACCCCAAGTCTGACCTCATACCTAACTACTGGGCTCTTCCTGTCGTCACCCGCCACCTTATCTTTTGTATAGTCTCTCATCGGGACTCGGGTTCCTCCTAGGGGAACCTGCTGCCCCATCTCTGAAAATCCCTCCCCACCCCAGAGCTGGGGTCTTGGCTACTCACTGCTTATTGCACTGGACCCAGCCTGACCCCTTGCGCCCACAGTTCCCACGCTCTGTCCCCTCCACGTTCAGTTTTTCATAGCAGAAGCGATCAGCAGCCGCTGCAGGGAGATGATGCCAGGTGTCACCATACCTACCCTGGGACCTCAGGCCTGCACCTCCAATACTCGGACCTGACCCCTGGTCCAGCTGGGTCCCCAAGATTCTGGGGGAGTCACATTTAGGGAGCACATTCAGCCAGAAGCTGCCCCCTCCCCGGTGGTGGGTCCTCCAGAGTCCACTGTCAAAGACTCACCATGGCCCCAGAGAGCCTGGCACTGCCGGTCTCGGGTTTTGCAGCGACCACCGTAGCAGCGACCCTGAGGGACAAACAGGAGACAAGTGACAGGTACTGAGTGGTCAGAGCAGAGACAAGAGACCACACTGAGCCAGAGACTCCAGGGGAGGGTGGCCCCATCCCATCATACCTGTTCATGATCACAGTAGTAACCGTCCAGCTTGTGCAGGTTAGCGGGACACTGGGGAGAGAGGGCTGGGCTGAACTGAGCAGCCCCTAGGACTGAGAGCTGAGACCTGACCCAGGGAGCACTGCAGGGGCCCCAAGTGCCCCCCATGTGGAGGCTCATGTGACAGGGCCCTTCCATGTCAACGACAGTGGGTCTGGCTCCACAAGTCCTGTACCCTCCCAAGCCTGCCTCAGTTTCCCGCACCTACCTCATAGGGCAGGGAGGACTCAAATGCCTCGTGAGTAATAAGGACAATAAATGTTAACCAATATTATTAACCACAGTGATCCCCAGCATACAGCAGACACCGCCCCAAGGCTGGGAGCACCAGCCAGACTATAAATATTGGCTGAATGATTAAAGGAACGCCAGGAGGCATAAGGAGATCCTTTTTCAGATGAAGAAACTGAAGCTGATCAACGGCGGGTCGACGCCAGCTGCTGAGCAGAGGGGCCGAAGAACGGCCACTCGGCAGAGTCAAGCCCGATAGGGATACGGGCTCCCTCGCCCGGGGCTCCGCAGGGCGGACGGTCGAACCTGGCTCGAGTCCCCAGTGCAGGTCTCCGCAATGTCGCACTCGTTCACGGCCTCTCGGCAGGACACACCTCGCGGCTCATACTAGGGAAGGGATTTGTTCTGGGCTTAGGCGGGATACCGCGGACCCGCCTGCCAGCCGGCCTACAACTCCCCCGCTGGGCCTTTTTCCATTTCTCTGCCCCATCCCCTCTCCGCCCAATCCTCGCCCGGCCCTCAACCCTCTTTGCACCGCCCCCAGGGGCGCTCACGTTTCCGCTCCTCCCACGACCTCCCCCGCCCCAGCCCCGCTCCTCGTAGCTCCGCCCCCTCCCTCTCCAGGGGCACCTTCTTCACTTCAGGTCCAGATTTGCTCCGCCTCCAGTGGCTCCTCTGCCCTAAGCCCCGGCCCTCCACTGTGGGCCTCCAAGCGCCCCTCCTCCGTCCCCAGCCCCGCCCCTCCTTGCCCTGCCTCCTTCTCGTCCTTGCTGCCGGTTCCCCTCACCTTGCAGCGGCGACAGCAAAGCCCGTCGCTGCACATGGCGTCGTGTGTCAGGGTGCATTTCTTGCAGCAGTTCCCGCCCGCGCGGCTGCACTCCTGAGAGACACGAGAGGAGGGGAGGGAGGCGGGCGAGCCCTAATCCGACCCACTCGGGTCCTCCCTCGCGCCCGCCCCGCGTCCCCCTCCCAGCCTGGCGCCGGCACTCGTCATTCACCTGCAGGGAGCCGCAGTCACACTCCTCCCCAGCTTCCACGAAGCCGTTCCCGCACTCAGGGGGGTCCAGGAGCTGGACGGGGAGAGGGTGTCGGGAGTCTGGCCAGGACCCTGCCCAAGCCCCGCTCCCACGTTCCCCGCCCTGGGGCTGATACCTTAAGAGGTTTGTTGAAGAGGCAGCTCCCGCCGCCCTCCTGCAGAAACTGGTTGTACTCGTCGATGCTGCAGCGCGAGAACTTGCGGGGCAGGTAGAACCTGGGCAGGGGTCGGGGGACAGTGTATCCCGGCTTGCCCCCTCGCCTCTCAGGATTGGGAGGGGGCGCAAAGGGGGTTCCGGTCACCACGAGGAGGCTGAGGGTCCTCCTGCCTGCCCATCAAGAAACCGCGGGCGAGGAGTCCGCGCCTGGAGGGCCAACTAGAGGAGGTGCCTCCAAACGAGCCTGTGGCGGCGCCCAGTGGTGACACTGCGCACTGCAGTCTAGGCAGCTTCGGTGTCACGCAGGGGAATCCGGATCCTGGCTAGTGTCCGCAGAACACTGGGCTTCATGGAATTCTAAGTAGTCCCGAGAGCTGAAGCTAGATGCCCACCCAGTGCTCAACCCGGGGTTCCTCTTGCTCAAGATCCTTCCCCCAGTTTGTCCCCAAAAACTTACCCAGTGTCCTCCATGATGCAACCCAGCCAGATGTCCGGGCACTTGCAGTCCCCTGAGCAGGCAAGCCAAGCGGACATGAGGAAGTGTTGAGGACGGCCCCTCCCCCCATGGACAACGTCTTCACTTCCAGAGTCGCTGGGTGTGTGTCTGGGCTGGCTGTGGGGCCACATGGGGGTGTCAGAGGGCCAATACCTGCAGAGCTTCGATGTTTGTTCCACATCATGCCCAGGTTCTGCCCCAACGTCTGCGCCAGGGTCACCGCCATGGCTCCCACGTTGCCGAACTGGGGGTGAGGAAGATGGAGCACAAAGATGTCTACAGCCTCCGATATCACAGGGCTCATGCCCTTCACAGCCCTCCTCCCTACAATTCCCCACCCCAGCCATGCCCCCACACTGCTCACCTCGTTCACACCCCCACCCCGGGCCATGGAGCAGATGCCCCCCATGTAGGCAGCCCCGCTGCTGGTGCTCTGGAAAGTCCTGCCCCTGGAAGGGAGGGGGTTGTAAGGAGAACCTCCTGTCCTCCCATGGTGGCTCCCTGGGGCTGTGAGGCAGAGGCCTGGGAGCCTCCTACACTAGATCCTTTCTCCGGGAGGGAAGCATCTCCCCACATTTTTCTGTGGGACCTCAGCAAGGCCCTCCTCATCTCTGGGTTCACTTGCCCATAAGTCAAATGAGAAGTTCCCATTAGATAATCCCAAAAGTCCCTCAATGCAAGGATTTTTAATCAGATTTTTTCCCCTACTAGGCCACGGGGTTCCTTGAGGATATCCCTGGGATGGTTTGAAAGGGGGACAGGGGATGGAGGGGAGGTGATGGGCAGAAGATCACTTGGGGTAGGGCAAGGGGGCATCAGCTAAGATGCTGGGGAAACTGCCCACCGTGTTGCATTTGGTTGGGGGGTGGGTGGCAGGTGCAAGGTGAGCCCAGTCCCCAGGCCCCAGACAGTGCCTGTACCTGGCACAGGGCAGGTGCTAAGTAACCCCCTGGGAATGGCTGACTGAGGAGGAACCCCCAGCAGACGCTGGCAGGATACATGGGGTGGGGGACTCACGAGAAGAGGTGGGTGGCGTCACTGGGCTCAGGCAGCCCCTCCCGCCTGTAGACCATGAGCCGGGCCAGGGTCTCCAGGAGGTCATCTTGCACCTGGATCTTGTCCCCATCTGCCCACGTTTCCATGGCGACCAGCACGATGCGGGTGTTGAGCTGTTCCTTGTATATCTGGGCCAGGAGAGGAGAAGGGTGAGGAGGGTGCCAAAAGGTGGGAGTGGGTGTGTGGGACAGGACTGGAGAGGGGCTTCAGTCTGTCCTCCAGGAAGTGGGGGTCAGAGGCTGACAGTGCCCCCAGAGTTCAGCCCCAAGGTTATGCGAGGGGTGCTAGGCGTGCTGGGGTAGGGCTGCTTACCACATCGGCCAGGTTCACCACAGACTTGGCAAAGTTGCTGGTGAGGACCACTGACTGTCGCATCTGCCCAAACTAGGAGGAAGAAGAGTGGGAGAAGGGCGAGGCTCTTTCCACCCCTCCTCCTCAACTTCACCCCTTTAGCCTGGGAACTTACCAGCTGGTGGTCATTGATCACAATCAACTCCACATACTTGGTCTCACTGTGCACAGTGGGGTGGCCCCGGCGGACCTGGAGGTGGGCAGGCACTTGGAATCAGTCCCCTCTTGTGGTCAAGCCATGGGCAGACTCAGGGGCCTGGGCTCCAGCCAGGGACAATGCCAGCCTCCACTGGCGGAGGGTCCCATCCTCCCCAGCCTTGATACAACGACGGCGGGCAGCTCAGGTTACCCACAATGGCGTGCACAGCAGCCTTAGGGAATAGGGTGGGGGCTTCCTCCCAGAGAAGGTCCCTGGCCCCCCACTGCATCAGTCTGAGCCCTCCTTTGCCCCTGCCATGGATGGAATGTCCTGCTCTGGACCCCAGCCTGAGGTCTCTGCAGCCCGAGGTCTGTGCGGGCCCCCGTACCTGCCTTTTCCTTCTCAGCCTTGGCCGGTTCGGGGGAGCAATATGAGCAGGGGCAGCAAACAGACAGCCTATGGGGAGGGGGCAGGTGAGGGGGGCACAGCCAGTCCCCTCCCCAGCCCCACTTTCCCTCCCTTACCTGGCTCCCTGCATCCGAGGGGGGCTGGGAGAAGAGGGGTCCGGTAAATGAGGTGGGGAAAAGGTCCCTGCAATGAGGGGGAATTAGTTCTTGGGGGGCTGGCCAGGCCAGTTCTGAGCCCAGCTGGAGGAGGGGACAGCTCAGCCCTTCCCCCCCACACCACTATGGGGTGACCCAGAACTGGCCAGAGCTCCCATGTCGGATCTGATCTCCCAGCTGCTCACATTCCGGGGTCAAGCCCTGGGGGCACCCTGAGAGACAGGGCAAAGGACACTGGAGCCCGGTGGGAGGTTATCTGGGGGACAGGGGGGACACTGGAGCTGGGGGCACAGGGTTTGGGAACCAGAGCTGGGGTCACTGAAGAGGCCAGTGAGGCTGAAGTTACCGAAGGAGGGGGAGGGAAAGGAGGCAGCAAATGCCATGGGGACAAGCTTGGCAGGACAATGTGGGGCTGTGTGGGACTTACCTGGGGGGCTTCCTGCGTCCCAGCCATCTCACGGGGCTCCACGATGTAAGTGAAGTTCCCGTCAGAGAAGACCCCACTGCGGAAAGAGAGGCCAGCTCCCCACATGCCCAGGGCCAGGGGCTGGAGGCTGTCTCCTGTGCCCACCCGCCCATACTCACTGCAGGCCTTGGCAGGTGGCAAGGGCGGCAAAGGAGTGAGGGTTTCCTCGGAGCTTCCCCTGGTAGTAGCAGTGGTCTCCGGCACCCTGGAGGATTGGCAGAAGTGAGCACAACATGCCCTGCCCCAACATGAGGGCAGGAGGATGGGTGAGGGGTGCAAGAAGCTCTGCTGGGCCCACTGATGGAGATACCTGGGGACTCGGAGCCTGGCTCGGCTCTGGTTGGGCTCCTAATGTGCTGTGTGACCCTGGGCAAGTTCCTAACCCTCTAGGCCTCCTTCATATCGCCTATAAAATGAGGAAGCTGGACTACATTGGTGGTTCTTCACCATTTGTTGGGGGTGGGAGGGGAATCACAGACTCCTTTGGGAATAGCAATAGCTAATATCTGTATAGCACCTACTGTGTGCTGGACTCAATTCTAAGCACTTACATATAGTATCTCATTTAATCAGGTGGATGCTATGGACTTGTCCCCCCAAACATACAGAATTTCATACTTAAGTGTATTCACAGATGCCAGTGCCCCCTGAGAGGCTCAGGTAGTCACCCCTGCACCTGTGGTTGGTGGCTGAGGTGCTGTGAGCAGCATGAGGGCCAGAGGGGACCAGCAGCACACCCTCCCCACCCTGCTTCCTGCAGAATTACTTGTGTTCCAGTTACTGAGCAGGCTGGGGGTGGGGGGAGAAGGTGACTATTTATAGCCACTCATTCATCTCTGCTCAGCCTCTGGGCATCCAGGCTTGGAAGCAAGGGGTCCCAAAAGCTGGGAATTCCTGGGGCCTTTGTGCTGGACAAGACAGGGCATTTCCCCGCCTGCCCCCTTCCAGACAGAGCTGGGCAAGGCCACAAGGGTCTGGGCATGCCTGCGTACTGGGCAGGGAGGCCAGCTGGGAATCAGACCTCTGGAGTTGGGTCCCACACCTGCCCACCCCGACTGCTGACCTTGGAGCCTCCAAGGTGGGGAGAGAATGGAGGGTCTTGAGGGGCAGTGCTCATCCTGAGTATACCCCTGACCCCGTCTCCACCGGCCACCTGTCCCTACATCTCTGACCACACACAGACAGCACCTCCATTCAGCCTCCCCTGTCCCCCTCCAAAGGCACTCACAGTGCTGTGCTGGGTTGTCCCCTCACGGCTGAAATGACGCTCCACGTATTGCGAGGAGAGGAGATGACTGGAACAGAGTGGGCAGGAGGACGGAGAGGGTCACGAGTGAGGCTAGTTCAGGCTTGGGTGTGGCCCCAGCCCAGAATCCAGGATCACCCCCCATCACCCCACACCTGCCCCCAGCCCCCCACCAGACCATTCTGACACCAACCAGCCAAGTTTAGGCCAGGCTTTGCCCAGCCACCCGCTGCCCTTCCTCCCAGGCTCAAGGTCACACTCACTGGTTCAGCTCCAGGTCCAGGGTGAAGTTTGAGTTGAAGGCTGGGATGACGAAACTCACCTGAGCCAGGTGGACAGGCTAGGAGGAGAAGCAGAGGGGGAGTCAACCTGGGGAGGCCTGAAAGTGGGAACTGGGGAAACCCAGAATGGGGGGTAGCTCTTGGGGAGGGGGTGGCCCAGCTGCTGCAGCTGAGGGGACCATCAATTTGGGGGGGATGCTTTGCACAAGCTCATCTTCATCCAAGACTCTGTTCCTTCACCATGGGGAGCAGGAGGGCTCGTCCTGGGGCATGGCCCACCCTCTGCCATCTGGGCCACAGCATGGTGAGCAGGATGCGGGGTAGGCTCCAGCCATCTGCTCTGGTGTAGGCCCCTCGCAGGGGCCAGTCCACTGGAGCAGTGGGCATGGGGAGGGGCGCTCAGCCTGCCCACAGCCTCATGCCAGGCTCTCTCTGCTGTTGGCAGGGCCACCTCACCCTCTGGTGGAATAAAGGGAAGGCCCCAGAAATATGGGAAAGGGAGAAGAGTTCAGTACAGGGGCAAATAGAAGACGGAGAACAGTGTGACTCCCCTCCCCACTGAAGCAAGCCTCTCCCTTCCTGTTCCCCTACCCGGGCCCAGTCTCAATTTGACTCTGCAGGGTGGATGAGTTGGAATTGATTCCTGGGCCCTGGAAGCTAGGGCAATGGGCTAATGCCATCCTGTCAGGAGGAAAGGCCTTGGCTCCTCTACCCCCAAATCCACTTGTCCTCTGCCTGGCCCAAAGCAGCTCATCTTTAATATTTCAATCCCATGGTTAATTTTTAAACACGGAAGTTTTCCTAATAAATTTTTCAGAGGGGCCTATGCAGTGGGGCTGGGAGGCTGCAGGTTGTCATGGCAACATACCAGGCCCGAGCAAGATGGCTGCCCTCCCAGGCCTGGAAGCCCAGCTACTGTGGAAGCATAGGGTCTTCAGAGCCTGGAGCTAGTGTGCCTGGAGGGAAAGTGACTCCAACAGAGAAGGGGCAGGGGAGTCTGGGCTGAGGGGGAGTCGGCCCTCTCAGTCCTGAACGACAACAATGCTAACTGATACACCTGGAGGCTCCATGTTCCCTACCCCAAGCTGGAGTGTACGATACGACCTCTGGTCTTAAAAAGGATCTAGAAGGTCAGGGAAAGGCTGAGAGGATTCAGGGCCTGGAGCCTTCTTCCCACAGCCCCTCTTCCATCCACTTAACAAAACTGAAATCTAGGCACCCAGAGGAGGACCACAGTGTGCTTAGTGTAGATGGGGGGCTTTTGTTTGCTGCCTTTCTTTTGAGGGGTAGAAGCAGGTTGAAGGAAGGAGGGGGTCATGAAATCTCATAGCCAACGCCCAGGCAGCTTCCTTATCAACAACCCTAATCTTTACTGAGCATTTATTATGTTATTATGTGCCAGGCACTGTTCTAAGCACCTTACAAGTATTACTACTTTTGATCCTTACAATAACTCTACAGGGAAGATGCTACTGTTATTCTCATCTCACAGATGGAGAAACTGAGGCACACAGAGGCTAACTAACTTGCCCATGATCTCATAGCTAAGAAGTGGCAGAGCTGGCATTCAAACCTAGAGAATCAGCTTCCAGGGCTTTCTCACCCCTAAAGTAAGGTAAGATGGAAATGGGCCCAGTGCTCATGAGAGGTTCTGGGAGAGGGGCTGAGAGGAAGCAATGGGTCAGAGCCTGGGCAGGCCTCTGAGCCCCAAGAACACTGACTTACCCCATCCCAGGCAGAACAAGCCTTGCAGCTCCACCCTGAGCCCCTAGAGCATCAATCAGACTTGAAATAGAAAGTAAAGGACAAAGACCCACTGCCTCCTCTCCCTACCTCAGCCTGGACCATCTTCTCTCTTCCTTCCCCTGGGATGGGCTACATCTACCCTCCCCCTGACCTGGATCATCTCTGCCCTCCCTCCTGCTTCCTAGGCTTGGACCACCTCTGCCCTTTCTCCTGCTTCCTGGGCTTGGACCACCTCTGCCCTCCCCAACCAGCCCCTACCTGGACCATCCCTGCCTCCGCCTCCCTCAGGACTGTCCCTGCTTGTTCTGTCTACCCCCCACTGACAAGCCCCTACCCCAGCCCCACCTCTGGCTGCCCAGAGGAGCAGCCTGCTCAGGCCTCTTGCTCTGATGCCACCCTCTCAGGCTGTACAGTCCAGGGATGATATGGCAGCCTCTCTGAGCCTCAGATTTTCCCACTGCAAGTGGTAAGATGAGCCCAGATGCAAGCTGGGAGCTTGCTATGTGCGGGAAGTCGTCCTGGGCCTGGAAGATTCTGGCAGAGTTGGCCCTGGTGCTTACAGACTCTCCCCTACCCTGAAGGTCAGTGAGCTAACCCTCCAGCCTTCCACTCCAGGGAAAGCCTGAACTGAAGGGGAGCAGCACTTGACACCCCAGGGTCCTGCTGAGGTTTCACCCCCTACCTGGGGAGGCTGGACTGTTGGGTGGACTGCCCCTCCACAGGAGGACACAGGTCTCAGGTCAGATAAGAGGGCAGCTGCCTGACAGGAGGCAGCTCAGGAATGGGGGGCCGGAGGAAGAGGAGAGAAACCAGATACCTGAGCTCACCTGCTAGGCCTGGCCTAATGGGGGAGACACAGCAGCGCTTCTGCCTTAGGGAAGAGACAGACGAGGTGAGCTCACCTCAGCCCCCGGGTCCTCTACATCCCAGGTGCCTGGGGAGGGGGCTCCTACTGGTCCCCAGAGTCCTAAAAAAACCCCCAGCCAAGACTGAGGCCAATGTCCTATCGTCCTATCGCATTATCAAAGCCAAACTGCTTCATTGCCTGGGCTTGCTTCCTGACCCTGACCTACAGCTGACCTCATCCCATTATCCTCAGTCCCCCAGGGACTCCTGCAGTCTTGAGGTCACACCCGGGCTCCATCCTCCAGCAGCCCTACCTCTGCACCAGCTCATCTGCTCGTGACTGTGACCGGTGGCTACGACCCTGTGCCCTGTACTTGTCCCTTGCTTCCCAGTGGCTTGGGATCTCATGTGGTCCAGCTCACTTGATCTCAGCTGCCCAGGCCATCTGGTCCTCATTTTACAAATGCAGGGCCAAGGTGGGGAGAGACACCTGCAGGTGACTGGCCCAGGGTTATGGCTGGGGAGTGCAGGGCCAAGTCTCATCGTAGGGCTAGGGTTCCTGTCTGCCTCTGCAGGGTGTCTGCCCCTCCACCTGAGGCCTCCCCATAGCTGGCCCTCCACTCTGCAGGAACCTGCTTCTGAGGAACTCTGCCTCCTTCTCTCTGTACCCCGTGTTATGCCCGACTGTGGTAGATACGGAGTGCAGACAGAAGCAGGAAAAATTCCACTGAAGCCCCAGGATCACAAATACAGATGCCCGGGCTCCTCCCAAACCTATAAAATCATAGTCTAGGGAAGGGGGAGACTAAAGAGCTTCAGGATTCCCAACTGCTCCAGAAGATTCTAACAGGCAGACCATTGGCACTTGAAACTCACTGCTCTACACAGCCTCCAGCCACTGTCCCTCACACAGTCACCTTAAATCCCAGAGGTAGCTGTGGCCAGAGGGCCCTCCACCCAGACCACTCCCTCCTCCCACTGGTGATCTCCTCCCCAGCCTCTCCTCAAAGCCCACACCTGACAACTCACACAGGGCTTTTGTCCTCTCTACTCCTAGGCCTTTAAGCACACAGTTCTTGACATATATTTTTTTGATTGCTGATTCAACTTTTCATATGAGCAACCTTTTTTCCACTGGAGCCGTGCTCGTCTTTTTCTCTCTCCCCTGGGCCATGTCCAGGGGCTCTACACTTGTGTCGAATAGAAATGGGTCAGAAGGCCTGAGTGAGCCTAAGTGAGCCACTTAACCTCTCTGAGCCTCAGTTTCCCTACTGGTAAAATAAGGTTACTGTGAGGATTAAGGAACCCTGGTGGCACAGTGGTTAAGTGCTCAGTTGCTAACTGAAAGGTTGGCGGTTCAAACCCATCAGCTGCTCCATGGGAGAAAGATGTGGCAGTCTGCTTTTGCAAAGATTACAGTCTTGGAAACCCTATGGGCAGTTCTACTCTGTCATACAGGGTCGCTATGAGTCTGAATTGACTTGAAGGCAACAGGTTTATGGGTGAGGATTAAATGAAAGCTCTTCTTAACCTGTAATTATCCTAAGGGTTAGTAGTAACAGTAATAAATGAGGAAGAAAGTATAAGTGTTCCAGCTGAACAGGGCTTTGAGGAACTGAATAAAAGATCCCCTTGGGTCACCCCCTCCTGTGGCAGGGACACACCAGGAGGGTGGCTTTGGGCTCCAGATCTGGATGGACTGCTTTACCTGTGAGGTGTCTCACCTGAGGACATCTTTCTCTCTGAATTCCCTCCTGCCTGCGTGCATGAAGACACCACTTTGTGGGCTGGGCGGCCACAGACTGGGGAGGAGTCAAAGTGCGGCAGGAGCCCCTCCTGGAAGCAGGTCCTGGCTGGAAGAACTCCCCTCACTCGCCAGCCTCCCCACTTCATGCCTCTCAGTGCTGCGCTGATGCCCCACTTATCAATGGGGCAGCGGGGGTTCCCAGACAATGAGAACAGTTGGATGAGTTTCCGATGATGGGATTTGACCTAAATTTTCGAGGACAGAGTCACCTCCCTGCAGGGTCATCCGTCCCTTGAGGGACAGACTCTGGGCAGCTGAGTCTCTCTAAGCAGCAGGAGGGTGCTTGGGAGAGGCCATGTGCACAGGCCAGAGTCCAGCCCCTCCCCCTGCTCGCACCCTGACAGGTCACCCTCAAGTGCTTCAGCTTCTGTTCTGAAAACCCAGCCCCTGTGCCAGCACCAGGTGCCCGGCGCCCGCCCGACACCCAGGAGGGAAGGCAGGCCTCGCAGATGTGGAACATCTGCTCTTGCCAGATCCCAGGCTGGGCACCTGACACATCATCGCTTCTAATCCAAGCAGCAGCCTGAGAGGGGGTGCTATTATTATTATCCCCATTGTCCGGATGAGGAACGTGGGGCTCAGAAAGCTGTGGCGGCTTGCCAGGTCACAATCAGAAGCAGTGGAGCCTGTACCTGTCCCAAGTCTGTCCTACCCCAAAGTCAAATCTCGAAGACTTTCAGTTGGAAGTTAGCCTCCTTCATAAACTCATCCTCCATGCAAGGCCCTCCCCTAGTAGGCTGGGCCCAGCACAAAGCCTGGTCCTGGCTTCCAGCCGTCAGCATCCTCCCAGGAACCCCCTCCTGCCCCCAACCCCAGTACAGAGCTGTGACTGATTGCACAGACCAAAGCGTGGCCTTGGCCCTAGTGGTGTACCAGGGCCCCGGGCACAGCTATGTAGTTTCCTGTTGATGACTGCCATTTTGAAAGGGCTGGGGGCTGAGTCCAACTGTCCCCCACCCCTCTGCAGCAAGAAAACACAAACACTGCAGCACACCCTCAGCAGAGGCCTTGAGTGTTCCAGTAAAAGCTGGTCTAGGCGGCTCTCTCAACGCTCAGGCCAATGACTGAGACCCCCTCCCCCAGCCTGCTGGGATGAGTGTCCCCCGGGCCTGCCCAGAAGCCCCATTCACTTCCCCACATCCTGCCCTCCTCCTGGTTCCAGAGGAGTGAGAGCTAGCCCAGGGGCAGGCATGACCCACTTGGCAGCTTTGTGTGAATTAAAAGGTATCCCTTCAGAACTCACACAGCCTCATGAGCCCCTGGATTTCAGCCCACTTGCCCTGTACCCAGGAGCCCCTGTGCAGTGAACAACCAGCCCAACTATACACTGTGGTCCTGCATTGTCCTCTTGCCTCACTGCTTCGCTGCAGGCTTGATGTGGCTACAGGTTCCTGCACTTCCAGAAACTCTCCACCTCTCTGGGCCTCAGGCGCAACCCGCTTCCACAGTGGACAGAAATGAGGTGTTGAGAGCAGCGGCAAAGAAAGAGCAAAGAGTCCCCTGCGCCCCCTTCACAACGCCCCTGAGCAAGCGGCGGGGCAGTGCACTGGTTCGGGGCCCTGCGCTACAGCCAGCTCCCTGGGTTTCAATCTTGGCTCTGCTACTTAAGCTGTGTGACCTTGGGTGGATTACTTCACCTCTCTATGCTTGTTTCCCCATCTGTGAAATGGGGATAATAGTGGCCCCACCTCCTGTGGTTGTGATGAGAATTAAATAAGTTAATACATGTAAAAGCAGAACAGTGCCAGGTCCAGTAAATTGTAGCTTCTAATCTCTTCCTGGCTCCCTCCCCCGCATCCCACCCCAGCCAGGGTCCTCGGTGCACAAAGCCCTTTCTCATCACCACCTCCTGGTAGTAGGTGGGGCTAACAAAGGACATGGTGGTTCAGTGGCAGAAATCTCTCCTATGCAGGAGACGCGGCCAACACACCTCACAGCCACCGCGCGTCTGTCAGTGGAGGCTTGCATGTTGCTGTGATGCTGGACAGGTTTCAGCAGAGCTTGCAGACTAAGATGGACTAGGAAAAAATGCCTGGCAATCTACATCGGAAAATCAGCCAATGAAAACCCTATGGATCACCACAGTCTGATCTGCAACCTATCATGGAGACGGTGCAGGACCGGGCAGTGTGGGGCTGACTGGGCAGCCACTAACAACAACAAAAAATTCTAGGGATCAGGAAGCTAGTGCCCAAAAAGGGGAAGTGACCAGCCCAAAATCATAGAGCAGGTCAATGCTCAAGGCCCCCCAGATGCCCCACATGACCCACAGCAGACAGAAATCTTGCTGCTGACCCAACACATTGCTCAGCCTGACGGCCCAACCAGGTGTAGTAATTCAGGACAAAACTCAAGCTGCTCCGGGTTGGGCGCCTCCTGTGGGGTCACTTGGTCTCTACCATCAGCCAGTGGTTCAGAGGCCAGAAGCACTTCCAGCCTGGGGAGAAATGTCAGACGGTTGGAATATTCTGGATTGATCTTTTTGTCTCCCCTGGCCCTCTACCACCCCTGGGTGGGGTTGGGGGAGCATGCCCTAGGCCAGAATCCAGGGAGTCCCTGGAGGCAAAGTGGTGCAGTGGGAAGTGCTCTGGTCTTGGGAGAAAATGACTCTCAGCTCCACATTTAAGAGCTGGTGGACTTTGTGCGAGTAACTTAACCTCTCGGAGCCTCAGTTAGCTCATTTGCGAAATGGGGTAAAGAGTTATCTGCCTTGAATCTGGAACGCATTATGCTGAGTGAATTTAGTCAGTCGCAAAAGGACAAATATTGTATAAGACCACTATTATAAGAACTCAAGAAAAGGTTTAAACACAGAAGAAAACATTCTTTGATGGTTACAAGGGTGGGGAGGGAGGGAGAGGGGTATTTGCTAGCTAGATAGTAGACAAGAATTATCTTAGGTGAAGGGAAGGACAGCGCACACTACAAGGGAAGTCAGCACGACTGGACTAAACCAAAGCTAAGAAGTTTCCTGAATACGGCCAAACACTTCGAGGGACACAGTAGCAGGGACAGGAGTCTGGGGACCATGCTTTCTGGGGACATCTAGGTCAACTGGCATAACAAAGTTTATTAAGAAAATGTTCTGCATCCCACTTTGGTGAGTGGCATCTGGGGTCTTAAAAGCAGGGAGCAGCCATCTAAGATGCATCAGTTGGTCCTAACCCACCTGGAGCAAAGGAGAATGAATAACACCAAAGACACAAGGTAAGTATTAGCCCAAGAGACAGAAAGGGCCACATAAACCAGAGACTGCATCAGCCTGAGACCAGAAGAACTAGACGATGCCCGGCTACCACCAATGACCGCCCTGACAGGGAACACAACAGAGAGTCCCTGACGGAGCAGGAGAAAAGTGGGGTGCAGAACTCAAATTCTAGTAAAAAGACCGAACTTAATGGTTTGATTGAGACTGGAGGGACCCCAGAAGACATGGCCCCCGGACTCTCTGTTAGCCTAAAACTAAAACCATTCCCGAGGCCAACTCTTCAGACAAAGATTAGACTGGACGATGGGACATAAAATGATACTCTTGAAGAGTGTGCTTCTTAGCTCAGGTAGACACGTGAGACTAAATGGGAAGCTCCTGTCCAGAGGCGAGATGAGAAGGCAGAGAGGGTCAGGGGCTGGTTGGATGGACACGGGAAATCTGGGGTGGAAAGGAGGAGTGTGCTGTCATAGTATAGGGAGAGCAACTAGGGTCACATAACAATGCATGCATAAATTTTTGTATGAGAGACTAACTTGAACTGTACACTTTCACTTAAAGCACAATTAAGAAAACAAAAAGATTTACCTGCCTTACAGAGTTATGAGAATTAAGTGATGCAACGTGTATAAAAGCTTAGCAGTGTGCTCGGCCCAGAGAAGTCCACCACCTTGGTAGTCCTTCTCCCTGCCCACCAAGGCAGACCTCCCCTTCATGGGAAACTGAGGCACAGATAAGGCAGGGCCTTTGGGGAGGCTTCAGTGAAGCCCTGGGAAGGCTCAGACCCAGACAAACAACCATTGGAGATGACCACTGCCCCATATAGCACCCTGTGCCCAGCTTTCATGTCCTCAGACTCCCCCTTAGGCGTGTTCAGACATAGTCACTCACACATGTGCACACATGCTACCCACTCACCCAGTGGAGTGACATCCAAAGAGACCCCCACACACACTCCTCTGCACACCAGAGCCATCCAATCCAAATGCACCTGTGCTGCTCTCCTCACACAGGGTCTCCGGTACCACATAACCACAACCCCCACCCAGGACACACACTCTCTCCCTCTCTTTGGTAAGGACTAGGCTGAAGCAGCAACCTATGCAGTTGGGGCACCCCATTTTTCATCCCCACCTGGCTCCACACTTTCCCTCATCTCTGCCCCTTGACCCTACCGTGGCATCATCCCATCCCCAAATCTTGGCTTAGCCTAAAGCACAAGCCAGGAGTCCCAACAGTCAAGCAGGGCTGCCAGCTCCCAGCCATGCAACCTTGGGATGCACAGTGCCAAGGCAGGGTGCAACTCCAGGGAAGAAAGCTTGACTGAGGGCCAGACCGCAACCAGGACACCCGTCCCTGGCCCTGCGACATCCCCATTGGCCACCCACCTGCCTCCCAGGGAGCCTGGGCGTGTGCTGAAGCCACCCCCACCCCCACCCCCAGAGCAGCTCAGAACCATTAACCCCTCCCCCGCCTCAGCACTGCCCTGAGTGATGGTACATCTATTATGCATGCTCCTTCCTGCTCCATTCCATTTCCCCACCCAATGCACCACCCCACATCCCCCTCCACCACCCTTCCTTAAGGGCTTTTAACCAAGTACATTAGGCAGGGCCAGATGCCAGTCTGACAGATGTCCGCAATGTTAGCCTCCAATTCCCTCCTTCCTCCCTCTGCCCATCACAATTTACCTCCCACCACTCTTGGCTGCCCAAACTTCCCAGACTGGGGTGCACCCCTCCTCTGAGTCACTCCTCTACACTTCCTATTTCTGCCAGGCCTCCACCTCCCAACCCTCCACCATCCCCATTGGCCTGGCTAACTTTCAGCTTCAAGCTCCTGGACAGCTGAGGCGTGCTGAATGAATATTCCATATGGGTGATTATTATTCACATGATATTAATTAATTATTAATTGCAATTAATCTCCTTCATTCCTAACCTTCCTCTGGGAGGCGGGAGGGGCCTGGCAGCTGAAAGGACAGGGGGCGGGTGGAGCTGGCATTTGTAGGTGAGCTTGGGGCCCCAAACGAGACTTTCTAGATCCCCACTGTCAGGGACGGCAGGAAGGAGAGTCACAAACCTGTCTGTTTACAGTGGGAAACTGAGGCTAGAGCAAGCACTAAGCTGTTTCAAGAAAGCCCACTGAAGGCAGCTGCGGGGAGAACTGGGAACTGGGCTTCTCCCCTGCCCACCCACGCCACTCCAGCCTCATATTTCAGCAGAACGACTTGCCTTGGCAGGAGGGGACTGGGGGCCAGTGGAAGGCTGACCCAAGACCTGAACATCCCAGGATCCCTGAATGCTGAGGACAAGATCCCCTAGATAGGAGGGGGGCCTGGAGCCCAGAGGGCCCAGTGTCCTCATCAGTGTCTTCAGCACCCACCTGATAGCCATTGTGCAGAAGGGGAAACCTTGTGCAGGAGCCGGCAGCAGAGGAGGCACCCAGACCCTGGTTCCCCTGGTTACCCCGAGCCCCCAGTGGCCCTTGGGCTCTAAGGCCTGCTCCAGCCCTCGGGGGCCCCACCACGCAGCCCCGCTCACCGGGCCCCCTGGCGCCTCTTGGCGGACCCTGGTGTCTAGCTGCAGCTTTCGGACCTCTCCCCCGGAGCTCTCCCTCACAAGACGGCTGGGCTCCATGACCTCGGGGGCTTCCGGATCCCCCACCTGGAGTGAGCTCCCCCAGCGCAGAGCTCCGGCAGGACCCCGGGCCCCAAGACCTGGGGAGACAAGGCCACAGCTGCAGGCGGATGCCCCACCTTGGGGCAGGAGACTTGGGAATGGGGTGGGCAGACCCCCATCCCCCACTCTGGTGTGGAGCCCTGGAGCCCGTGGAGTCCTGGGGGGACCTAGTGGGGCTCTGGCCGCCCAGCAGAGGGAAGAAGAACCCGATGGAGTAGGGGCTAGGGGCTAGGAGCTAAACTCCTGCCCAACCGTCACGACTGCCCCCCCCCCCAAACCCGCAGAGACCTGCAGAGTCGGCCGGCCGGCGGCAGAGGGATGTGCCCAGTGGGGCCGGCCAGATGGGGACAGGTGGGTACACGCACCCTACCCCCTACCGCCCCCCCCGCCCCCGCGCTCTGGACCGGCCGTCACCCCAGCACTGCAGGATAACGTGGCTGCAGCAGAAA
>NW_004443964.1:21924237-21963814 GCF_000243295.1 Trichechus manatus latirostris
CCGGGGCCGGCCTTCCCGGCACCTCGGCCGCCCGCTCGGCAGGTGCCGGGCGGGGCGCAGCTCGTCCCGCCTCGGGGCCCCTCCCAGGCCACCCCTTCATGCGGATCTCCGAGGACCCGAAGATGTGTAGGGACGGAGGCAGGGGACAGCAGGACACCGGACTCTGACCCGGAGACTGCCGGGCTGGGGTCCCGCGCCTTTTAGGTGTGGGGGCGTGGCTGCCCGGCCGGGCTCGCCCCTCGGCGTGGTGCCCAGGAGGGCGCCTCCCCCGGACCTGGCCCGAGCGCCCCCGGCGGCTACCGAGGCTGTGGAGCTGAGAGGATGGGCGGGCAGCGGCGGGACGCGGCCCGAGGGCAGGGGCTCGTCCGGTGAACGCCAGTCCCGGGCCTCCATCGGGACCAGTGGCCCATCCGCGGCGCAGAGGGTCACTTCAGAGTCCTCCCACACCCTCAGTCCAGACCCGTGCCCATCCCGTAGACCCCTTCTGAAGGCCAAAGCTGCCCTTGCCTCCAGGAGAGCTGTCACCCAAGCTTCCGAAAAGGGCTAGTCTCCCGCTCAGCTCCGGAATCCCTCACACGAGCATCACAGTCCTTCCCCTGAATATAATATAAACTACCCAAGTCATTTACATGCTGTTAGCCTGACCCATTTCTGCCGCTTTCTTGCCAGCTCAAATCTTCGAGAAGCAGAAGACACCGATGGAGCCCCCCAGCCTCCCTTCTCTGGACTTCTGCAAAACACCTGATCTCCACTGCCATCCCACCTTTCCTCAAGCAGCTTCTTCCCAGGGTCCCTCAGGTCTCCTGCCAGCTCTTCTTAGGGTGTATGGGCTTGGCAACCACCTCCTACTTTCAGGAAATAGCTGGAACCTCTAGCCCAGCTGCCCCAGCTGTGCCCCCACCACCACCCCTGCCAAGCCTAGCTCTTGGGCTCCTTGGCAACATGGGTCCTGATAATTGAGGACTGGGATCGCTGACCTTCGTTAGAGATCCCCAGACCCCTGAGATGTGGTGGGGATGCGAGGTGCATGGGTACCGCTAGTGAGTCCCACCCAGACTTCCTCCTGGAGGCCAGAGCATCCTGGTACCCACATGGGGGACCAGAGGTTGCTGAGGGACAGGAGTGGAGGCAGGGAACCCCTTTCTGGGTCCTCTGCTTCTCTGGAGACCCAGGCCTCTGCCGGGGATGGGGGAGCTGCCTCTGGCTCGTGACAGGCCCTCCCCACCAGCTCTATTTTAGGCCCAGGAGAAGTGAGAAGGCGATTTCCCGGGAGGCACTGACATCAATGCTGGGAATGGGGTGACTCCCCCTCTTCCAGCCACCTGCCAACCAGACCCAGATGCTCAGCAGGGCTGAGTCGATTGTTCCTGCACTCTGGAGCCATCTCGCAAACATCCTCCAGGGTGTAGAGGCGGGGAGGCTCCTGGGATGAGGGCCTACTTTGTGATATTATCTGGAAACTCAGTTCCCCAGGAGGGAGAGATCGTGATCCCCATTTGACTGATGGGGAAACAGGCTCCAAGAGGCTACGTGGGCTTCCCAAAGTCACACAGCTGGTCACTCCATCCTCACTCTCTACCTTGGAACTAGAGGGGATGGGTCTATCTGGTCCATTCATCTCTCGCCCTGGCCCCTCTTTAGTCACCACCAGATGACTTGGTCCAGCCCCACCTGCTCCATGTTCCAGGGCCACATCAATGAGCCCCCCCAAACAGTTGTGCCTCCCAAAAGGATAGACGGGGTGTGTTGTTTCAGTGGAGTGCCCTGGTGCTGGAGGAGCCTGGGTACCTGCACCCCCCCACCCCGCCCCCCGCCACAGACACATCCAAGACCATACAACAAGCCCAACCTGTGGCCCAGGCCTCCTCTGCTGAGTTATATTCCTGTTACATCTGTGGTTCCTGGTTCCTTTGGCTTCCTGTTGAGGAGACCCTTCCAGCCCCCAGAACGATTCCTCCATGGTGGCACCCTGGCCAGCTCCAGTGGGGACTCAATTGGATGGTCGCTCAGGCCCCAACAGCCCCTCATCTCCCTTGGTTCCCCAGCTGGGCAGTCCTGACTCTGTTGACTATACCCCACTCTCCAGCCCGCAAAGTCCCACTGCCCCCATCCTGCACTCCCTCTCAGCTCCACCATAAGCTGCACCCTTTTTCCAAGCAGGAAACTTGCTTCAATCCTCCTCACCTCCCCTCCTTGCTGAACTCAGGGCTCTGTCCTCAAACTGGGGGCTCCCTGAGGGCAGCAACTGAGTCTCCCATCTGACTGGGATTTCACAAGAGCAGGGACTATGTATCCGCCATCAGACATGGCCCCTGATAGCAAGGACTGTACTTCTTACTGGGACTCCTGGGGGCAGGGCCTGAGTTTTCCCCTAAGCAGGGGGTTCTCTGGAAGGCCACCACCAACCCCACAACTATGGCTGCCCCTTTGGTCCCTCCTGTCTGTCCCTTGTTTCTCCCGGGAGGCCAGCGGCCACTGTTTCTGCTGTCTGAATGCCACCTTTGGAGTTGCTCCTGCTGAGGGAGCTGTGAGGGAGTGTGGGCTCAGGTCCTACTGGATGCCCTCCCTCAGGAGCCGCCCCCCACACCAGGAGGCCTGGGCAGCTTCAGAACCGGGCTTACGGCCTCCTTCCTCTGCAGCTGTTTCTGCCCTTCAGCCAATTCTTCCTTCAATTTTTCCTGCACAAGGGCTAAGCTGGGCTGATGCAGGGCAAGACCCACTCCCAGCGACTGCAGGTAAGGGAGGGGATCAGCCACCCCTGGCCCTGGGGCCGCGCGGTGGGCAGCGTTTCCTGCCAATGGAGGCCGTCTAGGCCCAGTGCGCAGTCTTTGAGGCCTACAGCAGAGACCGGCGCCAATCAAGGGGGCAGGACTCAGGGCTCCAGGCAACCAGGCTGGGCTCCAACCTGGCTCCCCTACTTACCAGATGTGTGACCTCAAAAAAGTCTCCAGCCTCTCTAAGCCTCAGTTTCTTCATCTGTGAAATGGGGGTTAGAGAAGCCCTCCCTTACAGCTGCACTGTGAGAGATAAATGACTTGATGGGCAGAAAGTGCTTAGAGCAGTGCCTGGTGCTCAGAAGGGGCTCTCTCTCACGCTGTGTTCATTGTCAATGTTGCTTTTAAGGTGCTGAGGAGAAAACCAGTTCCCTGGCTGGCTCCAGGGCCTCAGGACCCTCTTCCAGTCATGGAGAGACTATACCCCAATGACATAATGTTGGGGGGTGGGTAGCAAGGGAAATGTCCACAACATCCGGGTCTGACGTTCATGCTACTTCCTTACAGGCCCCTACCCAGGGCTATCCTTTCTCAAAGGAGAGGACTGCTCTTCTCATCTGAATATTCCTCCAGGGAAACCTCATGCTCCTCCCTCTCCGGTGCCCCCAGTGGCGCCCCACTCCTGGCTCCGTTATCTCTGAAGCCCTGAGGCCTTGCTCCAGGGAGGAGCCAGGATCCCGGGCACATCCATCCTTTAAGGTTTGTGGTGCACAGGTGTTGTCCTGTCGTCAGGGGCCCAACATGCTATGGGAGGGTGCAGCACCCACACCACTGCCCATTCTCGCCCATGCAAGGGATCCTGTGGGAGCTTAGGACAGGGTGGGAGCCACGGGCCCCACTCTGGTGGATGAAGTCCCTTAGCGGCTTCATCCACCAATTCACACTGGACATGAGGATGCAGGTCACAGAGACATTACAAGGTAGGCGATTAGTGAAAATAAGCTGTTAGTGTCCAGGAGGGAGATCTTATAGGTGGGGAGATCTTATAGGTGGGGAGAGAGGGATAATTAATTCCTGTTTGTTGAGGTCTTACAACATGCCAAACCAAAACCAAGCCAAACCCATTGATGCAGAGTCGATTCCAACTCATAGTGATCCTATAGGGCAGAGTAGAATTACCCCATAGGGATTTTAAGGCTGTAATCTTTTTGTAAGCAGACTACCACATCTTTCTCTTGCAGAGCTGGACCTTTTGGTTAGCAGCCGAGTGCTTAACCATTGCACCACGAAGGCTCCTACAACATGCCAAACACATTACAACCAGTATGGGATTTCTTTCGAGATCCTAGCCCGAATAGCCTGGGCTGCCTGTTGGCCATTCCCCAGCAAGCCATACCTAGTGAGGTAGCAACTACTATCGCTTCCATTTTTCAGGGTCAGAAAACTGAGTTTCAGAGGTTTGCCGAAGGTCACAGCGCTAAGTGGCAGGCGCAGATTTGAACTCATGCCGTCTGTGTTTTGAGCCTGTGTGGCTCAAAAGCTCATGTCTTGAAGGCTTCCACTCCAGGGTTCCTGGAGAATATGGAACCTGTGCCTGGGAGAATGGGGCGTTCCAGGGACAGGAACATCAAGAACGAACACGTGGAGGCTGGATCGTGCATGTGGTTTAGAGACAAGTGGACTACCCTGGCTGCAACAGGGATCCGGTAGAAAGTGGCAGAGAGAATGAGGAGATGGGTGGGTGTGGGAAGGAGGCACATTCAGGAGGGAGAGAGCATAAGAGGACTTGAGACTGATTGGATTTGGCTCCAGGAGTGGCTTTAAGAGGTGGGAGTTGAAGAATGCGGGGAGAAAAAGAATGACGAAGTGGGAAGGGAGAGCCAGCATCTCAGGTTCAAGGAAGAATTCTTAGATATGTTGCATTTGTGTGGTAGCAGGATGGGGAGGGATACAAGAGATTCCTTGACGGTCGTATTTTATTATTGAACCCATTGCTGTTGTCGATTCCAACTCATAGCGACCTGATAGGACAAAATAGAAGTGCCCTATAGAGTTTTCAAGGAGTGGCTAGTGGATTCGAACTGCCAACCTTTTGATTAGCAACCAAACTTTTAACCACTGTGCCACCAGAGCTCTGATATTGGAAGGAAGGACCTTTGAAATCATCTCATCCAAAGCCCTCATTTCAAACTGAGGAGACTGAGCCCAGAGTAGTTAAGGGACTTGCCCAAAGTCACAATGTGAGTTGGGGTCGCGGCTCAATCTCCTGTCTTCCCACCCAGGGCGGGTCCCCCTGCTGCACCTGCCTCCAGAGACAGTAGGATTCAGATGGCAGTCAGGGGTGGAGCTACTATTTAGGTCACATCTTCAGAGAGGTGAAAGAAGAAATGGTGAGAAGAGGTGAGAACGAAGATCCCAAGACTGAGTCTTGGGGAAACAGGGTTTCGATTTCGACCCCAATTATACTGAATCAGAATCTAACAAGATCCCCAGGTGATTCTTACGTATGATAAATTTTGAGAACCTCTGCTCTACTAGTGGTTCTCAGAACTGGCCCCTAATCAGCAGCATTAGCATCGCCTGTGAACTTGTTAGAAATGCAAATTCTCAGCAGGGGTTCTAATCAGAATAAACCAGTTCGAAGCCCAGTGGGGAAAGCAGCTGGGGCTGGAGGGCTCTTCAGGGTCTGGAAGCTGATTCAGGGTAGAAACTTACAGCCTGTGCTGAATGACAGAACGAGAGGCAAAGAAGAGAAGGCTGGTGGGGAGGGGAGGAGGGAAGGAAAAGGAAAACAGGCTAATGTAAGGCTGCTGGGACCAAGGGAGCCAAGTTTCAAGATGTACCAGATGCTTCAGCCAGAAGGGAGGTGGGAAAGGAGAAAAGGAACCTGAACTTAGTAATTAGCAGGTTATCTGGTGACCTTGGAATGGACAATCCCAGTGGAGTCTTCAGGCAGCAGCCACCACGGAGGATCTGGAGGGGAAGACATGAAGGCAGTGGGTGTGGACTGCAGGAAGCAGCAGAGAACGGGAGGGAGCCTTCTTCAAGCTGCAGAATCAATGCAGTGTTTTCCAGGATGGAGTAGCATCGTGTTTTCGGGCAGAGGGAAGGAGAAGTGGAGAATCTGAGAGGAGAAAATTGACGAGGCTGGTAGGGGTGGGCTGAGAGCACAGGGATGGTGTGACTTGAGGAGGAAGGGCATTGCTTCCTTTGAAAGCGGAACAAAGAATAGGAGATGTTGAAGGGAAACTGACAGCAAGATGAGGCGGTGCTTAGACTGAGTCAAGGTCGTCTGCTGAGAGGGAGGGGAGTGGATATGGAGTGGGGACTTGAGGAAGGAAAGGAGATTTAAACAGTCCCCATGTCAAGGAGCCACTGAAGGGCCCCTAATTTATGCCAAGCAGCATCCACCTATACTGGGTCAGGTCTCAGGTGGTCTGGGTTCCCCTCTAACTTAAATCCACAGCCTGGAAGCTGGAATGGAAAAACAGCTGGGAGTGATGCAGCCTCAGGGTACAGCTGGCAGAGCTGTCCAAGATCAGAGTCATTGAGATGGAAGGGTCGTGACCAAGGCCTGGGAAGGAGAGGCCACATGTGAGGAGTATGTGGTTGGAAAGGGCAGGGCCAAGTGGTGACAAGGGGGCCGGAGCGGAGCTGATGTGGGTGGGCGGGCAAAAGAGACTCAGGGAAATGCGGAGATTGAGGGAGCACGGATGCCACCGTTGGACAGCTGGTGATGTTGCCAAGGATGACAGCAGTGTGGGTGGAAGGGGAAGATGTAAGGTGGTGGGGGCTCGTCCTAGGCAGAGGGCAATGAAGGCATTAGAACCTAGTGCAGCGGGCTCTGAATGAGCGGCACTCAAGGGCAGCAGAGAGGAGGTCTGAGAGAAGGGTAGGGGGCAACTTCTCATCACCCAGAGGGGCAGCGAATGGGGAAAGGCAATGAGTGGTCAAAAAGGAATAGGACGAACCCATCACGGCCCAGAAATAAGCCACAGTCTGGGCCCAGGGGAGTGCCCTTTGGGGCGAAGGATTTCCCTGGGAGTGGGCAGTGAGTACACCCTCTGCAGGTGAGGCCTCACTGGGCAGCAGAGCCAGTGTGTGACCTGAGGAGACTGAGAAGAGGGACAGACAATGTTCTGCCTTCCCTCAGTCCCAGGGCTCGCCGGCAGCAGGGTGGGGGCATTCACATATCCTCTCCAACTTTCATCTGGGCCTACTGTCCAGTTATTCTGCTGATATCTGCGGGACGCTCACCCCTGCCTTGGTCACTGGAGGGCAGGTCACAGACAAGACACACCCCATCTCTTTGCTGTTTATCATCGACAAGTTTATTTACATACCTGAACCAAGATTAATTGTTAAAATTTAACAGGAATGGCCTTAAAATGCCAAACATGACCTTAAGGAGGCTGTATATACAGTTGCTGTTTCCAAACTAACAACTCAGGTCCTCACCCGCAACTAGGCCCCGCTTTCTTCCTCCCAAATGAGACGCAGAACAGCACCAAGCTTCTGGTAGCTTCAACATTTAAAGAGACAAACACACAGCGGCAGAGAAGGGTGAGAAAAACCACAGTACACATTGTAAAAAAAAAAAGTGGCCGAAGAATAGATAGCAAAACTCATTTCTGTCTCCAGATTAATGGCTTGGCTGAAATAAATGGGGGGAGGTCCCTAGCGGGGGCGGGAGATGCACAACTTGGCAGGTGAGACGCTGACCCTGGAATAGCACAAGGTCGGGGTGGGCAGCCTAGGCTGAGACGGCAGAGAAGAGCCCAGAGGGGTCCCCAGAGGGGGCTCTGGCCACATCCTGGCTTGGGGCGGGCAGTGCTGGGCTCCACTAAGTGCATGGGGGCGGGAGCTCTGTAAGTGCTGCAGCCGGGCCCCTCCTCTGCTTCATATGTTCCTGAGGATCTGTACGTGTGCGTGGGGGGCTGGGGGAGGGGACACAAACACCGAGGACTTTAGAAAGCAGGAGACAGACACAAGCCTGTGGGAAAGGAGGCTGGGGGTGGGGTGGGGAACACCAGTGGCTACGCATTGCATTGACTCTCCAAAGAGGCAAGTGCCATGGAGGGCCGGGAAGCCAGGCCAGGGCTCCTGCTGCTCCATCCCTCCCTGTGGCCTGGGCAGCTGGCCATGGCTGGGCAGGCCCATCGTGGGGTGCTGTCTGGTCAGGAGTATGGCTGGAGGGAGGGGTAGAGGAGGAAGACCCCCAGCCTAACTCTCGTGGTACTAACCAAAGGCCTGCCCGCCTGTGGGCTCCACTGAGCGTGGCCACGGCAGCTGTCTACTTGGACCTCAAAGGGCAGGCCCGGGGCGCCTTCTGGCTCTTTGTGGGGGGTCCTGGGGCTCTGCTTCTGGTCAGCCTTGGCCAGGGGTGCAACAACAAGCAGAAGTGTATCTTGTGTGTGGCCATCAAGCCTGGAGCCCGTGTGGCCCAGGGGGACTCAGAGGAGCAGTTCTCTGCCAGCACTGGGCTGGGGCTGGTCCATGAAGATGTGGAAGATGGGAGCCAGGGAGGCAGGGGACATGGAGAGGCTGGGAGTTCCAGAACCATCGGGAGCAGTTGGCCCCCCGACTGGTGGGCAGATGGTGGGGGAGAGAGGTAGACTGGCTCCCTGTAGGCCCTTCTGGGGGCTGCGTGCAGGCAGATGTGTGTACGTGGGTAGACAGCAGGCCTGGAGCTGTGGGGCTGCTGGGGGGCTGGTCAGCCTGCTGGGAGACAGGGCCAGGAGCTACGTCCTCAGGATCCTCCAATCCTGGGGGCCACCCTCCCCCAGACCAGGGGGGCTGTGTGGCCCAGAACTCTGCTGACCTGTCTGTGGGCTGCCAGGGTGAGGGGTTTGGGAGAGAGAGGCAGGTCTGTGGGTAGCACAAGGGGAGGAGGGCAGCCTGGGTCCTGGGATCATGGCCTGGCAGGGGAAGGGAGGGGAGATGCCTGCCACTTATGGTCCTGGTACTGCAAGGTTTGGGGGCTCTTGGGACCGAGGGAGGGGCTTGTGGCCAGGAGCCCCCTGGCTGCTTCTCGGCATTGCCACTGGGGGACGAAACCTTCCGCTTGTGGCCAACAAGTGCCAAGTCTGGGCCAGAGGAGAGGTCCGCAAAACCAGAGCTGGTCAGGAGGCACCGGCAAGCAGGGTTCCTGGACTCCAGCATTCCTGGAGAGGCCCCAAAGGCATCGACTGACCCCTGCAGCTCCTGGTAGCTCGCTACTGGTCTAGGTACCTCACCAGTCCCCGCAGGTTCAGCTGATGACTTCATGCTGCCCACTGTCCCATCCTCCTCTGGGGCCCCTGGGGCCTGGTGGTCATCTTCTTTCCTCATCCTGGGAGAGGCCACCCTCGGGAGGGAGGGCTGGCTGTGGGGTGTAGTCTCAGGACAGAGAGGGTCACAATCAGAAGCCGAGGAGCCTGGCCTGTGGAGAGAGAAACACCAAGTGAACTGCAGGGCTCAACGCCAGCGAGGCAGCAAGTTGGGGTCCTCCCAGGCCAGGGCCGAGGGCTGGAGGATGGTGGGCATGCACGGGCCATCCCTTCTGAGTTTTGGTGTGCAGAGAGACAGCTGCCCACTTGGAGCCCTCAGAAAGGCCTGCCCTTTGGGTCTGACACTGCAGCAGCCTCCAGCGCTCTCTGTGCCTCTCTTGGCTCTGTGGCATGTGGTTGGGGCTGGTCAGAGGAACAGTTAGAGGCTGTTCCATTTAATGACTTCGCAGAGGAGGCCATGCCATTTGGCAGCTGGAGAAAGCAGCCCAGAGCCTGACTGCCCAAGCGGAGCCTAGAGGTGGCGGTTTTGGGTGAGAGGTAAAGCCACAGCCACAGCTGAGAGAGGGTCTTGCCTTCAGTGGGCAGCAGGGGGAAGCTGGGCTCAGAGGGCCCTGGAATTTCCACCTAACCCCCTGCAGCCCTTCTTTCTGGGGTAACTTCTAAGGCGGGAGAAAGACCTTGCTCTTCACTCCAATGTAGAGGGATGTAGGGCCCCCTCCCCAACCTTCTTGACAGCCAGACAGGCACATGATCAGGTGTATGGGCCCGGGAGCTGCACCTGCCGGCCTGCTCACCCTTCCTGCTGCGTTAAGTGCTGTGTGTAAGGAAGGGAGGGCTACTCTGGCCTGGGCCCAGCCCCAGTAAGCTGAAGCCACAAATGGAGGCCATCCCAAAACAAACAGGACAGAGGACAGTGAGAAAGAAAGATGAAGAAAAAATGACACAGCCTGGTCCCTGCTGCTGCCAACCTGAGGGTTCCTTCTCATGCAGAGATGGCAACAGGAGAGTGAAAACACATGTCCCACACCCGTGCAGCTCACCTGGGGAGGCTGGCCTGGAAGGGGATGTCTGCAAAGCTGTGGCTGAGCTGGGCGATGATGCGATCAACTTCTGCATACAGATGGGCTTCTAGGGCAAAGCCCCGGTGCTGGGCACTCTGGAGATGCTGACAGGGTGAGAGGGGCACAGAGCATTAGACAATGGTGGGACCCAGCAGACCTCCCCGCCCAGCCTCACCCACTGGAGGGCACGGCCATGCCAGGGTGGAGAGACTTGGCAGGAAAGGCTCAGGTGGCTGTCCCCTACCCTTGTCCTGGGTGGGCCAGGCTCTCAGAACAATCTGGAGAGAGGCTGCTTAGTGGGAAGGGGCTCACCACATGGAGCTCCTCAAAGGCCTCTTGGCAGCACTCACAGTACCCTTTCTTCCTCCTGGGGACAGTGCGGGCAGTTGTCCGTGGGCTTGGCTCTTGGTCCTTGGGTTCTCTGGGGAGGACACAGAGTTGGCGCAAGTGGTCACTCCTGGGGTCCTCAGAGGCTGGCAGGAGGAGCTGCCGTGCCAGGGCCTGGGGTCTTGACAGGAAGCCCCCAAGCCAAGGAGAGAAAGGACCAAGATGGCTAAGGGGGTCAGGCAGACACTTGTCCAAGGGTGCTAGGAGAGGCATGGAGGAAGGCAGGACTGCCCTGTGGGCACCCTGTCCTATCTCTGTCCTTTCCCCACCCACGCATCTCAAACTACAGGGGCGGGCAGGGGTGGCAGTGGCAGTGACAAGAATCCTTGTAAGAATTCCAACTCTTTGCTCATTCCCGAACTCATATTCATCTGACCTTCAAGAAGAAAAGGGAAAAGGTGTCAACGGCAGTGAGGGGACGGCACCGCCCTCACCTCCTCCACCTTGAATGTGCCCTCCCCCCTGGCATCATCTCGCCTTGGTTCAGTCTGTGACCGCCCCTCACGCTGACTCGTCCCTCACACAGCTGCCACCTTTCACCGAGGACTTTCCACCTGAATCTCAGCCCCATGTTTCTAGCAGCCTGCAGGGTATTGCAAAATCAACAAGCCCAGAACATTCCCTTTAAGGGTTTTCTAAGTTTGACTCAAAACCCAGAAAACACGCAGAAAAGCTGTAAATTCAACTACATACAATTTTTTAAAAAAGAATGCATGGCAAAAAATTCCATAAGTGAAGTTAAAAGACAAACCATAAACCAGTGGGGGGGTTTACAACTAATAACACAAAGGGTTAATTTCCCTAATATATGAAAGGCTCCACTCAATCAAATCAATAAGAAAGTGATCAATTGTTCAATATAAAAATGGGCAAAGGATATGAAGGAGGTTCAAAGAAAAAGAAATTTAAGTAAATCAAACATGAGAACATACTTAACCTCATCATAATAAGAAAAAACAAAAATTACAACTATACTGACATACAGTTTTTAATTTATCAGACTGGCAGAGCTCAGTAAGTCTGATAGCACCAAGTACCAAGTAAGGGGGTGAGGAAGCAGGCTAATACAGTGAGCCAAAGTGTAAACTGGTATCACCTCCATGAAGAGCAATTTGGCTGCATTTATCATTTTGACTATTTCCACCTTTAGGAATTTATTCCAGAAGTTAACTTAAACAATTACAAAATCACTCTTAACAACATTATTCACTGCAGCATTGTTTATAATCACAAAAGACCGGAAATAATCTAAACATCCCTCAGTAAGACACTGGCTGGACAGAGAATGGTAAATCCATATGATAGAATACTATGTACCCATAAAAAGGAATGAGAATGCTCTTTAGGTACAAATCAGAAATTAATCTAAGTTAAGTGGAAAAGGCAAGATGCAGCACAGTGAGTATTAGGGTACTCTTTACATCAAAAGAGGGAACAAAGGATATATGAGTATTTGTCTATATGTAAAATATCTCTGGAAACAGACGCAAGAACTGGAGGCTGGAAGCTGGGGCTGCCTCCTGATGCTCTCTGGTATCCCTTGCATCTCCTGGGAAAAGTATGAAGGGCACCTGGAACTTCATCTCAGTTTGTTCTCCACTCCCTCCTCTCCATCTACTGCTGGTAGAACCTACAGGCTCTCCTTGGCCCTAGGAACTCTCTGGCTGAGAGTGCTTGCCCTGCCCTATTCTCCTAGTCTGTGGACTAACGCTGTGGCCCAGAAGTTAGACAGGGTCTGAGAGGCATCTAGTCTACACCCTCAGCTGCATTACTTTTTCACTTTGGTCAAGGAACTTTTGAATTCCTAAACATCTCTGGAGAAGGAACATCAACAAGCCTATAAGCCCCCTTGGGCCACACAATGCAGCATGACCCCCCACCCCCCTCATTTCTTAGTTCCTTGTGATGTTTAGCCCAACAGGTCTCAAACTTTGCTGTGCATTGGAATTGTCTGAGGAGCTTGTGAGAATGCAGCTTTTGGGGCTCCATCATTAATTCATTCTGTAGGTGTGGGTAGAGTCCAGGAACTGGCATTTTTAACTGGATCCCAGGGGACTCTGACAGTGGTAGTCTATAGGTCCAACTTTGAGAAACTAGCTTACTGTCCTTCTAGACACTTAAATTCTTCAGCAGGGCTAGAGAAGACCAAATAAAATGGATGAACACATCCCTCTTCTCCAGGCTAACCTCCCAGAATAGACTTCGCCTCAGGAGCTAACACATGGCCATTCCCAAATCTGACCGCAGGCCCCCGATGGGGAGGACTTTGGCTTGTAACCAGCCCTTGGTGCTCAGGAACCAGAAAGACCCACCTGGTATGGTGCGAGCTTCCCGGGGTCGTCGGGGCCTCAAAGGGACTTGCGTCTTTGGGTCCCAGAAAAGAAATTTCAGGAAAGGATTTAAACTGATGGTGGAAAGGACGAAACTTCCTGAAACACAGAAAACTTCCACTTTGACTACAGTGGGGAAGGGAAAGGCTGAGAAAAAAGGGGCTAGCCCAACTCCCTATGATTCTAATCCTGGTAGCAAAGTGGGCCCTCACCTTTACATCTTTTAAGTTCTGAAACAAAACTCTCATCAGCCTTACTAGGCTAAACTAACACTTACGCTCTCCCTGGGGAGCACTGGTGTTGCACTGGTTAAGAGCTACAGTGAGCTACGGCTGCTAACCAGAAGGTGGGCAGTTCTAATCCACCATCTGCTCCTTGGAAACCCTATGGGGCAGGTCTACTTGTCCTATAGGGTCGCTATAAGTCAGATACAAATCGATGGCAATGGGTTTTATGCTCTCCCCGTCAGCTTTTCAAAGCCTGTTTACACTCACTGCCTCATTTGAATCTTTGATAACTGCTTTCTAAGATAAGTGGAACAAGTGGTGTTATCCTGTTTTACAGAAAAGGACATAGAGCCCAAAATGTGACTTGTCTCTTCGGTGATGGTGATATTACCTGTGCCTGCCGTGTGCAGTGCAGACGCTGAGGCACTGATGGTATCTCTCAGCCGCCGCATACAAGTCATGGCTACTTGTATTTAACTGGCTGTGAAAGGGCTGGCGGTTGAAGGACATGTGCCCCATCTGATTGGAAGTGAAGAAGGAAGCACCTCATTACCACCCCCGTGTTCTTTCCACTCACTCTTGGGCCACCAAAGCCAACTCTGTACTGTCTGCAGACACTGAGAAGGGACGTCAGGCCCATCTGAAAGGTGAGCAGGCATGCCAGGTTCCCAGGTCTGGGTCTTCACCTGCCCTGCCCCAGGCTGAAGAACATGGAGAATTCTGGCCCCAGTAGTCTCTGGTGGGTACATATGGACTTTTTTTTTTTTTTTAAATTGTGCTTTAGGTGAAAGTTTACAGAGAAAATTAGCATACTTTTCTTCTTTGTTGTTAACTCTTTATTTTGAGATAATTATAGATAGAGATGGACTTTTGACCTACTTACTACTTACTGAAGATTCAGTCACAACCCAGGTAGGCAACAGCTCATCAAGTTAACATAATCAATGTGACCCTCCTGCTCTAGGTAAGATGGGACCATAATGGTGGACAGAGGGCACAGTGGAGAAGGTACCAGGCAGGTCAGTGAGGATACCTGAGCTGCAATTCATTGGCAAGGTGGCTGTGTACAAGTCCCTTGATTTCTCTGACTTCAGTTCTCCCTACAAGAGGGTGCAGTCTCTCCTCAGTCTGCTTTTCTCCCAGGGCCATCCTGAGATGACATGGGTCAGATAGAGGCTTTGCAAAACAGAAAGTCTCCATGCAGTACAAGGGAATCCCTGAGACCACCCAAAATATCCTAATTTCAGCCAAGATACCTTTGACTGTCCTAGCACTGTGACTGGGCCAGTAACAACTTCACATGAGATGTCAGCATGCACCCGGGGAAATGAGGAGCCTGGATGGACATGAAGAACTCGCCACAGCATAGTGTTTAAAGGAAGGAATTCACACATGAAATCATTAGCTTCTGACTCATCTCCACTGGGAGCATCAACTGTGCAATGCCACCCTCAGAGGCTCCTCCTGCTCTGGAGGGACTTCTCCATGAGAGCAGGAGAGTAGTTTCTGGGGCAGGGGAAGGTGCAGGGCTGAGGGGCGCCATGTCCCATATCAGCTCAGAGCTCCTGAACACCTCTCCTTCTCCGTGCAGGCCTGGTGGGGAGAGGAGAGAGAGAGGAGGTCCCACTCACCTGCTCTCATCTTCGATTTTGAGGAATGGTGCCTTTAGTCTGGCCACTGGAAGAGGAGAATGTACACATTAGCTACCTGTCTGCCCCAGTGTAGGGCCTGCACTACACACACAGGAAACGCTCAGAGGTGAGGCTCTGCCAAAGCCTAAGAGCCTCTCAAGCGCTGGAAAACACACCGCCCCAAGCTGTGCCTTTCCATTTGGCAGAGGTGAGGCACCCACTCCCATCTTCTGTAGCCCTAACCCCTGGGGACAAAAAAAATTCCACTATTGGGAAGCAGGCTGCAGGGGGCCTGGGGCCCTAGGCGTGCCCTCCCTCAGCAGGTCACAGGACCCTCCTATGTGTAGCTTCTGGAGGCTGTCAACGGGCCAAGGATACCACCAGTTGTAGAAGCCTGGCTGGGGAGGAGAAACCCGACTCTTGTTTCCTGCTAAAAGGCTGGGATAGTCAGCGCCACAAAGCCCCAGGTCCTTCCTAGATCTTTGCTCCTGGTGTCTCAGAATCCTAAGGACCCCGAGAACACTCCTCAGGCAGAATTCTCCATGAGGGTCCTGGGTTTTTTGAGGGAGAGCAGAGAGCAAGAGGACTAAAGAGGTTTAGTGATCCCAGTAGTAGGATGGGAGAAAAATATCAGAAGTGCAATCTGGTTCCTGAAAAAACAGGGCAAAGGAGTGCTGGAAAGGCAAATCTGAAGTCAGTAAATTAAGAGAGTCACCCCTTACTGGCAGTTATTTGCATAGATTACAAGATATTTTAGACATTAAGAACCACTTCTATCTCTCCCCGGTGACCAGGGGGTCCTGTGAAAGGGGCGACCAAGGCAGGCTGGGAGCCCAGCAGACCTGACAGCCACCAAACCCCCAGAGAGGCTGGTGGCTCTTGGCTCCCAGTTCCACTTGAGGCTGCCACCACTGCCCAAGCAAAAAGCAGCCTTTTCTCCTTGAGCGGCAGCAGCTCCCATTAATTACTTTTTTTTGGGCGATTTCTTGTCTTTCTAATTAACTGAGACAGTGATTAAAATCAATTCCTCCACAGACTTCCTTGCATTTCGAGCATGAAAGAGGTGCCAAGTGACTTTTCTTAGATCCTGCTTGTGCATGAGTAAATGCCACTTAAAGAGCATCTTTGGGAGAAACATCCAGAGGGAGAAACTCTTCTGCTGTCCAAGAGGAGCCGGTGAGATGGAGCCTGTCAATCTGCCTATTTGTCAGTTTCAGGGAGTTTGGCATTTCTGAAAACGGTAGGCAGCTGTCAAATTGCCCACCCCAAACTGTTCCTGAATCAGAAGGAAAAGGATGCTTAACTTCAATTGACGCCCAAGAACAGCCAGAGGACGCGAGCGCCAAAGCGACCACAGGGGGCCTTGGCTCTAAAACAGCCCTGGCCCAGCTCTGACATAACCTCTCCCGCCCTAGAAACCTGGGCCCAGCCCCTGGGAACACCAGGGAGCAACACAACCTGGACTCACTTCCTGCCACAGAGAAGTGAGCAGATGCTGCCACAGAGGGAAGTGTTTCGAGGGAGGGATTGCAATTAGATGAGGAGAAGCTACCACACTGACCTTTCCGCATTCTTGACTCTGCTGCTGGACATGTTCCCTAAATGGAAAGGGAAAACAGGTTAAGGACGTGAGGGAGCCACGGGGGTCGAGGAGTGGGGCCTGGGAAGGCCGAGGAGCTGCGAGTCTGTCCCACTTTGCCTCCCGCTGCTGGGAGGCCTGCAGAACTGATTCTTAGGCCTAAACTGGAACAGACCTGAGCCCACTGGCTCTCCCCGCCTTCCCAGGGATGTGTTGAATGGTGAGCATTCAGGACCTGGCCTGGCCTTCTGTGTGTGAATCTCAATGGCAGCTGACTCTGTGGAGGGAACGCAGTATGGTGCAAACAGCAAGAGCTTGGGAGTCCATAGGCCGGGTGGGCACTGGATGTGTGGAGTATCCACTTATCTCATAGGATGTCACATATATTAATGGAGCATGTGGAAGACTAAGGCCAAGCAGCAGGGCAGGTGATCGCTAATGGTAGCTTTTGTTCTCTTGGCACTCCTCCAGGTCAGCCTAAAGGACAAAAGTGGAGACGAGGCCCATCTGCTTTCCTGTGCCCTACCTTTAATAGCCTGACCCTGTTGGTCAAAACCAACATGTAAGCTAAAGACAAGCAAAGCTGATGTTAAAAACTCAATGAAACAAAATTAAAAGTCAGTTAAATGGTGGTAGTGGTGGTGGGGAGACCAGAAATCCGGTGGATCCATGACTGCCTGTGCCTGTGGCCCCCCCCCAAGGAGGTCCCAGATTCTCCTCCAGGGCAAACCCCACCCAAAGAAGCCTCCCACATCCCTCATGGATCAGCAGATTACATCCAGAACTCATTCCAAAAGACTCCCAAGTATTTCCAAAACAGATTGCCAAGTAGAAAAAGCAAACTGAAAATCCTGTGCATTTACACAAAAGGGAGGGACTTTATGACCTGTTTGCCTGTAAATGCATGCAGTCCTGGAAAGATAGCTGAGAAATCGTTCACTCTTTATCTCAGAGACGGCGCTCAGTGGTTGGGGACCAGAAGTTGGGGGGTGAGGGGAGAAAGGCTTTTGTACCTTTTGAATTTGAACAATGCAATCTATTTAGCAGCAATAGCAAAACCCCCAAGGCTCCTAGACCAGAAGTTTTAGAGAGAGAGAAGTGTCGGGAGGCTGAGCACTCCACCTGGTTTGGATGTGGTTTGCTACTACTACTCGTCCTGCTCCTGGCTACCAGGCCCTGGGTGGATCTGCAGGGCTTAATCCTTCTGCAGATTCAGGTCTGGGTAAGACACCCTGGCTTTAAATCAGCCCAGGCTCCCTTGATGTGGTACACATTTCTCATCCCAGCAAAGAAGGAAAAGCCAGATGAGAATTTGGAAGATGGTAGATACCTGAACCACAACACCCCTCCTCACCCCGACCATGCAATCTGCAGGCTCATCCCCAGGCCAAGAATGGTCCCCAAAAGGGCAGCCTGGCCAGCAGGCCACGAATGTTTATGGGTTCTATCTAGGCCAGGGCTACCCACAGGCAATGCATAGCCCAGGCCACAGTGAATGCCTTGGCGGGATGAGTGGACCACAGGTTTCCAGGTAGCACAGGGAAGAGAAGAACGGGCAACACAAGGCTGTGGATGGTAAGGATGAGGTAACTGAGAAGCTGCCCTCCTCGTACTTTTTTCGGGATGGCCAGGAAGAGGTGGATCGCGGGATTTATCAAAGTTGTCACAGACTTCACTGTTTGAGAACCATTTGTCTCCCTTTGGTTCAGCAGGATGACCTACCTCTGGCGTCTTTGGCTCTTGTTTCCTCACATATAAAGCACCAAGAGACAGCTGCTGCACATGCATCATCATTTCTGTGGAGAACACAGAGCGCTGTGGCCAAAGGCTTCCACTCCTCATTCACCCAGCACAGCTTCCGCTTGGGGTGCAAGGACTGAACTCCCTCAGCCTAACCCACTGGATCACATCAGCCTTGCCTGCCACCTTCTGGTTCCACATCACCTCTGCACCTTCTGACAACAGAGGAAAGAACTGGGTCTTCTATCCCTGGAACAGCACCTAAGTTGGCTTCATGCTTTTTTGTGGCATACAAAACAACTCATATCTGAACAGGAGGTGCCTTCTGGGTCACAACGGAGCTGCTTCAGTAGAGACCAAGCCATATAAGGTACTCAGATGTATCCTTAGCTTCTCTAACACACAGGAAGGCAGGAAATTAGATCAGGTTAGAAATGGCTAATTTTCTAGCAAGATGGGGGCCCTCACCCTAGACCAGGAACTTCCTTGTACAGCCCCACCTCCCTGCCCTCTGCAAACCTCACTACTAATGGGTGGGATGGCACACCTGTCAGCACCTGTCCCATCTAGACCAGCCTCCCCCAATGGATCAGAGAAAACCCCAGACTCAGAATGGAGCTGGGTACTGGGGCCAGTCATTGCCAGGCGATTCAGGATAGCTCTTCTAGTATAAATTTATTACAACCCACAAACAGGTCACTATACTGTGAGGCAACCCTAAGGAAAAGAAAGAACATGAAATTCGGGGTCAAGCCAAGCTGGGTTGGAATGTGGGTCACACCACTCACTCCTGGCTAGACCATGGATAATTTATGTAATCCCTCTGAGGCTCAATTTCCTCACCTGTACAATGGGGACAGGACTGCAGTAAGGACTGAGTGAGGTAACTCCTAGCAAAGAGTAAGGACCCAGTTAAGTGGTCACAGATATTAGGATTATCTCCTTATTTGTAAAATGGGATCATTACACTGGCTTGAGAAGAGTGGTTGTGCGGTTAAAAGAAACAACACGTTCCAGGTGCTGGCGACGTCTGATGTTCACGCTTTCCCCCACACCCTCCCACCTTTGTGGACCAGCTTGTTAACTGAGCACTTCTGGCTCCCAGCTACCAGAAGCCTTCCCAAAGTCACCAGCTCTCCCTGCCCCCCAGGAGACCAGGGTAGAAACAGTACCATCAACATGCAGAATCCTCACTCCCCAGGAGCGGGCGTTGGCCAGGAGGCTGCTGCTGCCCCCACTGCCTCCTCCACTGCTGCTCCCCTGGAATGATGAAGCAGGGTCAGGCAGGGGCATGAGACTCCCCAAGGCCTGAGCACCACAGGAATAGCTACTTGTAAAAGATGTACAAAGTCTGCCTTGTATGCAGAGCAGACATTAACCCAGAGCATCACGCCAAAGTTCTCTCATAGGCTCTGGAGTCAGAAAGATCAAGAAGTCAAATGCTGGCTCCACCACTTACTCACTGGGTGACTCTGGACACGTTACTTAACCTCTCTGAGAATCCACTTCCTCATCTACAGGAAGGGAATAATACTACACACCTCAACAGTGTGTGCAATTCATGTTAGTAGTTCAGAAGAACCTCAGAGGAAAAGCTACATCCCTCCCTATGCAGTAGGTAGGAGAGTGCGATGTCCGCCCCCATGCCGTCTCCCCGACCTCACCTGGTTTCTGATGGCCTTCTGCAGTAGCTCCTTCCCTCTGCTCATAGGCACCTGACAGGAAGAAAAGAGCCATGAGGTATGTTGCATAGACCTGTGCACAAATAGCTGTATACACATGTGCTGGCGAGGACATCTTGGGATCATGTCCCTCAGATAGCTGTGAGCAGTGACAGCTGAGGAGTGGCAGAAATGAGAGCCTAGAGAACCTTTAGGAGGTAAAGGTGAAGTCACACACAAGTTTACGTCATCCATAAGTAGCTGCAGCCTGGGAAGCCTGGACCCTGGTGGAGAAAGGCATTCTGAATTCATCCAAGGTTGAGTTGCTACAAATGTTCTAAGCCCTCTTGTTAAGAATCCTTATGGTCTCTGGTGGACAATGCACAGCAAATGTTTCATTTTAGAAAAGATTTTCTTTGCTCCTTGGAAGTGCTGCCCCTCATCACAATCCCAACGGTGTAGCTTTATGGACATTTTAATATTTGCCAAAGTAAAGTAAAAATAGAATGTCAACTTAAGGAAAAAGTTACAGTACATTCTAAGTCAAAGACATCACATGTGCACTGTACAAACTATTGGCCCTTCAAATGGGAGAGCAAGGGAGAATGGAATCACTGCCTCCTCGAGGTCCTCCTGCTCAAGCCTAGGCCAACTTCAGCAAGTCTCCTCTGGGCTACAGAGGACTCTCCTATTATTTTTGAACCTCTGACTCTGAAGTTCCATAAAAACTGAACATATATCATAGACAGGATAACATGAGGATAGCATGTTGCTGAGTTATTTAGGTCCAGAGCTATGATAAAATATTTTCAGTACCTGATTCAAATGAGAGTTTAAATTAAACCACATTAAGGTAAAATCAGATACTGCCTAAAAGGGCTCAACAAGGCCTACTTCTTTTGTTTACAGAATACAGTTTTCCAACCCCACTAGGTTCTTACCGAGTCTACAGGTTTTTGCGAGGGTGTGGCATGGCTGCCTTTGGGATCAGCTGAGGTTGGTATTTCCACTCTGACCTCCCTGGGGCTGGGACAGCCTCTGTGGCTTGTCCCACTGCTCTCTGCTTTCGCCTCCCTGCGGCTGGACACGATGTAACTCACTTCTTTGCTCAGAAAACCCTCAATTACCTGAAACCAGATCACAAAGGTGGCTGAAAACCAAAAGGCAGATGTAGGATTGTCAATATTAAGAGGCTGGGGAAGGAAATCTTGGCTGCCAGAGGCTCTAGAATCAATGTCTTTAAATAGACCAAATGCAGCAGTGTACCGAGCCTCTAAGAAAACATCAACCTGAAATGTAAGAGGAAAAATACAGGTTTTTGTCTCCAGGACTGCTGCTCCTGATCCAACAACAGAAGGCCATGGGCTTTGAGGTGTCTGATCAGTTTTCATTTAAATAGAACAAAAGTACACTGAATAGGCTGCACAGGATTAAGGGTTGTGTGGCTAAACTACCATTTTTCTGTGTTAGATACACTGGGTCATTTGGACACTACATTTGTCATCTTGACCAAGCTACAAAAAGGAGCCTATAAAATGAAACAGAAGAGGGTTTTGGCCACCACAGTACTCAGCTGTCTAGGCATCTGCTCATCCTACAAAACTATAAGCCCCTCACATGCACTGAGAGGGTCTGACCCATCTTTACATCCCAAGAACCAGCAGGGTGCCTGAAACATGACACTTACCTCATGTTTGTGGAAAGAAGAGATGGAAATAAGCAGTGGTGAGCTGGTAAACGATTAACAATCGACTCTCGGGGGAAAAAAATACCTGCTTTGTAGCATTTGCCAATTTCTGGGGGTAAATACTTGTACTATTACTGATTTCAAGCTACCAATATAACATTGCCCAACGTAGAGCTGGAAGAGATGCTAACAATTGGCTTTTGTGAGCCAGTACTGGCCAGCTTCAGCACACCATTGAAAATAACGATGGATGATGTCTCAGAAGCGTGACTGGATGAGAAACCTGAACCTTAGGTTGAAAAAAAATCCTTAAAGTTAATGGCTCCAAGGAGCACATCTACCTTCTTTAATAAGGCAAAAACAAATGCTAGAGGGTAGGATGGGGACAGTTGTTATCTTACGTAAATGTGGTAGATAAACATGTTTAACAGCCAGAAATTCTTCTCATCCCTGTATACCCATTGCTTTACAATAAAACTTTGCTACTTTTCCCATCAAGAAGTAGAGCCTAATTTTTCCATCCCTTTAAATCTGACTTGCTTCATATGTGCGGGTTCTAGAGCCTAGGCCTCAAGAGGCCTTCCAGCTTCCCCCTTCACCTTCTGGGAAGGCTGTCCTGAAACTACTATGTAAGTCAGCTGGCCTAGCTTACTGAAGGATGAGAGGCCACAGGGCAGAAAACCAAGGTGGCCTGGCTGACAGCCAGTACCAACTGCCAGTGAGGCCATCTTTGTTCTTCCAGCCCAGCTGACCCTCTAGCTGAATGCAGCTGCATGAGTGAGCCCTGTGGAAACCAGCAGAGAAACTGCCCAGCCAACCCAGGGAATAGTGAAAAATAGTAAATAGTTGTTTAAAGCCTATGTTCTGGCGTGTTTTTTTTTTTTTAAACAAAGTAAAGGCTAAATGACAGAATAGACTGAAAGTTCAAACCATAATTATGGGCCAGTTAGGCATATAATCCTCATTCTCCCCATCCCCTCAGCTGAGTTTTGTTAGTTTGACAGCAAAAAGCCTCTGCATTTCAAGCCTATTCATGCAGTTTCCCCAGTTACCAGACTCTTTTGAGCCAAGCACTCTCATACTGTTTTTTAAACACAAGTAATGTCCACATCCACCCCCTACTAAACGTGCCATATGGTACGGTATATGCTTTAAAAATAGTTTTAATGGATTGAAATAAAGCAAATGCTTTTTACCCAAAGCTGTTCACCACAGTGTTATTTATAAAAGCTAAAATGAGAAATAGTTTAAATGTCCATAGGGCAACAGTTAAGTAATGATTCACTCAAAAGAAAAGAATATTATATTCCTATTACAAAGAATGCATGTGAGGGCTAATGATAGGAAAGTGCTAATACTTCAAGGTTATGTGCAAAAAGGCAACAATCAAAAATGTACTCACAATCATAGCAACATAGAAAATAAGCATTTTGAAAAAAGATAGAATAGAGACAAAGAAGATTAGTGGTTGCCCAGGGCTGGGAAGAATGTGGGGAAAAGAGGAGCGACTGCTAGTGGGTATAGGGTTTCTTTTTGGGGTGATAAAAACGTTCTTAAATTGATTGATTTATACTTAAAATTACTTTGGAAAACAGTGATACCACTGAAAATACCTGGAAATCAGATATAATCCTTCTGCAGCTCCTGCCCTATGACCCACAGAGGCCCATGGTATCATAGGAGAGCAGCAGGTTACATACCCCACCCAGCTGCTGGATGGCCCCGGTCAAAAACTGGAGATTCTTGCCAGCAGGCAGATCCAAGTAAAAGGACTTTCCAGAAAAGGGCTGCCTCCCAGCACCTGGTGAGCTCTTCTGGCATTTTTCCAGCCAACTGGACACTCCTAGCTGAGCCCCTAGAAAACAACAATAAAGAGGAGGAAAGTAAGAAGCTTGAGGTAAGAGGGAACACTGCAGGTCAAACAGCCCTCACTGACAGCCTCTGCAGGGCAGGCCCTGGGCACACAAAGATGACTGTGAGACTAGTGTCCTACCCTCACTTGCTCAGATGTGGAGAAACTGGAGCCCTCACACATTGCCAGGGGGGATATAAAATGGTGTAGTCATTTTGGAAAACAGTTCGGCAGTGCCTCAGAAGATTAAACAGAGAGTTATCACATGACCCATATCTAGCTTTCATGTGGATACATGAAAACATATACCCATATAAAAACTTGTACACAAATGTTCACAGCAGTTTTGTTTATTCATAATAGCCAAAAAGTGGAAAAAACTCAAATGTCCATCAACTGATGAATGATTAACCAAAATGTGGTATATCCAGACAATGGAAGGTTATTCAGCAACAAAAAGGAATGCGGTACTGACACATGCTACAATGTGGATGAACTGTGAAAACATTATGTAAGTGAAAGAAACCAGTCACATATTGTATGACTCCATATTGTATGATTCCATTTATGTGACATGTCCAGAACTGATGAAAGACATACATCTTTGGTGTCAGAAATCAAGTCTCAAAAAGGAGAAATAAAATAAAACTAAGTCCACATTGAGAAACAAAGTGAATATGAAAAACATCAAGGACAAAGAGATGATACTAAACCAGAGAAAAAAAAAAGAACCTACCAAGCATTAACTATAATGGAACAGCTGTTAGCCCTCATAGACATTTCAACAGCAACAATGGAAGCCAGAAACCAGCGATAATGGCGCTGAGAGAAGATAAATGTCAACTTAGAATTTTATATGCAACTAAACTATTATTCAAGAATGAGGGTAAACTAAAGACATTTTTCAAAAAAACAAAACCCCAGACAGTTTATCACCAACAGATTCTCACTAAAGGACTCTAAAAGATGTACTTCAGAAAGAAAAAACTGAACCCAGAAGGAAGGACTAAAATGTCAAAAAAAATTGGTAAAAATACATATAAACCTAAATAATAAGCGA
This sequence comes from Trichechus manatus latirostris, assembly GCF_000243295.1. Lineage (NCBI taxonomy): Eukaryota > Metazoa > Chordata > Mammalia > Sirenia > Trichechidae > Trichechus > Trichechus manatus. The sequence continues at coordinate 21,948,436 of NW_004443964.1, forward strand.
CTGTACAAAACAATAATAATGATGACTAGTTTGGATGTAAAAAAACAGATAATAATAATAATACTGTTGCTAAACAGCAAAAATACGTTAGGTGGGGGGAGGAACGGTTCAGAAATAGAACAGTTCAGGCTCTTGTAATTGTAATGTTCAGGAGGAGGTAGAAATATTTACAGCATCAGGCTTTGCCATGGCACACTGAAAGCTAAAAGAAGATGGAACATGTCTTCAAAATTCTGAGGGAAAACAATTTCCAACCTAGAATTCTTTACCTAGCCAAACTATCACTCAAATGTAAGCCAGAATAAAGAATTGTCAGATCTGCAAAGTCTCCAAAAATTACTTCTCATATACCTTTCTCAGGAAGCTATACTGGAGGATGTACTCTTTCAAAGAGGAAGTAAGCCAAGAGACAGGAGAATATGGAATTGAGAATACAGGCGATCCAACATAGGAACGAAGCAAAGGGAATTTCACTGAATGATGAAGGGAGATACTAGGATGAAATCTAGGCAACCGGCCTAGCGCATATCTAAACCAGACTACAGTGCTAAGACAAATGGTCCCAGAACGTACGTCTCCAAGACAAAGAAGAAAATCATAGATTTTCTGATGAGCTTGAAAGTATTGACAGGTTTGTTATTTCTGGTAAAGGCTGTGGTGATTCATACATAGAAAACAAATCAAATTTCCTAGTTTACTATATGGCTCAGCTGTGAGCAGCCTTTACATAATCATAATAAAGTAAACACAAAAATCATCTAGACAAAAATATACTGAGAGGATGGAAATATGTGTTTGTGTGTGCGTGTGGTGAAAGGGACAGAGGTGACAAAAAAAAAAAAATTATCTTCCATAGCAGAAAGTCAATAGATAAAATTAAAAATGGAAAACAACAGTAACAAAAAGCAGTATGAACACGCTGTTTGGAAATAAGAATACAAGTACTAAAATGAACAGCTAAAAAAAGCTGTAAACAGTCACACCCTAGAGAATGGGAATCATGGAGTATGAAAGGAAGAGCAGAAGAATGTTTTGTTTTGTGACAGACCCTGGTATTTTAAACAATGTAAGCATAAAACTGCAATAAAAACGAAAATAAAAACCCTCCAAAATCCAGACAGAGTTATATTATAGTGAATTTTAAGAACAGAGAGAATAATCTAAATTTTTCTAAAGAGAAAAAGCAGGTCACTTACAAAGGCACAAGAATCAGATTAACATCATTTCTCAACAGTGTCTATGTAAGAAGAAAATATTGTAATTTTCCAATATGTTGAAGGAAAAAAAACTGACTCAAGAATTTTAATGCAGCAGTGAAATAAAGATATTCTCAGGCATGCAAGCGTCAGAAGTTTATCACACAGAGTCCTCTTTTGAAAACAGTCTTGGAGAAAGTTCTCCTGCAAAAAGAGAAACAGATAAAGAAGAAAGCAACAAGACGTGGGAAGGATGTAACTTAGGGAAGGGTATTACTGTCTAAAAGGCAACAATAACAAAACCCCTTACCTGTAACAATCAGAACTAAAACTGGATGATACTAAAAGAAGAGGAAGTACCACTATGTGCTATAATACTTATCTAATTAGATGAGAGTGTATAAGTTTATCAATAAACTTAAGAAATTTATGGTGAAAATAACAATGAACATGAGTTTCAATAAATTATTATATCCTGACTCTCCATCTGCCTACTTTGTCCATAATACCAGACTGAAACCTCTCGTTTGACCTTTAACATGAATTCCTATATGATCCCCTCCCCTATAAAACTACTAAGGAATTTGACAACCCAAATAGGGCTAAAATTTCTCTTTCTTATCCTCCCGAGACCCTAGGGCAGGAGTAGCACATTTGACCTCGCATCCCTAGTTTTAATGTTACCTACCTAGGTCCGGAACCCGGTGCCTAGCCTCAGCCATGGAACTCTCCTGCTCGAGGAAACAGTCGCCTGAGAAAGGAGGAAAAAGCTCAACTACCTTCTCTAGCCTTCGACCTTTCACGGCTCCCACCCCCCAAAACCCGCACAAAGCCGAGATTCCCAATTCGGGTTCCAAGGAGAGCAAGACTCAACTCCAGCCCAACCCACTCAACTCCCGCGTCTCCTTCCATGCGCATGTCCCTCAGTCCCACCGCCCCGTTTCACACTCTGTTCCCTCAACTCATGCCTTGGCCACCCCTTGTATATCTTTTCAATTCCCGTTCCTTCTAGTTCCTTCGCTCCCTTTAGACCTCTGCCCCTCAACTTTCGAGACCTGCTAAATCACCTCAATTCCTGTGACCCCCTTTACGTCTCTTATACCCTCCTCAGCTTCTGCACTTAACCGTTTCTCAATTTCTATGCCCACTTTCTAATCCCTTACCCTCTCTTCAACTCTTCTGACCCCTTCCGCCTTCCTTCTTACACCTTTCTCCCCTTCCCGGCATCCGTACCCATTCCTAGCTCCCTCCTCAAACTCTTGCCTCCTTCTCGGCTTTCGGAGTCCTTCTTCAAGCCCGGCGTATTGCATCCGCTGGCTCCATGAGCTGTTTCAGACTCCCGAATGCCAGCTATCCCTCTGCAACGACAGCATCATTCTCTAGGTGCCCTTGGCCGCGGCTTCAGTTTAAATTTCCTGCTAGCCCCACCCCTAAAACACTAATAGCTGCGAGATCTGCCCTACGGTGGCCTTGGGAGGACAATTCACAATCCCACCTTTTCCCCGCCTCCGTTATTGTCAGCCCGTTTTCTCCAGCTGGCGCCCGCGCTTGCGTTTTTTTTGGCTGGCGATGCTCTGCGCATTAATGGCCACGAAGCCGGGGAATTAGTGGAAGTGTCTTAATGATTCATTACCCTGAGCTGGGTTTAATTTCCTAGGAGTTAGAATAATAAAATAAACCTAACAATTATAGAGCGTTTACAGTTTACGTGTGAAGATTTCACGTACGTATCATTTCATCTTCACATCTTTGTCCCCTTCCCTTTTCTCCACTCACCTAACAAAAAACTAAAGAGTGTCTTCATTCCTCGCCTCCCATCTTTTCTTCAACCCACTGTAATTAGACTGATCCTCACCCCTCCACTAAAACTTTTCTTGTCCAGGTCAATAGTGACTTCTCCATTGCCAAATCCTATGGCCACTTTGTTACCCTTATGGTATCCGACTTCTATAACACTGACACAGTCAAAGTTATGAAATACTTTCTTCTTTTGGTTTCCATTACCCAGCACTGTCCTGGTTTTCACCTTGCCTCAGTGGCTCCTCCTCAGTCTCCTTTGCTGGATCCAACACTACTGCTCCAATGTTGGCATATTCCCAACACTTAGACCTTGGCGCTCTTCTCTTCCCTGTTGGCACTCTCTCTAGGAGACCTCATCCAGCTCCAAGGCATTAAAATTCAGCTGTACACTAATGCCTGCAAAATTTCTGTCTCTAGCTCTGACCTCTCCCCGGAGCTCCAGACTAGAGATCTACTATGTCCAGTGCCTACTGAACATTTCCATTTGGAAGTCTAATAGGCAACTCAGGCTTAACATGTTCAAAACAGAAATTTGTTCCTTCCTCCCCCTGCCAAAAACAAAACAAAAAACAAACACCTGTTCTTTCCCCAGAGTTCCTCATCTCAATAAATATCATCATCATCCACCAATCGCTCAAACCAAAAACTTAGAAGCTATCTACCAGTACTTTTCTCTATCCCACCTCCACTGCAAAAACAAGTCCTACCAACTCTGCCTCTGGAGTAACATCTTGAATTAGACAACTGCTGCCACCCTAATCCAAGCCACTCTCATTTCTTGCCTGAAGTACTGCAGTCAATTCTTAACACAACTTCGACTCTTGACTGCCTTCTACCTTTTCCCATATAACCCATTCTCCATGAAGCAGCCAGAGTGATATTTATAAAATACCATGGTCGAGTATATTACTGTTCACGTGTATTCAGTGTCCCTTCTAGTGGGGGCTGTCTCTGGAGGAAAATTGTATATCCCAGCCCTGATGAACTCAGACCTGACAGTGTGACTTGATTTGGCTAATAGAAAAAGTAACATTCCCAAGCAGAAACTTTAAGAGCCAGAGTGGTTCACCATGTTCTCTTTTCCTCCTGCATGATGACTAGCAATGTTCCAGGTAGAGGCTGTGTTATACATTGAATTGTGTCCCCTAAAAATGTGTATCAACTTGGCTAGGCCATGATTCCCAGTATTGTGTGATCGTCCACCATTTTGTCATCTGATTGATTTTCCTGTGTTGTAAATCCTACCTCTATGATGTTAATGAGGTGAGATTATTGGCAGTTATGTTAATGAGGCAGGACTCAATCTACAAGATTAGGTTGTGTCTTAAGTCAATCTCTTTTGAGATATAAAAGAGAGAAGTGTGCAGAGACATAGGAGGACCTGATACCACAAAGAAACAAGAGCTAGGAGAATAGCGTGTCCTTTGGACCTGGGGTCCCTGCGCTGAGAAGCTCCTCAGCTGGAGAAGACTGGTGACAAGGACCTTCCCCCAGAGCCAACAGAGAGAGAAAGCCTTCCCCTGGAGCTGGCACCCTGAATTCAGACTTCTAGCCTCCTAAACTGTGAGAGAATAAATTTCTCTTTGTTAAAGCCATCCTCTTGTGGTATTTCTGTTGTAGCAGCACTACATGACTAAGACAGGCTGTTTTGTCAACTTGGGTTCCTTAATGAAGATGACATGGAATAGATATAAATCCATAATGGATTTGTAGCATGAGCAAGAAATAAATCTTTGTTGTAATACGCCATTGAGATTTTGGGGTCATTTGTTACCTATCATAACCTAGCACCAGGTTCTTAAAGTATGGTCTGAGGTCCCCAAGATACTTTCAGAAGGGATGCAAAACTATTTTTATAATAGTATTAAGACGTTACTTGCCATTTTTCACTCATTCTCTCATGAGTGTTCAGTGGAGTATGCGAAGCAGAAATGAGAATGCAGCTGTCTTCTCTTAAACCAGATATATTAAAGAGATTTGAAAAAATGTAAAACAATGCCATTCTTCTCACTAATTATTTTTGTTTTGGAAGCTATGTTTTCATTAAAAATATACTGTTAACACACAGTGGGCTTCTTGTTTTTAGATGAATAAGTTAGTATTTTAAAACTTCCTATATTTTAATTTCTAATTCTGTAAATATTGATAAGTGCAACCCACATTGTGGTAGGCAATCTCCAAGATGGCCCCCAGTGATCCACGCCTCCTGGTATTTATGCCCATGTTAAATAAGGCTGTGTAACCAATAGATTGAGGAAATGATAGTGTGTGACTTCTGTGGCGAGGTCATAAAAGCCATCATGACTTCTGTATTGCTGTTTCTTGGATCATCTGCTCTGGCAGAAGCCAGCCACCCTGACACATGGACACTCAAGTATGCCTGTGGAGAGGCTCACGTGGAGAGCAACTGAGGCTTCCTGCCGACAGCCAGCACCAACTTGCCACTCATATGAGTGAGTGAGCTACCTTGAAGCTGATCTCCCAGGCCTACTCAAGCCTTCAGATGATTTCAACCTCACAAGAGATCCCAAGCTAGAAACCCCCCAAATTGCTTGAAATTCCTGACTCACAGAAACTGAGAGAAAACAAGTGAATAAAGCCACAATTGAATTTAACTCACTAAGTTTTGATGTGATTTTTTTTTTTTTTTTTTACATAGCAATAATAACTAATCTACACATGAACAAAAAAGCTGTTTGGGATCCTCAATTTTTTTTTATTGTGCTTTAAGTGAAAGTTTACAATTCAAGTTAGTCTCTTATACAAAAATTCATATATACATTGTTATGTGACCCTAGTTACTCTCCATATACTGTGACAGCACACTCCTCCTTTCCACCCCGGATTTCCCGTGTCCATTCAACCAGCTCCTGACCCTCTCTGCCTTCTCACCTCACCTCTGGACATTTAGTCTCATGTATCTATTTAAGCTAAGAAGCACACTCTTCATGAGTATCATTAGGATCTTCAATTTTTTAAGAGTGTAAAGGGGTGCCAAGACCAAAACTTTCAGAAACCGCCTACCTATCCTATCCTGACTGATACAAATGAAATAAGGTTAAATTACCCTCCCTTAAGAAAACTCCCAATAGAGTCCCGTTTGCCCCTCTTACCATACTTTCCTTCTCTTCCTTCAACAACCCAAGCTCATTCCTACTTTAGAGCCTTTGCATTAACAGTTTCATTTCTCAGGTCTTCTCTTTTCTTTTAGGTACCACATCAAATGCCACTTTTTCAGACAGGACTTCTCTGACCCCATCCCTTGTCAGTCCCACTGCCTTGGTTAATTTTCTTCATAACACTTACTGCTATCAGAAAGTATCTTATTTGTTTACTTGTTTATTATCTATATTCCCCTACAGAATGTATGCACCATAAGAACGAGGACTTTGTTTTATTCACTGCTATATCCCCAGAGTAAAAAACCTGCTTGGAGCATCTAAAATAAACCAACAAAAAACCCAACCCATTGCCATTGAGTTGATTCCGACTCATAGCGACCCTATCTATATGACAGAGTAGAACCGCCCCATAGGGTTTCCAAGGAGCAGCTGGTGGATTTGAACTGCCAACCATTTGTTTAGCAGCCGAGCTCTTAACCACTGCGCCACCAGGGCTCCCACACAGTAGGTGCTTGATGAGTATTTGTTGAATGAATGACTGAATTGCTCTGATCTTCAGTTTTTTAATTTTTAAAATAAGGATAATATTATCTACCAGGCAGTCAGACTGTAAAGAGTAAACATGTATTTAGCACACAGTCAGTGATCAGAAAAAGACAGCAAAAACTGTAGTGGAAAACAGTATTTTTGACATAATAATTCAGATTTTTCTTTCTCACAATTTTTCTTGATTCCTGAGGGGTAGGGCTTAGATTTAAAAAATCAATGCACTTCAACTAATTTCACAGACCAAGGGCTGATTTCTCAATACTATGTAAAAAAAAATGTGTACAAAAAAGATCAATAACCCAGCTGAAAATAGGCAAGGGAACATCCACAGAAAAAGAAAATATGAATAGCTTTCAAACATATTAAAATATGCTCAGCTTCACTTAAAAAGAGAAATGCAAATTAAATCTACACTGAAGTACCGTTTTTCACTTAACAGACTGGCAAAGATCAATTTTGCTAGATAATGCCAAATTGCCCTATCTAGCAAAATTACAAATGTACATATTTTTCCACCCAGCAACCCCCTTTCTAGGAGTTATTTTATAGATATAATCACACATACGTGACCTGATTTATGCAATAAAAATATCTACTGGAGTATTGTGGTAACAGCAAAAGATCAGAAGCAACTAAATATCAGGCAACAAGCGATGGGTTAAATAAAATATGGCATAGTCCATACAGTGGAATACTATGTAGCTATAAAAAATGAAAACACTTTAAAATACAAATGAATTAAACCTCCCTGTTAAAAGACTGAGATTCTCAAACTGGATAAAAACAGTCCAGCTAAATTCTGTTTATAAGAGAAATATCTATGGATTAATGACACAGAAAGTTGACAGAAAAGGGATGCAGATATATTTATTTAATTGTTTTATTTTACAAATATGTGGGGAGTACTTACTGTGACATTCAAAGTACTTTAAAAAATAATTAATGTAACCATCATAGTAACTCTATGAGGTAGGTAGTAACTATGCTCATTTTACAGATGAGAAAACTGAGGTAACTTGTGAGGTCACAGACCCAGAAAGTGTCAGAGCTGGGATTTGAACTCAGCAACCTGACTCAGTCCATGCTCTTTACATTGCTCTCTGTGACCTCTCAATTTAGCTGGCAAAATGAAGAAAGAAAATGATGTAGTAATATTAAAATCTGATAAAATAAACTAAAAGATGAAGAATTATTAGGAATATAGGCGTCATTGCTTGAAGACAAAGAAACAATTTACCAGGAATATATAATAATCTAGTACTTATATGAATCTAACAATGCTGCCTCAAAATATTTAAAACAGAAGTTGACAGAACTACAAGGGAAAAGTGAAAAATCTACTAGCGGGACATTTTAACATACTTTTCTCAAAAACTGATAGATGGAACAAAAAAAAAACCAAACAAAATTAGCAGCATATAAAAGACTAAACAATACTAAACAATACTATTAATAAACTTTAATATATATATAAAATCTTATAGCCAAAAATTAGAAAATAAACATGATTTTCAAGCACACATCGAACATTATACAAATTGACTTATACCACTAAGGTGTCAACAAATATTAAAGAATCAGCATCATACAGAACATATTCTATGATACAATACAACGAAGTCAGAAATCAATAATAAAAAGTTTTTTTTAAAGGAATAAAGCAAAACAAAACAAAATGCATACCTCTGGAAATTTAAAACCATACTTCTAAATAATTCATGGTAGAATAAAACATAATGGACATAGTAATGTATTTAAAACTGCAGTAATGAAAAACTATGTATCAACAGCTATGAGATTCATTTTAAAAAGTTGTGAAATTCAGCTAAAATACCTAGAGAGAAATTTATAACCTTAAATGCATAGGCTATATTAGAAAATAACAAAGATTTAAAATGAATCAGCTAAGCATTCAACTTGACAAGTCAGAAAATCAGCAGAGTAAACACAAAGATTGTAGAAGTTCAGAAGTAATAAAGAATAGAAATTAATGAAATGAAAAAGCAGACTCTACAAATAAATCAATATGGAAAAGACAAATAAATTAATATGGAAAAGACAAACAAATAATTCAACAGAAAAATCAGCAAGATACATAAATAGGCAATTCAAAGATGGAAAGATTTGAATGGCCAATAAACATATAAAAATGCTCAAACTCATAGTAATTAGGAAAATGAAAATGGAACAATCAGATGCCGTACACCATTTCACACTCTTCTGACTAGCAGAAATTAAAGTATATTATAAACACGTTAAAAAACAGGAACAAGTTTTAGTAAAAATTGTGAAGACACAGGTCGGAATGTAAACTGGGACAGGCTCTTGGGAGAACAACTTGGGGCTATCCTGTAACGTGCATGCTCTTCAATCCAGCAATTCCATTTCTAGGTATATCCTGGATCAGCGGTTTTCAAAGAGAGGTGTGTACCCTCAGGCACAAGATGATCACATAGAACTAATATATATATATATTTTGTTGTGCTTTAAGTGAAAGTTTACAATTCAAGTTAGTCTCTTACAAAAATTTATACATACGTTGTTTTGTGACCCTAGTTGCTCTCCCTGTACTGTGACAGCACACTCTTCCTTTCCACCCCAGATTTCCCGTGTCCATTCAACCAGCTCTTGACTCTCTCTGCCTTCTCATCTCGCCTCTGGACAGGAGCTGCCCATTTAGTCTCATGTATCTACTTGAGCTGAGAAGCACTCTCTTCACGAGTATCATTTTATGTCCCAAAGTCCAGCCTAATCTTTGTCTGAAGAGTTGGCCTCGGGAATGGTTTTAGTTTTGGGCTAACAGAGAGTCCGGGGGCCATGTCTTCCAGAGTCCCTCAAGTCTCAAACCATTAAGTCTGGTCTTTTTACTAGAATTTGAGTTCTGCATCCCACTTTTCTCCTGCTCCGTCAGGGACTCTCTGTTGTGTTCCCTGTCAGGGCGGTCACTGTGGTAGCTGGGCACCATCTAGTTCTGGTCTCAGGCTGATGAAGCCTCTGGTTTATGTGGCCCTGTCTGTCTGTTGGGCTAATACTTTCCTTGTGTCCATGGTGAAGAACTAAAACATACTTTTTATCTAAAAGAAAAAGAAGAAAAGCAAGCAAGTTTTACTAATACTTAAGGAGACTGACCCTGGTGCCCTCCCAGGGCCTCTCTGTCAGACATTCTGGGCCATGTAAGGCAGGTGAAGGATCTGGCCAGGTAAGGGGCAAGAAGTAAACTCTATATTTGGAGAGGTTGTGTATGTTTTCCTTCAGTGTTTTGTGATGTGTTTGCTTTTCAGGGTTCAATGCAGTTTACATGTGCCCAGATAAATGGATTTATACATTATGCTATCTGGATTTAGTTTACCTGACCCCTGAAAGGAAACCCTGGTGGCGTAATGATTAAGTGCTACGGTTGCTATCCAAAAGGTTGGCAGTTCAAATCTACCAGGTGCTCCTTGGAAACTCTATGGGGCAGTTCTACTCTGTCCTATACGGTCGCTATGAGTTGGAATTGACTCAACAGCAATGGGTTTGGTTTTTTTTTAACCCCTGAAAAAGTGGACAAGGGGCTTAACAAGATTCCTGCAAAAAAAGCATGATTATAAATAATCCTAAAGATTCACATGCAAGCGAACACTCCATGTACAAGTTCTCAGGTTCAACAAAAACCCAGTCAGCGTTGAAAGAGAGTTGGCTGGCCAAGGAGTGAGAAAATAACTGCTTTTCAAAGAAACTCACGACACAAAGAGCATATTTTGAAGATGTTTGGAAATGTTTTGATCTTTAAGTGACTGGTTTCTAATAATGGCGTAAGTGCCATCTTCAAAAAAAAAAACTTTCTGCACATTTAAAAATCTGGGAAACAGATTTTCTAAAATGTTTAAAAATCTTCCAAACAAAAGTGTTTCAGTGGGTCCTGAACCCATTTGTTGACGATATGAAAACACAATACCTTCTGATTAGTTTGCAAGAACAACTGATAAACATCAGGGAAGATGGAAATTATTAGCTCAAGTTTAATAAAATCCTTGGTGGATAGGACTGAAAATGATGTTAAGTTTTATTAAGTACAATAATGCAGTTTTTAAAAATGGAGAATACCAAATATTAATAAAAGTATATAAAGTATTGTAATGAACCCGTGTATCCATCATCCAGTTCCACTGACTTCTTCATTCATTGAAGAATGGTTCTCAGTCATGAAAACCAAGGATTGAAATAAATCCCACTTAAAACCAGACCTCTGAATGGCTGTTACACGAAGTGTTAAACCAAAATTTAAAAAAGCAATGAAGCATATTCAACCACATTATTTTCACTTAAGATTTTTTTGTGCCACAATAAATATTTTTTGTAAAATATTTACTTCCCTTTTGATCATCCTTTTCATAGTTGTCTTTTGTGTGTTTTATGATGGACATACAAATTTAGTATAGTGATTCACAGATATATACTTCATAAGTAACTACACAGTCACACATTAGGGCTGTACGCTCAAAGCATTTTTACTGCTAAGCATATGTGGCAAAAATATGTTTGATATCCACTGCCTGAGGGCAGTGGGCAAGGAGGCATATTAAAGAATGTGATTTGAAGCATTGTTTGGAAAATCTGGAAATAATTTAAATGTACACCAACAGAGGAATGGATCAACTGGTGTATACTCAAACAATGGAATACTATACAGTGGTCTGAATGAATGGGGAAGAGCTACATGTATCAACATGGGTAAATATTTAAAACAATCGTAAGTGAAAATAGTACATTATAGAAGGAAAGGTACAACTTGCAAAAAAATGTGATACATGGTTTATGGATACATATATATGGCATAATACGTATTGCATATGTAGTAATATGTACAAGTCCCTAGATAGCTCAAAAGGTTAACTGCTTGGCTGCTAACAGAAATGTTGGTGGTTTCAGTTCACCCAGAGGTGCTGTCCAAGAAAGGCCCCATGATCTACTTCTGAAAAATCAACCACTGAAAACCCTATGGAGTACAGTTCTACTCTGACACACAAGGGGTCGCCGTGTGTGGGAATCAACTTGACAGCAACTTTTTTTTTTGCACTATGCTTAAAAACATTCAAGAAAAAGATAAACACCAAATTCAGGAATAGTGGTTGCCTCTGGAAAGGAGGGAAAAAAATAAGATTGAAAAAAGGACTTCAAACGTGTTATATTTCTTGAAAAAAAAGGAAGGAAGGAAAGGATGGAAGGTAAATAAATACGGAGAAGGACATCATGCCTGGTAAAGCAGAGGGTCAGAGAAAAAGAGGAAGACCCTCAAAGAGATGGATTGACACAGTGGCTGCAACAATGGGCTCAAGCATAACAACGACTGTGGGGATGGCGTAGGACCAGGCAGTGTTTCATTCTGTTGTACACAGGGTTGCTATGAGTAAGAACCAACTCGATGGCACCTAACAACAACAACAGCTAATAATCTTAAAATGTTTTAAAACTAGTCTCCTTCTTACCTTTGAGCCAGGTTCCCTGAATTTTCCCCCTTAAGACCAAACATCTTCACATCCCTTGTGTATCTTTCCAGAGATATTCTAAATATATGCAAGGACACATATGTATATATATTCCCCCAGCCTCCCTTCTTTTTACACACAAATGGTAGCAAACATTATACTCTGTTCTGAGCTGCACTTCTTCCTTGAATAATATATCCTGGATTTCGTTACATGTCAGTACATAAAGAGCTCCCTCTTTCATTTTTTATGGCTGCATGCTACTTCTTTGTATGGCTACACCATGCTTTTTTAAGCCAGTCTCCAAAAGATGGAATGTAGACTGTTTCTGTACTTTTGCTACAGTAAGTATCACTGCTATGAATATCCTTGTAAATATGTCATTCTGCATACATGTATGTATTAGAATAAATTCCAGAAGTAGAACTGTTTTTTTTTTTAAATTGCCCTCCATCAAGATTGTACCTATTTTCTTCCTGCTCCAACACTTTCCAGTGCTTGTTATCTCCTCACAGGTCAACACAGTTGTGATTGCTAAGGTTATGTGTCAACTTGGCTGGGCCATGATTCTCAGTGGTTTGGCAGTTATGATGTAGTTTAGCAGTCGTATGATGATGTGATCACTTCCATAATGAGACGTGATATAATGCGATCACCTCCATGATGGGATCTGCTGTGAGTAGCCAATCAGCTGAAAGGGAGTTTCCTTGGGGGTGTGGCCTACATTGAAAATATAAGTGGACTTTCTGGCAACACTCATGGGCTTTTGCTTGCTCTGGATCCTGCAGCTGGCTCCTCCTCATCTGACCTCTAGTTCTTGGGACTTGAGCTAGCAGCTTACCTGCTGTCTTGCTTGCCAATCTTGGGATACATTGATCTTTGCCCCTATGAGCAAGAGCCTCCTGTCTGACCTGCTGATTCTGGGTTTGCCAGCCCCTGTGGCTACATGATTCAGGAAAAGCCTCTTTCCTAAGCCATGGACTTCAGATGTTCCAGCCTCTACGACTGCATGAGCCATTTCCTTGATATAAATTTTACATATATTTATATGCTTTACTGGTTTTGCTTCTCTAGAGAACCCAGCCTAAGACATGTGGTACTGAGAGTGATTCTAGAGAAACAAAATTGTAAGGATGAGTTTTATAAATTTGTTCTCAAGTCTACTTAGTCTTAAGATGTTGATGACTCTGCTTCCAGAAGTAAAGAGGGTGTGAAGTGGCAATACAAATATGAAGAATACCACCACTAATACATCAGGTATTGGTGGAAGGCGAGGCTCTGGGTGATTGCATGTGTGATACCTGTTGTAGTTATCTAGTGCTGCTATAACAGAAATACCACAAGAGGATGGCTGTAACAAAGAGAAATTTATTCTCTCACACTCTAGGAGGCTAGAAGTCCGAATTCAGGGTGCCACCTCCAGGGGAAGGCTTTCTATCTCTATCAGCTCGAGGGGAAGTCCTTGTCATCAATCTTCACTGGTCAACGAGCTTCTCAGCACAGGGACCCCGAGTCCAAAGGACACGCTATTCTCCTGGCTCTTGTTTCTTGGTGATATGAGGTTCCCCTGCTCACTTTTATATCTCAAAAGAGATTGATTTAAGACACAACCTAATCTTTTAGATTGAGTCCTGCCTCATTAACATAACTGCCACTAATCCCACCTTATTAACATCATAGAGGTAGGATTTACAACACGTAGGAAAATCATATCAGGTCACAAAATGGTGGATGATCATACAATACTGGGAATCATGGCCTAGCCAAGTTGACACACATTTTTAGAGGACACAATTCACCCCACAACGATACCTTTCCACAATTTTGTCAAAATGAGAAGTGTAAGGAAGCCAGTTGGTTGGTCCTACTTTTGCTAGACAAACTAGTGAAAGAAAGAGATGAGCTCAGGGCTTCAGAGTCAAGCTTAAGTGCCACATAAATGACCTCAAAGTTTCCACTTGTGCCTTGAAAGAAAGCCTTATTTCTTGTAGTAACAGAGCTGATATTGCCAAAAACCAAACCCAGAGTCTTATCATAAGAGTGGCTGAATTACAACACCAACTCAATTGCCAACCTCGAGAGGTGTCTGAAGTTAAAGTGATGGCATTAACTGGGAAGATATGGGATCCCAAAACTTGGGATGGGGACATATAGGCAGATAATCAGGAAGTTGGGGACAGAGCCCCTAAATTTGAGGTGCCTGCCAACAGAATCAGTCCTCTCACTCTCATCTGAAGAGACTACTCCATGTTTGTCTGCCCACACCCCCCAGTAAAACCATTAGCCCCTCCACTACCATCTAATGAGATTAACCAAGCTGTGTCTAACGAGCCTTTGTCTGAGTCATTGCCTCAGGATCGCCTGAGGCAGATGCTTTACAAGACAATGCTGAATGCTCTCAAAACACTTCCCCCTCACCTATTGTGGCTTCTAGACCTATAACTAGACTAAGTCTCAGCAAGCCCAATAAGTGAAGTGCAAAGTGTGACCCAGGAGGAGGTACGCTACACTCCAAAAGAACTGCTTGACTTTTCTAAGATGTATAAACAGAAACTTGGGGAATACGTGTGGGAATGGCTATTAAGGGTGTGGGATAATGATGCAAGGAACATAAAGATAGATCAGTCTGAGTTTGATATGTGCCCACTAAGCACAGATTCTTTTCTTCTTTTCATTGCAAATATATTTCCATTGTTCTCTTTTGTTTTTTTATGGTTGTAGTTTAAGTGAAAGTTTACATTTCAAGTTAGTCTCTTACACAAAAATTTATACATAGTTATGTGACCCTAATTGCTCTCCCTATACTGTGACAGCACACTCCTCCTTTCCACCCGATTTCCCACGTCCATTCAATCAGCTCCTAACCCTCTCTGCCTTCTCATCTCACCTCTGAACAGAAGCTTCCCGTTTAGTCTCACGTATCTACTTGAGCTAAGAAGCACACTCTTTACGAGTATCATTTTATGTCCCACAGTCCAGTCCAATCTTTGTCTGTAGAGTTGGCCTCGGAAAATGTTTTAGTTCTGGGCTGATAAAGAATCTGGAGGCCATGATTTCCAGAGTTTCTCCAGTCTCAGTCAGACCATTAAGTCTGGTCTTTTTACTAGAATTTGAGCTCTGCATCCCACCTTTCTCCTGCTCCATCAGGGACTCTCTGTTGTGTTCCCTGTCAGGGTGGTCATTGGTGGTAGCTGGGCACCATCTGGTTCTTCTGGTCTCAGGCTGATGAAGTCTCTGGTTTATG
>NW_004443964.1:21963914-21996711 GCF_000243295.1 Trichechus manatus latirostris
TTATGTGGCCCTTTCTGTCTCTTGGGCTAATACTTTCCTTGTGTCTTTGGTGTTCTTCATTCTCCTTTACTCCAGGTGGTTGGGACCAATTGATACATCTTAGATGGCCACTTGCAAGCTTTTAAGACCTCAGAAGCCACTCACCAAAGTAGGATTCAGAACATTTTCTTAATAAAATTTGTTTGCCAATTGACCTAGATGTCCCCTGAAAGCATGGTCCCCAGACACCTACCCCTGCTACTCTGTCCCTCGAAGTGTTCAGTTGTATTCAGGAAACTTCTTAGCTTTGGTTTAGTCCAGTTGTACTGACTTCCCCTGCAGTAAGCACAGATTCTTTACTCAATGTTTCAGCTCGAGAAGTTAGGAAAGGATCTAATAGTTTATTTGGTTGGGTCGCTGAAGCACAGATTATCTGGTGGCCTATACTAAATCAAGCTGAAGTACCAGACCTGCCTTGGTATATTATAGAAGAAGGTATTCAAAGGCTTAGAGAAATTGGCATTCTAGAGTAGATTTATCAGGTTAGACCCACAGACCCACACATGGAGTACCCAGAGGACACACCTTTTACCACAACTGTGAGGAACAAATTTGTGAAGAGAGCCCCAGCATCCTTGAAGACTGCTGTGATTTCTATTTTATGTAAGTCAGATTTGACAGTGGGAGCTGCTCTAACTAAATTAAGACACCTAACTACAACAGGGCTGATTGGACCCCATTGTAGTAGGGGCCAAGTGTCGGCACTCAATCGACAAAGACAAGGTGGGCATGGTTACTGCAATGGACAGCAGAGTCAAAGCAGTAATCAGAATAGTCTGACTCCTGTGGACTTATGGCTTTAGCTACTTAGTCATGGCGTCCCTAGGAATGAACAAGATAGAAAATCTTCTAAATATTTACTTGATTTGTACAAGTCGATGAATTCTAGGTCAAGTGAACAGCAGTCTAACTCAAATGGCCCCTCAATCAATTCCCAGACTTGAGCGAGTTTAAAGACCCACAACCTCTTGAATGAAGGGGAGGCCGGGTCCCTTTGAGGAAGGACTTCAATACACTGCCAGAAACTTATACTGTTAATCCTTCTCCCAGCCTTCCCCAAAGGGAACTACAGTCTTTTATGAGAGCAACTGTTCATTGG
Organism: Trichechus manatus latirostris; assembly: GCF_000243295.1. Lineage (NCBI taxonomy): Eukaryota > Metazoa > Chordata > Mammalia > Sirenia > Trichechidae > Trichechus > Trichechus manatus. Next base: position 21,965,053 of record NW_004443964.1, read on the forward strand.
GGAAAATGAAATAATCAGACTTTTCAGAGATTACTGGATACTGGCTCTGAACTGACACTAATTCCAGGAGACCCAAAATGTCACTGTGGCCCACCAGTCAGAGTGGGGGCATATGGAGATCAGGTTATTAATGCAGTCTTAGCTCACGTCTGTCTCACAGTAGGTCCAGTGGGTCACCGAACCCATCCTGTAGTGATTTTCCCAATTCAGGGATGCATAATTGGAATAGATAAGACTCAGCAACTGCAGAACCCCCACATTGGATCCCTGACAAATGCAGTAAGAGCTATTATGGTAGGAAAGCCAAGTGGAAACCATTAGAACTGCCCCTACCTAGGAAAACAGTAAACCCAACAGCAATACTGCATTCCTGGAGGGTTTGCAGAGATTACTGCCACCATCAAGGCCTTGAAGGATGCAGGGGTGGTGATTCTCACCACATCCCCATTCAATTCGCCTATTTAGCCTGAGAAAAAACAGATGGATCTTGGAGAATGACAGTGGACTATCAAAAACTTAACCAGGTGGTGACCACAATTGCAGCAGCTGTTACAGATGTAGTTTCATTGCTTGAGCAAATTAATACACGTCCTGGTATCTGGTATAAAGCTATTAGTCTGGCTAATGCCTTTTTCTCCATATCTGTTTCGAAGGACCTCCAGAAGCAGTTTCCCTCCAGCTGGCAAGGCAGCAATACACCTTCATTTGCCTACGTCAGGGCTACATCAACTTTCCAGTCTGTGATGGTTAAGATTGTGTGTCAACTTGGCTGGGCCATGATTCTCAGTGTTTTGGCAGATGTATAATGTTGTGGTCACTTCCCTGTTGAGATTTGATATGTGATCAGCCCCACGATGGGATCTGCTATGAGTGGTACCAGCGGGGGTGGGGCCTGTGGAAGCTCACCGCCCCCTCAGCCTTCATCTCTCTGCTCTCTGCCACCTAGTCCTTCCTGCTCTCCTTGACAGGGCTTTTGCTCTTTCTAGATCATACAGCTGGCTCCTGTTTTTCTGACCTCTGGTTCTTGGGACTTGAGCTAGCAGCTTACCTCCCATCTTGCCTGCCGATCTTGAGATTCGTCAATCTTCACAGCCTATAAGCAACAGCCCTGCTCTTTGGCCTGCCGATCTTGGGTTTTCCAGCCCCTGCGGTTATGTGAGTCAGGAGAAGCCTCTTTCCTGCCCCACAGACTTGGGATGTTACAATTTCTAAAAACTGCATGAGCCATTTCATTGATATAAATCTCTCTCTATATATATATATTTATACACTTTACTGGTTTTGCGTCTCTAGAGAACCCAGTCTAAGACACAGCCCTATGTCATAATTTAGACCGCAGGGACCCTGATTGCCTTTCCCGTCCACAAGATGTCACACTAGTCCATTATATTGATGACATTATGCTGATTGGACCTAGTAAGGAAAAGTGTCAATGACTCTTGACTTATTGGTAAAACATTTGCATGCTGTTGTTACTGTTGTTAGGGCTGGTCGAGTCGGTTCTGACTCACAGCGACCCTATGTACAATAGAATGAAACACTGCCCGGTCCTGCACCAACCTCACAATCATTGTTACGCTTGAGCCCATTGCTGCAGCCACTGTGTCAATCCATCTCCTTGAGGGTCTTCCTCTTTTCCGCTGTCCCTCTACTTTACCGAACATGATGTCCTTCTCCAGGGACCGATCCCTCCTGATAACATGTCCAAAGTATGTGAGACGTAGTCTCGTCATCCTTGCTTCTGAGGAGCATTCTGGCTGCACTTCTCCCAAGACGGATTTGTTCATTCTTTTGGCAGTCCCTGGTATATTCAATATTCTTTGCCAACACCATAATTCAAAGGTGTAAATTCTTCTTCAGTCTTCCTTATTCATTGTCCAGCTTTCGCATGCATATGAGGTGACTGAAAACACCATGGCTTGGGTCAGGTGCACCTTAGTCTTTAAGGTGATGTCTTTGCTTTTTAACACTTGAAAGAGGTCTTTTGCAGCAGATTTGCCCAATGCAATGCATTTCTTGACTGCTGCTTCCATGGGTGTTGATTATGTATCCAAGTAAAATTAAACCCTTGACAACTTCAGTCTTTTCTCCGTTTACCATGATGTTGCTTATTGGTCCAGTTGTGAGGATTTTTATTTTCTTTACTTGTGTGCTAGGGAGTAGGAAATGGGTGAATGGGCAACACCTGCCCAAAAGCAAAGATGAGAAGGCAGGAAGAGACATGAAACTTGGAAGAATGGACATGGGGACCCCAGGGTGTAAAGGGAAAGGGGGAGCGCGCTGACACATTGTGGGGATTGCAACCAATGTTACAATTTTTTGTGTATAAATTTTTGAATGAGAAACTAATATGCACTGCAAACTTTCACTTAAAGCACATTAAAATTAAAAAAAAAAAAAAAAGATTACAGCCTTAGAAACCCTATGGGGCAATTCTACTTTGTCCTGTACAGGCACTATGAGTCAGAATTGACTCCAAGTCAATGGGTTTGGTTTTTTAATACTGTAATTAGTTATTTAAACGTGTTTGTTCTCACTGGACTGCAGACCACTTGAGGGTAGAGATTCTGTGTCATTCATCTTTGCATTTTCAGTGCCTAGTAGCAAATTATGGATAACTTTGGAAAGAATGCAAATTCCAGAACACTTAATTGTGCTCATGTGGAATCTGTACACAGACCAAGAGACAGCTGTTGGAACAGAACAAGTGGATACTGCTTGGTTTAAAATCAGGAAAGGCATGCGTCAGGGTTGTATCCTATCACCATACTTATTAAATATGTATGCTGAGCAAATAATCCAAGAAGCTGGACTATATGAAGCAGAAGACCCTCAGTGAGATGGATTGACACGGTGGCTACAACAATGGGCTAAAATATAGCAATGATTGTGAGAATGGCGCTGAGTCCGAACCGACTCACTGGCACTTAACAGCATCAATAGCAGCAGCAATAACATGCTGTAGGTACTCAACAATATTTGGTGAAGGAGTCAGGCCAGGGACTCTGCAGTTCCCCCAAACCAAGCCAGATTCTCGGGTAATTCGTTCTACCATAGAGCCAAGTGTTTTGCAGTCAACTGAGGCTCTGGGGGGCTTACCACGTCTACCTGCGTGGCTGTCTCAGTTTCCTTATCTTTAAAATGTGGACAATAAAAGCATCTCCTCACAAGGTTGTTGGGGGGATTACATGAAATAACCCAAGAAAAGTTCTTAGCACAGGGCCTGACAGAGGGTAAGGAAGGCTAGTCAAAGATATTCCTGTGTAAGCGTTGAACCAATGAGTGAAAGAAATGACTTCGGGTTGCCTGTTCATTTACTGAGTTGTTAGTATGTGCCAGGTACTTCGTTAAATACAGCATGAAAAGTGGAGAGAAGCAACTGCGCAGCACAACGGAGTGTTCTCAACCCAGACTGCAGGGAAATCAAGGCGGCTTTCTAAAGCTGAGTTTTGATGGGGAAGGGTCTTAGAAAAGCGAAAGTTGAAGTATTAACTGCGACGGTGAGCATTCCCGGTGGAGTCCACAGGTTTCTGCTTGAAAGCTACTGGGAAAAGCTCTATGGGTTCTTTAAATGAGAGTTGTGCGGGAGTGGGTGGCTTAGTAAGCCACGCGTGCGCGGGGACTAAAGTGGTCAGAAGCGCTGGAATCGAAGTTGGGTTCCAGTACTGTTAAGCTATCCGCCGTGTGCCTTTGGCAAAGCTGCTGAACTTTTCTCAACTTCCCCAACCGTAAGGAGTCTGTTAAGAATACTCACATGTCTGAGTGCCTATGAGATCACGTGACCGAAGGTACGTGAAGACGCGCTTAAATAAATTACAGAACCCCCAAGCTGATCCCTACGACTCACCGGGACTTTCCGCCCGGCTCGCTGGGGCTTGCTGCGGGGTTGGGGGGGGGCGGGGACAGGGCTGGAGGCGGGGAAGGGTGGTTTCTCTCTGGGCATGCGCGGTGGCCCCGCCGCGCGGCCCGTCAGGCACTGCGGTAGGCGCCCCCGGGGCTGGCAGGACCCTGACCCCAAGATGGCGGCGCCCAGCGAAGTGGCTGCGGCAGGCTCCGCCGAAGGCGATGGTGGGGGCAGCGGCTTTGGGATGTGGCTGGACGGACGGTTGGAGGCGCTGGGAGTGGACCGAGCTGTGTACGGCGCCTATATCCTGGGTGTCCTGCAGGAGGAGGAGGAAGAAGAGAAGTTGGACGCTCTGCAGGGCATCCTCTCTGCTTTCCTGGTGAGAAGCGCGGACATATTTTTTCAGCTTCAGGCCGGTCCCTGAGGACTCCTATCGGGACTTCGCAACCCCTTCCCCCTACCCAGAGTCCCAAGGGGTTAGTGGTCTCATTTGGGAGAGAAATACTCTCTGAGCCCTGGGCCGCGGGGCAAGGGAGTTGCTCCCAACCAGGTGCATAGAGAGGAAGGGCTTTTTCTTATTCTTGGGGACAGGACCCTTTCGGGATACCTGTGGGTGAGCAGGGTGAGTGTTCTTCCGAAGGTGTTGAAATGTTTAAATGGGAGTTTTTATCATAAACGTCTAACGACCAACTTCATCCCCATCCGTTGACAGTGTTCAGAAGGGGTGATGAAGTGTTCTGGGGCCTCTGAAATGTTTGTGCCCTTTAAGAGCCAGTGCCCAGGGCTGTCCCATGACAAAAGCCTGCAGGAAGTATCCACTCGGTTCCCATTTTGGAGGCAGGAATCAAAAAAGGGTAGGCTGCTTGTAGAGGTATTTTCATGCCTCCGCGGTACTGAAGCAAATGTTGTAGTTGGTACTTCACAGTATTTACAGTACGTATTTAGAATGCACTGATCATTGGTGAGGAGCCCTGGTGGCGCAGTGGTTAAGCGGTTGGAACCCACCACCCACTTCGCGGGAGAAAGATGTGGCTGTCTGCTTCCGTGAAGATTTACAGCCTTGGAAACCCTGTGGGGCAATTCTTCTCTGTTCTGTAGGATCGCTGTGAATCGGAATCGACTTGACGGCAATAGGTGGTTAATCATTGGTGGGGAAATAGAAGGGGGGATGAGAGAAATGAAACCTTTAAAAGAGGGAGATAAACTTGACTTAAGTAGCCTGTTAGAAGCAGAATTAAGAATTCAGAAACGAACACTTTAAACTGTGTTTCAGTAGTAAGCCACAAAGATGTCTCCTTTTCCAACCTGACCCTTTTTGCTATCTTCATCTCTGTTTCCCCTATCCCCAACACACACATTTATTAGATGCGTTTATTAGTCATAGATAACAGGTGCTGCCTGTGGCTGTACAAGAAATTATTTCCTTTTGAACACAACAAGCTCAGAAATAAACCTTACTCACACCATCACTCAATGGTGTAGAAGGCAGAGTTGGCTCTGCATTCCTGGTTTAGAGGAGTTCTGGAAACCAGACTATGACTGTGAGGGCCACTTGCCCATCAAAGGCTTTATCCTCTGGCATCTATCACAATGAACAGGTTTTAAAATGGGTTAATTTGTTATCCTCAAAACCAGTTTTCAGAGACTATTAAAGAGAATCAAAAGGTATTATGACCATATACGTAGATGTAAATATGCATACTTTTTTTTTAAAGAGCATATAGGAGAGAAGAGTAGAAGGCATAAAGTGTTTTTTTTTTTTTTTTCATTTGCAGAACAAATTAGCTTCTCATTAAACAATGAGTACATATATTGTTGTATGACATTGGTTGCCAACCCCACAACATGTCAGCACTCTCCCTTTCTGGACCTTGGGTTCCCTATTACCAGCTCCAGCTTTCCTGTCCACTCCTGCTTTCTAGTCCTTGCTCCTGGGCTGGTGTCCCCTTTAGTCTCATTTTGTTTTATGGGCCTGTCCAATCCCTGGCTGAAGGGTGAATCTCAGGAGTGATTTCGTTACTGAGCTATAAGGGTGGCTGGGGGCCATACTCTGAGGGTTTCTCCAGTTTCCGTCAGGCCAGTAAGTCTGGTCTTTTTTGCGAGTTAGAGTTTTGTTCTGCATTTTTCTCCAGCTCTGTCCGAGACCCTCCACTGCAGTCCCTGCAAGAGCAGTCAGTAGTGGCAGCTGGGCACCATCCAGCCGTGTGGCAGAAAGTATTTTGCTGACCTTTCTTTTGTACAGATCTTGTGGAGGAAGGTAGAAGTGCAGTTCATTGATTGGGCATACACATGAAATATAACACCGTACAGCTGTTCCAGGTCCTCCTGGCAAGGGCCTCTTTGACTCCCAGAGCCTGCACTGGTGAGATTGGGTTATAAATGGGAAAGCTGTAACACAGCTTGTGATGAAACTTTAAAGTTCAGTGGAAATACGTTACAGCCAAAGTAAATTTTCTTGGACCCTGAAGTAGCAGATTGTAGGGGAAGAGAGTAGGAGGCAAGCAATTTAAGTTAGTTTTTACTTCTACCTGGAAAGTTTCTAAAGACTCCATAAAGAGGAAGTTGAAATAACTTGGGCTGGTTTCTGGTGCCAGCTCCTTGATCAGTTGTTTTAATTGTGTCATTATTTAGAGCTGTATGTCTGCTTACAAAGATAGGCATGAGTTTGCTTTACACTCTTCCAGGCTCTTGGTAGAAGAGGCAAAGTTATCTAGAAGGGATCTGTGGTTCTTTGTATTTACCTCTTGTTTGCGTAAACTACAAAAGACAAGATGATTTTTAATGGTGGCTACCCCCCTTACGCCGCCCAATTCAAACACCATATTTAATTTTCTCATAGTTTTCCCAGTCTTTTCCGTGTAGAAACTGACTGTGGAAAGAATTGGCCAGCAATTATATGGTGAGGCAGGGAGTCTGTCCATGAAACAACTGAGAAGCATTTTTACAGAACAATAAGGGCAAATGAATGAATATATATTAGACACGTAGTTCAAAGTGCTACTTTCTGTCTGTCAGTTAGTCTGGCTGCATATAGTACCAGGAGCCCTTGACTGTCTACCAAATCCCTTTCTAGGGAAAACAAAAGGCATAACCAGATCAGTCACCAGATTGGATTAGGATGCAGTATTAGAAACTAAGACGTTTATCAGCAACAGTTTAAGATTCAAGAACAGTGTTATAGTTGGGAGCAAATAACAGTAAATAAAAGCTTTCTATCATCCTTCTCTTTAGTCCCTCCATTAGTACTTGCATTGATTGATTGATTCATTCATCACGTTTTTGTTGAGAGCTTACGTATGTCAAGCACTGCCCTGAGTGCTTGGGATCCATCAGGAAACAAAACAGACAGAAGTCCCTGCCTGTCTTAGTCATCTGGTGCTGCTCTAAGTGGATGGATTTAGCAAAGAGAAGTTTATTCTCTCACAGTCCAGTAGGCTACAAGTCCAAATTCAGGGCATCAGCTCCAGGAGAAGGCTTTCTCTCTCTGTCGGCTCTGGAGAAAGGTCCTTGTAATACATCAGTCTTCCCTTGGTCTGGGAGCTTCTCTGCGCAGGAACCTCAGGTCCAAAGGACACGCTCTGCTCCCAAAACTGCTTTCTTGGTGGCATGAGGTTCCCATGTGTCTCTGCTCGCTTCTCTCTTTTATATCTCAAAAGAGATTGCATTAAGACACTAATCTTGTCAACCTCATCAGTATAACCTCATCACAGTGATAGAATTTATAACACATGAGGACATCATAGTGGTAGAGTTTACAACACATAAGGAAATCACATCAGATAACACTAAAATCATATAATACTGGAATCATACAATACTGGGAATCATGACCTACCCAAGTTGCTACCCACATTTTTGGGGGACACATTCAATCCATGACACTGCCCTAAGTGCTTTGGGTACCTGAGAGAACAAAACAGACCAGAAAAAAACACACACACACACACAAAACCATAATCAGTAAGTTATATACCAGTATGTTAGAAAGTGATAAGTGCTGTGAAGAAAGAGCGCTGTAAGGGGATCAGGAGTGAAGTAGAGGGGTGAGTTGCAATTTTAAGCAGGGTGGTCAAAGTATTACATTTTATGGCAGCTGTTTATATACCAGCCTACTCAATTATAAGTGCCATGAAGCCAGGCACTGTTTCTCATTCATGAAGTCTCATTCATCTTAGTGCTTTGAACATAACAGGCACTTTCTGGATGAATGAATGAGTGAATGGATACATGAACTAATTGGTTCAGGCAAGGAGACTGGAGGAATAAACCACCTTCTCGTCCAAGAGCTGTCTTTCTCTTTTGCCTCTCCACTCCTTTTCCTGTGCTTTTTTCTTTTCCTCTTCCTTTGTTTTTTTTTTCCCCCTGGGGGCTCCAAGAACTACAGGAACTCTGGACCAAAGAAGTTCTGCATATCTGGCACATGTGCTAGAAGGATGCAGAGTAGAGGACGGAATCCTCTGCTGGGGACAAATAATGATATCCAGAATAGGTCTGTATTCCAACTGCTTACTTTTCTTTGGAAAGATGGTATAGTATAATGATTAAGAATATGGACTTCAAGCCTGACTGCTTAATTCACTTATTCTTGTGTGACCTTGGGCAAGTTTCTTAATCTCCATGCATTGGTTCCCTCCTCTAAATTGAGACTAGTAATAGTACTTACTTTGTGGGACTTATTTTAAGAATTGAGATTTTTCATGTAAAGTATTTAGAATAGTGCCTGGCATATGGTAAAACCAAAAAACCAAACCCATTGCCATTGAGTTGATTCTGACTCATAGCGACACTCTAGGACAGAGTAGAACTGCCCCACAGGGTTTCCAAGGAGCAACTGGTGGATTCATACTGCCGAACTTCTGGGTAGCAGCCAAGCTCTTTAACCACTGCGGCACCAGGGCTCCTGGCATATGGTAAACACAAAGTAAATGTGAACTCTGCTAGTTTGCCCTGAGGGGTGGCATGTGACTGTCATGAAGGCAGCCATAATGAAGATAGGGGGAAATACTCATCTTTGTTGAATGCCTATTTTTTACCAAGTAGCATAGGCACTTTATACAGATTCTGCTGTAATCCTCACTAACATCCTGGGAAGATGTAAGAGAAAGTTAAGAAACTTGCTCATAGGTCTGGCGTTTGAACTTAGTATGTCTGACATGAAAGCCAACTTTTTTTTTTGTTATGCCATGCTGAGGAAGGAGATTGGTTGGCCTGTAAAATATGTATGCTAATGTAAAATGGACAGAGGAATGGTTGGCTAGGAGACTATCTCCTCATTTACCTCCTCTTTATGTGTCAGTAAGCAGCACGAAAGTTGATTAATCTTGGAGAATGTTGAGTTGAGTCTATCATCCAATGAAGGTTGCACAGAGTGGAGTTTTGACTCAGCCAACAGGTTTTTGCTCCAAAAGAATGAAGAGGACTGCCCTGAGTGGTGGGAATCCTTCCCCTGCAGTTGGCAGAATGGAATGTGTGCTCTTGACCTGGCAGGTGTGGCTTGTGGAGCACACACAGAATTACTTCGGTTTCCATAGCCTCAGAAGAGAAATGCACACTATTCTATGACTCTCCAAGCCCTTCTCATGATTTCTTCCCAGATTCACGCCCTGTAGTTAGGATTTTTCAGGTTGCTGTTATTTTATTTTTGAACATTTTATTGTTTTGTAGGTGAAAGTTTACAGAGCAAATTAGTTTCCCATTCATCAATTTATACACAGCTTGTTTCGTCATGACATTGGTTGCAAACCCCTGAATGTGTCAGCACTCTCCCCAGCTGTGTCCATTTGCCCAGCTTCCCTGCCCCTACCATCCTTCTGAACTTTGCTTCTGGGCAAGTGCTGCCCTTAAAGTCTCGTATAGTTGATTGTTCTGAGGTATACATTCCTCACTTGTGTTATTGTTCATTTTATAGGCCTGCCTGTTGTATGGCTATCATGCGATCTCTGGGAGTGATTTCATTTCCAAGTTTGAAGGGTGTCTGAAGGCTATAGTCTCGGGGGTTCCGCTAGTCTCTGTCAGACCAGAAGCCTGGTCTTATTTATGAGTTTGAAATTTGTTCTACATTTCTCTCCTACTTTGTTTATGACCTACTACTGTGGTCCTGTTCTAATAATGGTTATCGGGCACCATCTAGTTCTAGTCCCAGACTAGTATAGTCTATTAGTCCTTTGGACTATTTGTTTTCTTGAGTCTTTGGTTGTCTTCACTCTTCTTTGCTCTGGACGGGAAGAGACCAGTTGTGTCTCTTACATGGCCACTCACAAGCTTTTAAGACCCCAGTCGCAACTCACCAAGGTAGGATGTAGAACATTGTCTCTATGGATTATGATATACCAATTGACCTAGATGTCCCCCAAGACTATAGTCCCTAGCCCTGGAGCCCAGTATCTCAGTCCCAGGAGGTAGGTATATGGTTATGGCTAAGAAGTTTTCATGACTGTGTCCTCTGTGTGCACTATTGCATACATGGGTATATTTGCAGCATGTGCGCATATATATGTATGTGGGTGTACTTCCCTATGCCTTCCCACCCCTGTTCAGCTTACATATCTACCTATGTATCCACTTGTACATTATCATTTGTTATTACTGTTAGAGGATTGTATGTGTATCAGTATTGACAGTTGTTGCCTTTTACTCTTGCATAACTTTCATTATCTTCCTTTATCTTGATTATGTTGTGCTGACTTCCCCCATATTGTGTATTCTGTCTCTTTTCACGAAAGTTAGTACATGGCTACTCTCTAGTTAATGGTCCCCCCTATCCCTGGTAACCATCAAAGAATGTTTCTGTCTGTGTGGAAACCTTTTCTTGACTTTTTATAATAGTGGTCTCATATAATATTTGTCCTTTTGTGATTGACTTATTTTACTCAGCATAATGCCCTCCAGGTTCATCCGTGTTGTGAGATGTTTCGCAGATTCGTCATTATATTCTTTACCGTGATGTAATATTCCATTGTGTGTGTGTACCGCAGTTTGTTTATCCATTTGTCCATTAATGGGCACTGAGGTTGTTTCCATCTTTTTACTATTGTGAATAATGTTGCAGTGAACATGAGTGTGCATATGTCTATTCATGTCATGGTCCTTATTTCTTTAGGATATATACTTAGGAGCGGGATTGAGGTTGCTATTATTTTTGAGGGCACTCTGAGAAAACTAATTGGTTTACTTTTCCAACTAGGAAGAAGACTCCCTACTTAATATCTGTCGGGAGATTGTGGAACGATGGTCGGAAACTCAGAATGTAGTCACCAAAGTGAAAAAAGAAGGTAGAGTTGGAGTTTCTGTATCTAACCTTCAGTGTCTTTTCCAACAGCTTTTACTATACAGCTGTTAGGGAAGAGTTTTTAGTTTTCCCCTTTGGATACTCATTTTCCCTAAGATCATTTAAACTGGCAACACCAGCAGCTCACTTTAACATTTTACTGAACATTGGTTTTCTTTTCCTCTTTTATGTTTTTCCAGTTCAAACTGAGAAGTTATCTTCATTGTGATTTTTACTTTTTCATTCTTTCCACTGCTCCTTTCCCATTTACATTGCAGGTCAAATACATTTTTACCACCTCCCACCTTTTCTATATTCATATGTCATAGCACAAATTATGGTTGGGCTTTTGCCTTATTCAGCTAAAGCCTTCACTCTTTAAAGTGGAAGCAAAATGAGCTAATATACTTCACTATTATGATGACAAATTAGCTGTAGAATATTTAAATCCTAAAAACCAAACTTGAATCTATTCGAAACTGTCTACACTGTTGCTTCTTAGCCTTGACTGTACATTAGAGTCACTTGACAGACATTAAAAAAATACCAGTGCCTGGCTGTACCATGGACCAATTTTATACCAACATCTTTGGAGCTGAGGCCAGGCATTCAAATGTCTTTAAAAATGATTCTAATGTGCAGCCAGGTTTGAGAACCACTACTCTACACCATTGCCTCCTTTCATTGAGAACAGAGAACTTATTGGTTGATTTTTATTTTAAGTCTAAGAATTTCACCTGGCATAATTATAAACATGAAAGGAACCAGCTTATGTTGGTTCTGTATTCCTTCTTAGGTTTCTGGGATGAGAGGGGAGAAAGTTGCATCTTTGGAGGCTTAATTTTCAATGGTTCTAATGTAGTGCTTTTCAACTTTTTTTTTTTCTTTTAAGCAGCAGACTTATTTTTGTTTTAATGGGAACTTATGCAGCCACAATATATAAAACAGATAAAAGCAAGGCTGCTCTGATTGACGATGGATACAAGGTTTAAAGCCTGGCCTGCATGCCCTCTTCTTGCCTTTCTCATTGGCCCCTAAGGCACCTCCTTTGAGCCCCAGGGCTCTAAGGAGTCAGAGATGCCAGTGCCTTTAGGACCAACACTGCCTGGGTGGACTGGTGGTTCAGTGAGCTTAATTTCTCTCTCATACAACCTATTGTCCCTCCTTTCCACTGCCAGATGAGGTACAGGCCATTGCCACCCTAATTGAGAAGCAGGCGCAAATCGTGGTGAAGCCCAAGATGGTGTCAGAAGAGGAGAAGCAGAGAAAAGCTGCCCTCCTGGCCCAGTATGCTGATGTCACAGATGAAGAGGAATATCCTTTCTGGAGTCTCAGCACCGTTCCCTAAGGCTCAAGGCAGAAGTGTTTGTTGTTTTACAGTGAGCTTTGGGAAGTTGTCAGTGCCCCTCTGTAGCTTAATTTTTTTCCCTCTGAATGGCAGTGATATGGCCCTTTATGGGTATGAGGAATGATGTTGGAATAATTGATCCTAGACTTACGTTTTCAATATAAAATCAGAATATTCCTGAAAATTTTACTGTAAAGCAAATGATACCTTAATAATGGACTTTTTATATCTTGTTTTCAGAAAACAGGATAGGGCTGTGATTTCTTATATTTGTATAGCACCTTTCTATGCCATTCAGTATCACATGTATTATCCATGTTTTATTCTTTCACAGTAGATAAGGAAAGTAAGGCACAAATGAGTGGGAGATCAGAGGCATTCAGAGTTAGTGGCAAAACCAGGACTAGAATCTGGATACTTTTGGATGAAGGATTCCCTAAAGTTGGAGAAGTTTCACTGAATTTTTTTATGTTCCAGTGACTACATAATTAAAAGTGAGACTGAACCCACAGGCAACACCAGAATAAATTTGGAATTTGAGTACAGGGACTATGCAAAAAGAAAGTGTTCCTAGCGGGGGCAGTTTTGGTTCCCTGTAAACTTGGAATTTGTTTAGGAAATGCTTAGCTTTCTTAGCCTACTTGAATGAAGTATGTGACACTTACAGTTTTTCCCCATGACTTTTCTTGCCAGAGTTGGCAGAGCTATGGTTCCAGTTACAAAATCTCATTCCTTTGTCTGGAAGATAACTTTAAAGCAGTGGTTTGCCTGGATGGCTTGTTAAAAAACAGACTGCTGGGCCCCACCACCAGAGTTTCTGATTTAGTAGGTCTGGGATGGGGCCAGAGAATCTGCATTTCTCACGAGTCCCCAGGTGGTTCTGGGAATCATACATCAAGAACCACTGTTTTAGAGGTATCTTGCCATCCCCTAACTTCCAGGTAAATGTGACAGCCCACCCAGATCAGCTAAAGTTTCTTTTCAGCTTCTAAGAGATAGGATCTTAAAAATAAGGATCTTTGAACAATGTTCACTAAGTTGAGACTTATAAAGATGAATCTCCTGGGTTTACCACCACATCCCTGACTGTCTTCCTTCCATTCGATGTGCCTTTCCCACCCACCAGTCTCCTGAATGTTTTCTAATGTTAGGTTGGGATATGCCAACCCTTGTCTTCCATGTGACTTTCCTTAACGTCACTCACTGAAGCAGATGAGAAGGATGATTCAGGTGCCACCGCAATGAACATTGGTTCTGACAAATGTATCCTTCTCTGTGTCCACCCCCATGTGTTTCTCCATAGAATCCTTGAAGGTCAGTTTTTATTTTGCCATGCTGTCATTGCTGAGGGCTCCCATTAGCTCCAGGAGCTTATGTCACACCAGCATTGGGAGCCCCATTCCTAGGACGAACCTAGTCAATTTAGCAAGAACTTTCCCCAAAGAACACGTTAACATGTACTGTGACGGGATTAGCTTGAAGGAAGGATTTGTGAGGAAAAATAAGAATCTGTACTCCCTGTGTATAGCACTGGTTGCCCAGCACTGTGTAAGGATTAAAACAATATTGAAGTCTTGGTCTTTGTCCTCAGAGACCTTATAATTTGTTGGAAAGAGAACACAAAATGAAACTTTTAACAGACTAAGCAGTAGTACGTATTGAAACATATGTGCTAAGGAAGGTCCCTACCAACAGAGTCACTTATTAGAAGCTTACTAGAGAAGGTGAGTTTAGAGATCCACCACCCACCTTCTTAAAGATGAGGAGTATGGTGGATTATCAGAGCAAGGGGAGGTTATTTCAGGAGACTTATTTATATAAAAGAACTAAAGCAGAAAAAAGTCATTTTTAGAAAAGAGCTTGATTAGTATAAACATTGTTTTTAGAGTCATAAGAAATGAGAGGTAAAGTTTTTGTCTTGGTGTTTTCTAACTATGGTTAAACTTATTATTTCACAACTCTTATTATAAATTGAGTTCATGGCTATTAGAACATGGATTTCACTTAAACTTTAGTGGTCTAGGGAAAAAAAGTTTAGTAGGGTTAAACAACTTAAGTCTTTTCAAGCACTTTAATATTGCCAAGTACATAAAAGTTTTACCAGTTACACTTCATACTCTACTCACTAAAACTAGCCTAGCTGCTCCAACAATACTCTGCCCTTGAATGATGTTTAGTACTTATTCTGGAATGAAATTTCATTTTGATAAAATATTTTAAAATTCAGATTTAGATCCTCTGAAATTTTTATTCTGAGGAACTTTTTTTTTTTTATTGTTGTGCTTTAAGTGAAAGTTTACAATTCAAATTAGTCTCTCATACAAAAATTTATAGTTATGTGACTCTAGTTGCTCTGCCTGTACCGTGACAGCACACTTCTCCCTTCCACCCTGGATTTCCTGTATCCATTCAACCAGCTCCTGACCCTCTCTGCCTTCTCATCTTGCCTCTGGACAGGAGCTGCCCATTTAGTCTCATATATCTACCTGAGCTAAGAAGCACACTCTTCATGAGTATCATTTTATGTCCGATAGTCCAGTCTAATCTTTGTCTGAAGAGTTGGCCTCAGGAATGGTTTTAGTTTTGGGCTAACAGTCTGGGAACCATGACTTCCAGGGTCCCTCCAGTCTCAATCAAACCATTAAGTCTGGTCTTATTACTAGAATTTGAGTTCTGCGCCCCACTTTTCTCCTGCTCCGTTAGGGACTCTGTTGTGTTCCCTGCCAGGGCGGTCATTGGTGATAACCAGGCACCATCTAGTTCTTCTGGTCTCAGGCTGATGCAGTTTCTGGTTTATGTGGTCCTTTCTATCTCTTGGGCTAATACTTACCTTTGCTTCAGTAGGTTGGGACCAGTTGATGCATCTTAGATAGCCGCTTCCTTGTTTTTAAGACCCCAGACGCCACTCACCAAAGCGGGATGCAGAACATTTTCTTAATAAACTTTGTTATGCCAATTGACCTAGATGTCCCCTGAAACCATGGTCCCCAGACTCCCGCCCCTGCTACTGTGTCCCTCGAAGTGTTTGGTTGTGTTCAGGAAACTTCTTAGCTTTGGTTTAGTGAGGGACTTTTTTTTAACTTTTACAATGATAGCTTTAGGATTTTGCGTCAGACCAAAGATAAATATGACTTTTTAAGACTCGGAGTAGGTAGAGAACACATTCAGGACTTAGCATGTGGAGCAAGGATAGCCAGAAGGAAAAAAGCAGTGGTTGTGACCTGTACCCTAATCGCTTAACTCACCTGTAGCTCTGTTCCGAAACACCAATGTGGAAGATGTCCTCAATGCCCGAAAACTGGAGCGAGACTCGCTTCGGGATGAGTCCCAAAGGAAGAAGGAACAAGACAAGTTGCAGAGGGAGAGGGACAAACTAGCCAAGCAGGAGCGCAAGGAAAAGGAAAAGAAAAGGACACAGAAAGGGGAGCGAAAGCGATAACCTTGGCCTACTCTCTCCTTTCTCCCATGAACTTGATCAAAGGGAGAACTGATTGTACACATGTGTATTTAAGAAAAATGAGAGAACATTGCAAAGTGGTTTCCCAAGGCATTTCCCCTTTTGTTTACGTGGTCAAAAGGAAAATCACAAACACTTTTAATTACAAAATGTGCCATGTCTCTGTGGTATGAGTAATCGGATTATTGTAGTTGATGTCTTTACCAAAGAGATGGACTGAGGGCAACCTCTGTTTTTTAATACAGAAATCCTGTGCTCCTTTCGGTCACGTTAAAGTCTTCCCTCACCTTGGATAAATAGCAGGATTCAGAAAGCTAACAGTTAGTTTTCAGCCTGAAGGAGCAGAAACATCACCATTCCTTCCCCAAGATGAAATGTAAGAGTGCAGATTGTTTCCAAGGCAGTGTTCAGCCCTAAATAATGTTGTTTTATGGCTGAAATAGAAAGCTAATGAAGAGCTCTACCTGGATCCAGATTTTATGTTACATGGCAGCAAACTAGGAAAATGGGAAGAAGTTATTTGGGGGGTGTTCTAGATTTGAGGATTTTTTTTTTTTTTTTTTTTAAGTTTCAGCCTATGGGTAGAAAAGAAGTATCGTTTTAATAGAGGTAGGTATTTTTCCTCATCTAGGCTGTGACTTTAAGAAGGAGGTGTCCTTATCAGTGCAAATATCATTAGCTTGATTTCCTAAAATCATGACTCCTTGAATGCTGATGGAAATCTTAATCTAATTTTCCCTAAAAGGTATGAGTATAAAGACCTCTGATAATTCCTTGTTTAGAGAAACTGGAGAAATCACCCTTTTAAGAAAGAAACACTGGAAATCTCTGCTAACACAGATAGTTAATAATGTATATAGTAGGTGCTTAACAAATTTATCGAATGAATGAGTGAATGGAAAATTGCTTGGGAGGTCAAAAGTGAGCAGGAGCTCTCCATTTCTACTTTTGTCGTAAGCCACATTCAGTTGTAAACAAGGCCTTTCTCTATTTGACTTCCAGGCAGCAGACTGTCAAGCTTGAAGAGTGCAATTTCACTGACGAAACAGAAAGTAGATACTCTATACCAGGGGTTGGCAAATTATTGCCCACAGGTCAAATTTGGCCTGGCTTGTTTTTGTATGGTACAAGCAAATGATGTACATTTTTAAAGGGTTGTTAAAAAAGAATACATGAAAGAATACATGACAGAGACTATATGTGGCTCACAAAGCCTAACATATTTACTATCTGTCTCTTTACAGAAATAATCTGCCAACTTCTGTTTTATACTCTTGACTATGAGATTAACAAAAAACTTTACCATTGTGCAGAAGGTAAAAAGATGCATGGTTAAGGAAAAGGAGATGTGTTTTACCTCTTCGTACACCTATAGCTGTGACATTGCAAAAATAAAAAAAAAACACCTTTTTAAAAAAATAAACTATTACATCACTGTCTTTTGATTTATATGATTCCTTCTAGCTACCCATGGAAATGACTTCTGTATGGATATTCATTTAGGAATGTGTTACTCAAACTAGTATTGACTTAAAAAAAAAGGATCAGCTCACTAGGCTTTGAGGAAGGATATCCACTTAAATAAGGTGCTAATAAATCCTTCTAAAATGTTCAGTAGCAAAAGGCAAATTTTGAACAACCCTATCTTCTATGGAAGGAGCCCTAGTGGCACAGTGGTTAAGCGCTCAGCTGCTAAGTGAAAGTATGGCAGTTCGAACCTACCTGCTGCTCCACAGGAGAAAGATGTTAACAGTCTGCTTCTGTAAAGAAACCCTATGGAGCAGTTCTACCCTGTCCTGTAGTGTCACTGTGAGTCGGAATCGACTTGTTGGCAGTGGGTTTGCTTTTATTTTCTATGGTTAAAACTGACATTTTAGACCAAATTTGGGATTTCAGTTGGTAACATTCTTAACCCTCTAAAAATTTATAGTAGCATACTATTCAAGTGGGAGGGACAGTAATTTTCAATCACCTTTATATAAATTGTGTTTTCCATTTTCTTAAAAAAATGAATATGCCAAATTCTTTTGGATTAGAAATGGTGGTAGCATCAGTTTCACTGTAAATCATATGTGATAGAAGCTATGTCAAAAATAAAGACGACGAGCTAATTTAAGAATTATGTACTAGGTAACATGTTATTTAGATTAATAACATTTTAAAGAATTTTTTGTGTCTGGTTTTTGTTAAGGGACTGGTGTTTCGTTTCTGACCACTATCATGTAAAGACTTCCTCAGAATTTTTATTTTGGTATCCCTGGATAAAGGTAAAGCAAAAATTTCATCTATGAAGGATGTTAGGTTAGATCCAAGGACAGCTGAATGGCATTGGTTTCAATCTACCAACATTATGAAATTTGAAACTTAGCATCAGTTCTTAACAATTAAATGAAATTTGATTGGTTTTCTGACATGAGTTTCTCTTTTAAGGTAAGAAACTAATACAAACATAAAAAATGATACTAAATATTTTCAACAAAGTAATTTATTTTTTACCTGACAGAATAAATTGAGTACAATATTTGTTTTTATAACATCTAACATGTCTTATGTCAAACTTAACCACTTTCTATGCAGTGACTGGTGGGGTGATCTGTTTTATTTAGCTACCCTCAATGTAATTCATTTGGGTAGTTCTAAGGCATATCAGTGATCAAAATGTTTTTCCCTACAGTTACTCCTGCATTCTCAATCAGTTTCTTCTGCACATCATCTAAAGAAAATTTATGTGGTGTGATTACACTCTTTTTTTATTTTTATTTTTTTAATACCAGGATTTCTAAAACTAGGAAAAACACCAACATTTAAAACATCAGTGTTTCTAGTCAAGGATAGTTCAATTAAATTTCATCAGTACATTATATTATAGTTCAACTCATGCTAGAATTGTTAAAACCCAAGATCTTCTGAGTCACATAATACCAACATTTCATATTAATGAATAAATTATTCAAGTTCCATACAAAGATATTAAATGATGAGAAACAGAAAAGGCCAAGCTTTCAAGAGCTCTTAAAAAAAAATACAGAAGCAAACTAATGAACATGACTACACAAAATATACACTAACCAATTGCAAACTAAACTTGTTAAAGATTAACCTTAAAAAAATACATTTTAGAACTTCCTGATACCCTCATAAAAGGCAGCAAACTAAGGGTATTAAAATAGTCATTATTTTAAATACCGTGCATCGAGTCTAAAAGACCCAGATAAAGGAAATGTTTTGTTTTGATTCAATTTAAATATTTTAAAACTGGAAATATTTAATAATTGATAGTATAAATTTTAAGGAATATACACAAATGATTTGAACAGGTTTTATATTCAGTAACTTGCATGGTTTTTACACCGGCACTTTTATCACTAATTTAGGAGAATCAGATGCATTTCCCTCCATATATATTTAGGCACTAAGATTTCAAATTTATAAATATGGTAGTATTTTAAATATTAAATTTTTACATGAATATTGAGTTTATCCTTGTCTTCCTTTGTTTCCTAGGTATTATCCAGTTTCATAAGGAAAACACATCACAATCAAAACTTGTCTTGGTTACTAGACTGTAACCATAATTGGGTTACAGTCACTTAGATTCATTATTTGGAGTTACACTTACTAAGGCAGACCTAAATGAAACTTCTGTCCTAAAAGAATTTCACATATGCATTTACCTGCACTGCAGAATGGGTTTAAGCAATATATTAGCTGTTAGGAAATATTTCATTTACTTAAACTTGTTATCTTTGACTACTCAGAACTTCTAGGTAGCCAATTTTACCTTGGAGTTCACTTTAAACTATATCTGATTCATTCCAAATAGAAGATTTTTAAATAGAAGTTAGACTTCATTAAGGTATTAACTTTAAATCTGAAAGAAAATTAAGGTATTGAAATTTTCAAGTTTGACAAGTTCATTAAAATTAGCATGTCTTGATACATTTACTTATCAGCTTTTATTCTTCTTTTTGCTGGCATTTCCTTAATGTTTGTTTGCTTCACCTCTCTGGTTCATTGGATTGCTACTATTTACGCTTTCATGGATTTTATCTTCACAGTTTACTATATCTTGTAAAGCCTTTTCCGTATCTGCTTGGCCAGCTGTACTGGCTGTTTTTGGCAAGGTCATCTGCAGTGCACACCATAGGGTAGTGCGTGCTTTCCGAGTAGCCACACACATCTCTTTAATTGCTGAAGCAAGAGCAAAAACATCTGTAAAAGAAATGTTCAGGGTGAGTTCACATTAGATACCATTAAAAAATCTTTTAACTCTTTAAAAATGTTTATATATTTTTAATTTTATTGTGGTAAAATATATATAACAAAACATTTGCGATTTTAATCTTTTTAAGTGTACAATTCAGTGACATTAATTGCATTAACCACGTTGTGCAACCATCACCAGCACCCATTCCCAAATATTTTTCATCACCCTCAACAGAAACTCAGTATAGCCCCTGGTAAACACTGGCAAACTCAGTACAGTCCCTGGTAAACACTAATAAACTTTTTGTCTCTATGCATTTGCCTGTACTAGACATTTCATGTAAATGAGATATAAATGAGATCATTTTGTATCTGACTTATTTCACTCAGAATAATGTCTTCAAGAACCCCTTTAATTCTTAGAAAGCCCTGTGCAGTTGCTACTCAATGATCAAACATTATTTTTATAAAAGAAAGATGGCTACTGACTGAGCTAATCAATATACTTAAAACTTTGGTACTTTATTTCTTACTTGTATGACAATGACTATGCTTTGAATAGAAACAAACTTTGTCTTAAGATAGTTATATTTAAATAGATAAAATTAGATAAGTGTAAATTGTAGAAATCCAATCTTTTAACCTCAGTTAGAATCTGATTTTACTAACACTCAAATTAGTGCATTGCCTTAGCAAAAAGAATATGCGTTAATATTTGTACCTCTGTCATCTTGGCATCTAGGAACTCCTTGCCTTTGCCGATTTGAAGCATTTACAATTTCATCCTTTCTACGTGACTGTACAATGTGAATGGACTCTAAGTGTCTATCGAGAGCAGTAGAGATATTGGCATGAAGGGGAGAGCTTCGAAGACGTTCCATTTTGCCTAGTAAAGTCACAACCTGCGGGAAACATTTTAAATTTTGGTAAGGCATGTAACCACATTGCCCTGCCATTAACATATGTAACAGCAAATCTTCGATGAAGCAGAATAGAGATGAGAGCAATAATATTCATTCAATAAATATCTGAATGCTTACTGTGTCTTGGACACTATGCAGGCAGAAACAGACGGAAAGTCAGTCTTTTATGTACGTGTACATTAATTCTAAAAGCTTTCAGGTTGTTAATTATTGAGAATAAGCAACAATGAAAAAGTCAAACGTTCAAACATTTCTGTGTCATTAACAGGAAGTGCAAATGTAATATCCAATATTACTTTTGGCAAATAAGAGAACAGCCTGCAAATAGAACATTTTAGGAGGTATTGTAATCTAAAGGGAAAAAAACTGAGCTAAAAGGGAGAAACCCTAGATTAATTAAATCTGACCTTAGGAAGTCCTTAATCTTTCTAGGTCTCCAATCTTCTCCTTTTGGAAATCAGAAATATTCTGACTAATGAATTGTTAAAATTGCTAAGGAAAATTAGGAAGTTTCAACTCGCTGGGGTTAAACTTAAAAAAGAAAAGGACACTGGATGTATCTGATCAGGAATCATGAGGGGGACTATGTTTCATAGTTGTATTTGCTTGACTTGTTTCAAATTCCAAACTTGGAATGTGTATAAAAAGAATTTTTTAAATAATTAGGATGTTGAATATCAAGTATATACAGTAATTACCTTTAGAAGGTAAATGATTTAACAATTCACATTAGAACTTGGTGTTCAGTAACTGGAGAGAGCAGTAAAATACTCAAGAAGCTAAAGGCACCTGAATGAATGCCTCTCTAACCTTACACTCAAATCAAGTTTCTCTGGAATAAGTCTATACCAGTTTGGCCCATGGAGAAAACAAAAGTATACAGGTATTATTTTCCTACCAACTCTACACCAAATCCTTGGGGGAAACAAAACAGCAAAAGAGAAAAATACATGCAGAAAACTACCGTGAACTACTAATTAGTATATATTTTTAAAATAAGATGGAATCACTTTGAATAGTTAAGTATAAAGAAAGTAATTTGCACAAGTGGTTTTAATAAACTTTTAAAAGATTTTTTTGCAGAATTCTACAAAACTAGCAAACTAGAAAATAGTGCACCCAAAAATATTTTTACCCTTTGTGTATTACTGAAATAATTGCTAAGTATAAATAAAATTATAATAGCTATGAATATAACCTAAACTGATGCAAAGGATAAGCGTAGCTGGAAAAAGTATATTTGTTAATATCCACAGTTTTTGAACCTTTTATTTATTGCTAAAAGTGTATTACTGAGATAAAGGAATTTTAACTTGAAACAATTTTAAGAAAAAAAATGAAAAAGATGTTTATTAACATCTGGCTGTAACCCACATCAGTATCTGAATATAAAACACCCATTGCCATCGAGTCGATTCCAACTCCTAGTGACCCTACAGAACAGAGTAGAACTGCCCCATAGGGTTTCCAAGGCTGTAATCTTTATGAGAGCAGACTGCCACATCTTTCTCTCGCGGAGGGGCTGATGGGTTTGAACCTCTGACATTTAGGTTAGCAGCTGAGC
Organism: Trichechus manatus latirostris; assembly: GCF_000243295.1. Taxonomy (NCBI): domain Eukaryota; kingdom Metazoa; phylum Chordata; class Mammalia; order Sirenia; family Trichechidae; genus Trichechus; species Trichechus manatus. The sequence goes on from NW_004443964.1 coordinate 21,987,662, forward strand.
ACTTAACCACCTCGTCACCAGGGCTCCTTGTATTTGAATATACCATGGATAAATTCCATTTATAGATTTACAAATTTGATAAAAGAATTTCAACTGAAAAGGTGAAAGCTAGGTAAAATTGATCTTTTTCCAGTGAAGTAGTTCATATCTATATTAAAGACAGCATGTTTAGGTGCATAGTTTTCTCCAGGTATCTTTATCAAATTTTACATGGAAAACAGTGTGAAGTTTTTAAAAAAGAAAAGTAAAAAAATTAAGACGTATACCCTACTCTATTAAAGTTGCTTAGAAAATTCTGAAATTAAAAAGGAGATAATAGAAATAATCATTTGTGTTACTGGGATTCTTTACATTTGATTTGAAGCAATCTGTGTAAGGTGGAAACCTGTTAGAGAAGGAAAACTCAAATATTTTCCACTAACAGAGCACAACAGAAAAGTGGTAAGACTGCACCCTGTCAAAGCTGGAAAACTTGTGAGACCAGGAAAAACGAGCATGTCCCATTGAGTTCCGGCTCTCACAGGTTTCATTGTACTACTTTTCCAAAACAAAGCTATTTTGTAAAATTATACACATCTACATAATCCAGTTTACCACTATTTAATATATTGCTGGATAAACTTCATGCTTGTTGAATGATTCAAGAGTGCTGGCTTAAGAAAATGAAAAACGGTAATTCCCTGTTCATTTACCATCTTGTATCCTATAGGGTCACTATGAGTCAGAATCACCTCGACGGCAACACTGTTTTTTTTTAATAACTCAAATCTAGTTTGCTCATCAAGCTAGAAAACAAATGTTTGTGACTAAGAAATGGAACTTTCTCTAAAGTAGTATTTAAAATGGCTTTTGCTTTAAAAAAAATTTATTTTGGGGATTAGCTCCATTGCCAATTTTGGTGTGAAAGCGGAACCACTTAAATTACTGAAGCTACTTTTCAAATGATTGAAGCCATTTTCCCTTTTCTAAGTATGTATTAACCATAGTTCTAGGACCAAACATGGAAAAGACTATGTTTCAAAAAATTCCATGTAAATGTGATTTTAAAATCCTATAGAACTATAACTTGCTAAAGTGTTTAAAAATTTTATCAAGCAATTTTAAAATCCACTATTGGATGTTTTTACAGCTTACTCTGGCTTGTTCTCGAAGTTCATCCACAATTAAGCGATCAACTCTAGAAGGATTGGAGGTCAGCCTTGGAATTGGAGTGTTATTAGTACTGGATACTTTTTTTCCTGGGTAATTCTTTGCAAGGGCCAGTTCAGTCTGTAAAAAATTATATAATTTTTAGATGATGAATTTTCTAAATAAGCTTCAACAGTGAATAATATTTCTCATTGGCCTGAGAAATAAGATGAAAAATATCACTTAAAAAATTGTTTTGGTGTCAATAAGGCAACAAATATAAACCACAGTACCATAGTGTTTTTCTGTCATACTTCATACATATAAATATATCCAAACACCTGGACACTCTTACAATTTAATACTAAAAAATTCAAAGAAATACATTTTTAACCTATTAAGAAAATAGTCTACTTCATAGGCAAAACAAACTTTACAAAAAATTAGAACATAAAAAACAATTAAGAAACCTCAAGCTTTTTAGTCTTTAAGTCACCTAGTTAATATCTTATAGTCATGAACTTAACAAATACTGCATATTATAAAAGAATTCAGCTTAAGAGATGAAGCAAATATTCAAACTACTAAGGTAAATATAGTGAAAATAGAGGGAACATATTAATTATTCCTAAATGAATAGCTTTATGTTACCTTTTTTCTCTCCTTTTCTAATGCTCTCCACTGTTCATAGCACTCTTCTAGACGAATATGAAGTTCACTGGCTGGTCCACTACGGGTTTTAATTGGTCTTTGAAATCCAAAAGTTGGCACGAAACCAGAAAAGGAATTATCACCATACATCATATCATTAAAATAAGGGTATAAATGGCTTAAGTCATCATAAGAAAACAAATCATAGGAATCTAACAGTGGAATAACAGAATGGCCAAATGGGTGGGTAGATCTTAGGGGAAACCCATTTGAACCAAGTTGTTGAAAACTCTGATTATGCCTTAAATCTCCCATCATATAATTATTAGAAAAGCATGATGCCTGTGTGCGATTCACACGGCTATTAATATTGCTGTCTCCACTTCCCTGTCTGTGGCTATTAAAATGACCCTGTGACTCCAACAGATCTTGATATGTATTTTGAGATAAGCCATCTAAATGCTTTGGACCTTCCTCAGGATCATAATGTCCACTCTGGGGCTTCGCTTGAAAATTATGTTTGTTCACGTTTCCAATGATCCCATATTGCTGAGCTGAATAATTATCACAAAATCCATTTGACTGCTTTATTTTTTTATCAGTAACCGATTCAAAGAGATTTTCTTCTCCAGTTTTTGTCAGTCCTTCCAAGTGATTGACAGATTGAATTCTTTCTGCACCACTGTAACTGAAATCAAAACTAGAAAATGTTGAAGGGTTTTCTTGGCAATACTTTTGAAATAGATTGTTATTTGGGGTTAAATTTGTGGATGATAGTTGGGGGAAATCTGAATGGTTAGAACCTTTTGAAGCAGCACTTAAATGATTATTTAATTTCATCAAGTTACCTTGATTTCGATAAGGAATAGGAGTGTTATTTTTTGTTTGAACATTCATCCAAGTTGGTCTATTTAAGCTGATACCTCCTGAAGATGTTGCTGCGTTTGATAATAAATTCACTGATTTAAAATACTCAGAATTTGGAGGATCAGGTTTAGCAAACTGCTGCTTTTCTGTGACATTAGCAAAATCACTATTAGCTGGGCAAGTTGTATGAGGTTTCAGTCCATATTCTGATTTTAAGCCAAAATCAGCAGTGAATGCCGCTTCCTTTGCAAACTGCTTTTCTGTCAGATGTGGTGTAGTTTTGGGAAATGTGAAATTCTGCTGGTCAGGTATTGTCTCCTCCATCTTTTTCTGATTTGCTGGTTTAACTTGAAATAACTTTGTGTAGGTGTCTGCTTCTACAGTTGGTGTTTCTGGTGTGCCATTGGCTAATTTTTTGCTGTCTTGGACACTAAAATTTGAACATTTATTAAGCTTAGCTTTATTAGGGTGAGCATATTCTGGATATCTACAGTAATCTGCATTTTCATTGTATCTATTGAATTGGGAAAGAAACATCTCTGCCCTTTTTTGCTGTAATGGTGCTTCAAGACCTTTAGCACATATTTTTTCTCTCCCATAAGGGTAAGTATCAACTCCTGATTCTTTCATGATGTCAGACAGACCAGTTTGTGGTGTAAAGCAGTTTTTGATAAATGGATATTCTTGGAATGTTGTTTTAGCTGTATCGCTTGTCTGAATATTGTAACAGTTAGAATGATCACTTCGTGAGGGGTACATCCATTGTTCTTCGAGGTCTAAACCAGTAAATCCATGATAAAGTTCATCTATTTTTTGTTGTGGTGTGAGGTTACTATTATGCAGGTATTGCTTTTCCACTGCTGACACAGATTCACCACTATAAAAGGCTTGCTGAGAGATGGCTGTATCTATTGGCCTTTTGGTTTCTGTTAAGAGGTCATGGTGATCTGCAAATCTGCTTGTGTTCACTGGCCAAACTGACTTTAAGTTGGAGGAGCAGGCCCTAGAACAAGTAAATATATTCAATTACAACTTAGGTTTTAAAGACTTTATTTCCTCAGTGAAGAAGATAGGAAAGGCTTTCAAAAACATTTATCTTGCCCCACCTCATCATTCATTAATTGTTTCCAATTTTGTCTTATAAGTTACCATTACCTCCAGATAATTCTCTATCACTTGAAATGTGTTATATGCTATATAAATATGCATTTTGAATCTAATATGCCTTCACTGTACTTTCCCAAGAGGCATTAACTAAAGTTTAATGCTGGTGACTGCATGGTCTTAGATGAATTATCTAGTAAGCAGAGAACAAAGTAAGTTTTTTCTTTGATTAGGTTATTATATAATACAAAAGTGTGAGTCAAACAGTTTTTTTAATGAAAAAGATGTGTTCTGCTTAAACTATTTTTGAAATTAAAATATTTTAATTGGTTACATGTGTGTTACACACTTCCCTGTTTATGAAATAGAGCATTTGGGTAGTATGGCTTCCACACCCAAATAAAACAAAGCATATTTAAAAATTTTTACCACATGAATAAAATCCATGTGTATTTCTGCATAGCAGTAATGATAGTTTTATTCTTTGGGATCTACATATAAAAGCTCCTAGGAATTTACACTCTTTAAGCCAAACTTTAGCTCATGAACTCAAGGGAAATAGCTCTGAATTATGCAAGAATAGTTTTCCAAATGAAAACTTTCAATTATATGGAAAGTATTTAAGCAAAATCAAGTCCCCTAGAAACAAATATTTGAATTAAGATGTCTACTGCCAGATGATCCTCTATTAAGTAAAAATAAAAGCTAATAAACAATAGAGACAGAACACAGATTGGTGGTTGCCAGGGGTTGTGGGAGGGAGGAATGGGAATAACTGCTTAATGGATATGAGGTTTCCTTTTGGGGTTCTGAAAATGTTTTGGAACGAGATGGAGGTGATGGTTGTAAAACATTGTGAATGTACTCAATGCCACTGAACTATTCACTTTAAAATGGTTAATTTTATGTTATGTCAATTTCACTTCAATTTTTAAAAAGTTAATAAACAGGGCAATGTGGTATATATGAATCTAAAAGTTTACTATATACTATATAGCTTATAAAATATACTAACCCCTCAGCAAAATATGGCTGTGACGACTTATCTTGTTCTTCCAAAATGTTAGACACAAGTCCATATAAGTCTGTTTCACTGCCATAGTCATTTCTTTCAGTTTGAATCCTAAAAATAAATGAACACCAACTGTAAATTATTTTATTCATACTGAAATACAATAGGTTGCTTTCTGTTTCTAGGCTTATTCTACCATATTTGGACTGAATCTACACTATTATTTCAAATAAAGAGGGGGTATGAACTCAAGAATATTTTCCACATTGGCATGGTATCTACCCTACATATTCATATTCATATCATATTCTAGTTCACAGTGTATGCCTACCTCTTATTTCTCCACAAGTGCTATTCATTTTAGGTGACCAAGATGTAAATCTCTGACCTATGATGTTGCAGACATGTTTGGTACCATGGCTGCTCCTGAAAGCATGTCTGGTTCTATTATATATCATTCCATCAACACTTGCTCAGTTTCTTCATTTGTGATTTGAAAACCATATGAACCTGCTGCTCTATTTTTGTGACTCTTTACACTGAATATTAGACAAAAAAGTGAAATGTTACCTGGTCATGTAGGTACCATAGCAATATTGCAGTTGTTCCCTAAACATAACAGATTTGGGGGACTAACCCTAATTTCTTGCCAAAGTAGTGACTGGAGTTCCATGAACCTGACATCCTACTTAGTGACTAATACTGTGTAAATAACACAAAATGTAAAAACCACAAGGAGATGAAAAATTAATTGGTACCTTTTTACCTCCTATAGATTTCGGGTAATTTCTATCCAGAAGTAATATGTTGTTTTAAATTGTAATTTCTTGGCTTTTTCATATCTTATTTTCCAATATTTCACAGTGTTAGGACATTTTAAAAATAATACCTTATATTTATGTAACATTTAAACATTTAATTCATCTTCATAACATAGGAAGGGCAGGCATTAGTAATCATTCAGTTATTATCTGTTGAATGAATGATCATTTGACATATGAAGAAATTTGTATTTTGCAAGGGTACATGACTTGCCAAACTTTACTATACACTTGCTGACCAAATTGTCTACCTACAAGTCTAATGCTTTTTACACTACATTGTGTTATTTCATAAAGATTTAATATAAAAGTTTTTTAAAATAATTTGTTAGTATACACCTAAAAAAATTCAATGTAATATACACTAAACTGTTAAGAGTTGTTATCTGGGGGTTACAGAATTATATAGCAGTATATAATCTTTCTAGTAAGATCATTATCTTAGACAATTTACCAGGATTTTAAAAAAAAGTAACTTTTTTTTAATTAGTAAGATTGAATTAATAACTCTCTTCCCTGGTTAAACTAAAGACATATCAGCCTATATCAACCTCTCCCTTATATATAGTTAAAATAAAAGTAGATGTCACTCCCTTAGGCTTCTCCTTGCAGTAGGCTCCCATATCCTATGCTTTTTAGGTAACCTCACTATACTTGCCTGGCATGTCATCGTCAGCATCAGCATCATCACTGTAAGATCTATGAAGCAGGGATAATGTTTGCTGTGTTAACTCTAGAATCCCCTGTAGGAGGGCATCTGACACACAGTTGAGGTTAGCTGCCTGTTTGTTGTGTACTTGTGAAGGAAAAAAGTATTGAAAACTTGGAATTGGATGAAAAAATAGATCTAGATATTATAACATTTATATTGTTTATCATTAGAAAGAGGAACTTCTTCAGATTTGTTCACTAAGGGTTCCCTCTAATTAATAAAAAAAAGTAATAACAAAAAATTATACACAAATAACTGCCCAGTTTAGGCTTTCCTAAAAGTTTGATAAAGGTAAAATTGTAATGCTACCGCATTAAAATTCTAATATAGGGAAAAAATGCTAATGCTCCTGGATTCCTATGTAATGAAACTTAAAAACACCTCATTTAGCTTGAAAAGCCTAATTTATTAATTTACCTGTTCTTGACATTGATCTGAGAATTAGAAGGTTGTTTAATATCATCTCCATAAGTAGACCACGGTGCATAGAAAAGTGAAGAATCTACAGAATTTGAATATTCTGTTGAGGAAGAAAGTGGAGTGTAGGTCTGCCTTAGGTCTACATTGTCTTCACTCTGAAATTTTATAAGAAATATTTGCCTGTCAGACACATCAAAACTTCATTTATTACAGAATATTAGCAAAATAATAAGCAATGAGGAAATAACACAGGAGTTAAGGGTTAGGAGACTTACATTCAAATCTAAACTTAGCTACTTTAGCTTACTCTGTTCCAGCGGTTGACAAACTTTTTCTGTAAAGAGCCAGATAGTAAATATTTTAGGCTATGCAGGCCATTAAAGCCTCCTCAATTCTGCTGTTTTAGCATCAAAGCAACCATAGACATAAATGGGCGTGGTTATGTTCCAATAAAACTTTATTTACAAAAGCAGACATCAGGAAGATTTAGCCCCTGGACCATGCCATTGTTTGCTGACCCCTGGTATAAAATGCCTACAGTGATAATAATTGCAGTTTTAATGTTTTGAGATGAGCATTATGAAGACACTAACGGAGTTATTTTTAATAAATCATAAACTAAACTGTCTTAACACTGCCAATCTGTGGGAGAAAAAAGTTAATGTATGTTTATATAGCATTTTGCAATTTTCAAAGAAATTCCACATACATTATTGCATTCAGTCAATCTTGTGACATAGGTATTATCTCTATATTAAAAACAAGGAAGCTGAGGCCACAAGTTAACTGAGACAGTAAATGACAAAACTAAAATCAAATCTCAGGGCCTTCTTACTCCTAGTCTAGGGCCTTTTTCCATATCTTTAATTTTCAGCCTAGTTTCTATTTCCAAGAGATATTGTAAAAATGAGATATGTAAAATGTCATTATCTCTCCAGAAATTTTAGATATTACTATATAAGTAGAAGAAAAATACAAGCATTTTTTTTGTGTTAATGCTTCTATAATGAATTTTGAGTAAACAAGATAAAAAGTTTGACTCTTAAGATTTTAATAAATTATTTAAATTTATTTCCAAAAAGGATGGAGGTACAGTGAAAACAATTAAAAAATACTTTAAAAAGTAGAATGAATTTAAAACAACAAACAAAAGAACATATCCAACTAATTTAGAATTTGTTTATTCTAGAAATTCCTTCCTTAAAAAGCCTGAAATCAAATTAAATCTAAGTAAATTTTAGTACAGATATAGCATTATAGAGAGCAGCAGAACACTGGTCTTTGGAATGAAAAGACCTGGGTTCCAGCTGAGTTATGCCACTTAGGGCACAAAGTCAAGCTCTCTGAGCCTCAAGTTTCTCAGTCCATACAGTGTGCATAATATTATACAAAATAAAATTATTTTAGGATATTGTTATAACTCAAAGTATAATATCAGCATTGATGGCATTGATGGGTAGGGGTAAATCAAGTGAAAACTAAATGTTTTAGGTGAGGTAAATCATAGCATGCTAAGACACTATTAAAGTCAGAGAATAAAGGAGGAAAATATTTCACCTGTCAATGATCAAAAGTATGTTTATACTGACTTGCAATAAATGCTTGAAGGAAAAAATACTTTATGGTCTTATTAAATAAATATGGGTTTTTCCTTCATTTCTGGCCTCATGTTATTCATGCTGAGAACAAGATGCAAACAGGAGTCAATGAAAAATCTTATTCCTTAAATTATTTTCAAAACAAAGAATGTATTTTGCAAACTCTGTATCTAAAATGCTGGCACCTGCTTTCTGGTCTAACCAGGGACCAATCTAAACACCTAAGCGAATCGGCTTGGGTAGATGAATCTTAGAATAAACGCTCTAACGAAGGGCTCAGTTTATCAATGGACCTGCGATTTGTAGCAATCATAGAAGGAAGTGGAGCCAGTCAGCATCACACTGTTGAACACATCTGTTAATCTACTGCTGGTGTCGGTACTGAGGTTCCAGCAGCGATTCGCACCTCCACGAAACGCCACTTTAGGCTGCACAAAAAGGATAGGAAATGGAGAAAGACATCAGCAGTGGAAAGCCACGGCTGCAACCGCCAGACGACTGTTCTCACTTGACCGTTTGAGTCCCTCAATTCCCAATCCTCTCAGAGGGCGCTAACGTGGGGCCCCGCGCTGCTGTCCCCGATCCCTCTACTCTGGGCCACCTGCGGGCTGACCCTGAGGCCCCACCGCCGGCCATCGTGGCCCGACATGGGAGAGGCGGCGGCTGCCAGGCCGTCGCGGCCACCCCAGCCCCGGCCGGCCGGTCCTGTCACCCGCGCCGCGATCGCCCTCCCGGGC
>NW_004443964.1:21996811-22004434 GCF_000243295.1 Trichechus manatus latirostris
GGCAGCCCCGTCGGAGGCGCGGCCCGGCCGCCCCGTCGGGGCTCCTCAAGGGCGACCTGCCCTCTCCCGCCGACCCCGGCCTTCTCACAGAGCCGCGTCGAGGGGCGCGCCCGCTCCTCAGCCTCTCCTCACCGTCGCCATCCTCCAAACCTGGCCGCTACCGGGGCCCTGACCGTCCCCACCCGTTACCTCAAGTCCCTCCCTCAGGCCTGAGAGGGTGAGGGGGTGACGGGCGGCCAGGGCGTCTCCGCCTCTCACCTCCATGGGGCCCCCGCCCCTTCTGGACTAGGTACAGCTCCTGGGGTAAGGGGATGAGGGGGGGCGTCGAGGCCCGGCTCCCTCAGCCCGCACCCCACCGCTGCCGCCGCCGCCGCCCCGGGCGCTGCCTGGAGCCGGTCTGTGGGTGGGGGGGCCGGAGCAGCGAAGGAGGGGCGGGGGGAGAGGCCGTTACATTGCCTAGCCCAGGGCTCGCGACCCGGCACGCGACCCGGCACTAGCCCGCCCTACCGTGCCCCGCCCCAACCCACCCTCCCCGGTGAGGCCCGCCCCCTGCTTCGCACCCCCTCATTGGCCCGCTGCCCAGCCAATGGGTAACTGCCTCTACGCCTGTTACCCACCCGAGACAAGACCAAGAACGGGCGGTTAGCAGACCTCGCTCTCCCGCAGCTTCTGAGCTTTTCCCGCTCAAAGTAAGCATGCTCAGGATTGGCCCAGATTGGCAAGCATCAGCCCAGTGATTGGCTGATAGGGCACTGCAAGGGAGGGGTGTGGAAGGAGGGGAAGGAGCGAGGGCCTACCCAGTAGAAGTGATGGAGGCGGTCGGAAGATTTGAGAAGTCGCTCAGCAACTGGCTGATTATCCTTCGCTCACCCTGTGCCAACATCTCATTTTTACCCCTTGGTACCCCCCCAACTCCCAGAATCCTTTGGAGCCGCCCAGAGAATAATAGACCGTGTGCTCGTTTATGGAAAGTGAGGCGTTGCTTGTAGAGTAGAGTGTTGCAGGGACCCCTTTTTGATGGTGAACGACCATTTCTTCTAGGCCCCAGCCTTCGGTGGGGGTGAAGGCATTTGGTGTTATTGTAACCCTTGAATAAAGTTTACTCCGACCTTTACTTACGAAAAAGAAGCCATTTCCGGCACTACGTCAGCAGTCCCATTCGGGGATGTGACTCTTAGAAAACTGCAAATTTTTGCCCCCAGACAATACTAAAAAAAACCTGTGCGTTTAAATATTGAAGATAATAAAAGTAAACACCGTTAGGGTGTTAAAATAAAAATTGAGAACCTAAAGGGCGGTTAAGTGAAGATGTACTTTTAAGTCGGGCACAACGGAATATAGAGTTGAGGGATAAGTTTTATTGACCCATACGGTCCTGATAGTTATTTCGGATCTCTACTTATCTGTGATTTAAGAAAATTAACCAGGTAATGTGGCTGTACCAATCCCAATTACATTTCTCTACCTCACCCTTAAGGTTGAGCATTTGGTGCTCCTTGCCTGGTTGCATTGAGACCCAACTGTCTTGTATTGATATGGTTTGTTATGGAAATAATAATTATAGGAAAAATTAACACTGCGTTGAACGCAAGTGACTACATTAAGTAGTAGCAAGGGGAACATTTTGCTTATGGAATAGAGCGAGTATTTAACATGTAGTTCTTCTTTCAGCTTTACACTTTTTTAGAAGGTTTCATTTTGAACGCTTCTGTCTACTCTGAAACACATGGGGTCGCCATGAGTCAGGATCCACTCCGAGGCAACTTGTTTGTTGAGGGTGGAGTGGGATTGGTTTCACAGTCTTACACAAAGATATTTAGGAGCCCTGGTGGCGCAAGGATAATTAGAACCCACCCAGTGGCTTTGCAGGAGAAAGACCCGGCGATCTGCTCCAGTAAAGATTACAGCCTAGAAAACTGCATGGGGCAGTTCTACTCTGTCACATGGGGTCGCTATGAGTCGAAATAGCTAACTAACAACAACAACAGCACAAAGATATTTACAAACCTCAGATTAAAGTGAGGAGTTAGAAATACTCAAGTAATTGTTTTGTATCTTCTCTGCCTTCATCTGAATTTAAAGTTTGGGAGGAAATGGTGACCTTCTTTCTCCATTTATTAAATGTTTCCATATAGGAGTAACAATGAAAGACGTTTTTATATAATACAATCAACTGCATTTTGGTAACCATCTTGATCCAATTCAGAATGGTGGTGCCCTCAAGTAACAAACTCATTTTCTTTCACATGCTATTTTGGGGATATTTAAGTGAATCTGAATTTATAATTAGATTTTTTTTCATTTTTAAGATATTTAAAAACATTCTTCGATAGAACTGAGAAGAATTTAAACCTATTGCGTCCTGAAAATTTAGTGCAGAATGCAGACTTTCTCCTCCAAAATATATTTAAAGATGAACTTCTCTTTTTTGCAACTCTAGAAAACAATGTACAATGTGGTACTCTTCAGATTCATTAATGAGGCCCATTTTATACTTTTACAGATACTTAAACATTTCCTTTTGTAGCAAAATTAAATTTCAAAAAAATGTCAGTGCGCCCTGTGGAAATGTTTTGAGTGATAAAACAAATGGGATTTCATTATCCTCTTAAGTAAAGCTGTGAGTTCAAATAAAGCACTTATTTTTGAAAATTCATGTGTATGTTGAGGTACAACCTATAGGCCAGAGAGGGAGAGCTCTGAATTAATCTTCCATATAATTCCAAATCCATATGTAATTAAATCACTGCAAGATTGTTTATATATGCTTTCAACTGTATTAAATGAATTGTTTTTCCAGTTTCCTAATGGACCAACGATGTAAATGGGCTGCAAACCTGCTCGGTTCAAACCGTGCAGCTCTTCATAGGCTTCTCTGACATAAGGGACTACTCTACCGTCCTGTAATTATGCCTTCCAAAGTTAACTGGGTTACCAGATATGGTTTCTAAACCTATAATAGCTTGTTGGAAACCTTACAAAATGCTCCTTATTAGAGCTATTGGAACTACTCCCTCTTTGAGTACTCAAATTAGTGTTTTTCTGGCTCTCTAGGATAATTTTTATAGTTTCTGTCTTTGTAGGAAGTAAACTGTGTCCTGCTTTTCCCTTCTATATGGATTGGGTCCCAGGTCACTCTTTCTTAATCTGCTCCAGGAAGATTGTAGGTTTCTATTTAGCTCTGGATGAGGCAGTGAAAGATGCATGCATCTACCTTTGCTGGATAAATGTTTCTGCTTGGAGTGGGAGGAGATACTTGAATTGGTTGGTCTTTATGTGTTTCCTATGGCAAACTTTTCTAACCTTGAAGGCTAGAATTAATGTTCTTTCTCAACTTTTTTAAAAACATTTTTATCTTTTTCTAAGTTTAACTTATTTATTTATCGAATGCAGATTTTAATGGGAGTATATTTGATTTTTAGACCATGAATTGGACATTCAGCTAGGGTTTTCATTGTAAAATGAAAAGTTCTGAACATCCCTGTTTCATTGCCCTCCAAAACTGAGTTTCTATTTCTTAGTGCTTGATTGCAACCAGATGTTGGGAAATGTTCTCAGAAGAGTGACACCAGAAAAGCACGTCTTAAAAAGGTGTCTTTTACCAATTTCTCCTTAATAGCTTTAGGGGATAGACATTGATGTCAATATTGGCCACTTGAGGGATCCTCAGACTTTATAATGAGGGGTTTTCTGGCACCAATGAACCAGAAAGCATCTTACTTTTGAAAAAAAATCCAAGATCTAGAATTTTAATTTATGGCACAGAGTTTGAGGACTTACGAGGGAGACTCACTTCTAAAGGTCCATTAAAGCTTTCTGTGTTAGGATGTACTGCTTCTGGGCAAGTTTCCTTCCAAAAGCTAATCGTATTAAAAGGGCATTCACAAAAGGTGTAGTTTACAAGTTGGATAATTATATAAACTCAGGCTGGTCAATAGATTCGGGATTTTTGTAATCTTCCTGAAAATGTACCCCACCTAGTTGTTGCAATTTTTAAGCATCCTAAATTTTTATGTTGTTTTATCTGCCTCACTTTCTACTTTAGCAGTCCAGAGTACTGTGAAAGAACATACTTATAGGTCAAATCAGAAAGTTGGATTGGGGTTGTTTTTTTCTTTTCCTTTTACTTATTTGTTGTTGTTGAGAGGATTGTGGTTGTTTTGTAAATCATTGTATTGAATAATGAGGTTTGGGCATCTTCATAAACCGAAGTTTGTCAGATCCCGGAGATAGTTGTTTCCTTGCAAAAGCTTTTAAAGCCTGTTCAGGTTCTAAGCTGGCCCCTAATTAGGCAGGATTCTCCAGCCCTGTCCTCCTCCCAGGGAACATACAAAATTAAAACCTGGAAAAGCTATTTTATTGACTCTGCTCTGGAGGGAGGAGTGTGGGAGGTTTTCCCAGTTGTAAGGCTCTCCCTCTATTTCAAGGTCTGTCTCTAATCTGGATCCACTGCTTGTCTGGTTTTGAGCTAGTGCTCATTTTTTACCTCTTCCTTTGGCATATTACTGGCTCCTAATTGCTTCTCTACTTTTTCTTACTGCTCCAGCCTCTAGACTGGTGGATCTCACAGTGTGGTCAGTCCCTAGACCAATAGCATCCACACTACCTTGGAGCTTGTTAGAAATGCACATTTTTGGGCTCCACCCCATACCTACTGAATGAGCAACATTGGATTGAGGCCCAGCAACGTGTGTTTTAACAGCCCTTCAGGTGATTCTGATGCAAGCTAAAGTTTGAAAACAGTGTTGTAGACCTGCACAATCCAAGCCACCAGCCATACGTAGCTATTGAGCACTTGGACTATGGCCACAATGAATTAAGATGTAAAACACTCTGGATTTTGAAGGCTTAGTATGAAGGAAAAAGCATGTAAAATATCTCGTCAATACTTTTTATATTGGTAACATTCAAATTATAATATTTTGGATAACTGGATTAAATATAAAATACATAAAAATTACTTTTACTTGTTTCTTTTTATTTTTTACATGTGGTTAGTAGAAAAATTTACATATGTGGTGCTCATTATATTTCTGTTGGACAGCATTGTTCTAAATTATGACTCTGCAAACTACAGCCTGTGGGCTAAATCTGGCATGTTGCCTGTTTTTCTACATACAGCCGGCACTGCACCACCAGGGCTCCTTAAGCTAAGAATGGTGTTAAATTTTTAAATGATGTTAAATTTCTAAATGGTTGAAAACAAAATTTTTTTATTTTTATTTTTTTAAACAATAACAAAGATTCATTTATCTTACTAGTTTCTACCCTGTGTCAGCCCTCTAGTGGGCACCAGAAATTCTTTTTTGTTGTCGTTGTTAAGAATATACACAGCAAAACACACACCAATTCAACAGTTTCTACATGTACAATTTAGTGACATTGATTACATTCTTCAAGTTGTGCAACCATTCTCACCCTCCTTTTCTGAGTTGTTCTTCCCTCATTAACATAAATTCACTGACCCCTGAGGTTCCTACCTAATCTTTCAAGTTGCTGTTGTCAATTTGATTCCATATAGATAGTTCTTAAACAAGCATAATGCTGAGGCAGAGCCAACATGGCACTATAGACAGAAGCACTACACCGTCTCTCCACAGCAAAGACCCAAAACACTAAGTAAAACAGAGACGTCAATTCTGGAACCCTAAGTGTCAAATGAAGAGATAATTCAACAAAGCACCAGATGCGATAAGAAACTGACAGAGAACAGAGAGCGAGGAGAGATAGCACTGGGGGTCCCCCATCAGCTAATGCAGCACGGATCTCCCATCTTGGACTCCTATCGCAGATAGGTGGACAGGGAGTAGGGGAAAGCAGCTTCATGGAGCTCTCAGCAGGAGACAGAGCACGTGGTAACCAGCAATACATCCCTTCCCACCCTTGCTCCCCCTGCTCGGCCTCTGCCACTTCTCAGCAGACCACGGTTGCTCACCAGAAGCTCCGTGCCACTTGGATTCTCCCCGCCCACACTGGCCAGTTGGTTTCTTCCCTGCCTCTCATCTCCTCCTCCTCCTTTCTCTCCAACAGCTGGCTCTCTGTACGACCTTTGCTTCTTCTTGACAGGCTGTGAAACGCTGCTCGGCTGGGGAACTGCTTCCCCAGTCCGTGACACCATGGTGGTGGGATTACCGGGGACTTTTTTAATTTTGTTTTGTTTGTTTGTTTGTTTTCTTTTTCTTTTCATGGCTTGGGAACCCCTTCTAGCTGGGCTGTACCTTGTGGCTTGGGAGCCACTCCCCCGGTCTGCACAGCCGCGCTGGTGGAATCCCTGTGGAAATTTCTTTCTTCTTTTCTTTCCTTTTTGTCTTTCTTCATTTCTCAGTTTCTTGTCTGTCTCTACTTACCTTCTTTTCTTGTATCCTGAATACCTGGCCCTGTGTGCCATCTCTTCCCCTTCTAGATGGGCTGTACTGTGCGACTTGGGAATCACTTCCCCAGTCTACACACCCACACTGGTGGGATCCCTGGGGGCTTTTCTTTCTTTCTTTTTTATTTATTATTATTATTCTTTTTTCCTTTTTGTCTTTCTTCATTTCTCAGTTTCTTGTCTCTCTCTGCTTACCTTCTTCTCCTGTCTCCTGAATACCTGGCACTGTGTACCATCTTCACCTCTTTTAGATGGGCTGTGCCCCGAGGCCTGGGAACCACTTTCACTGTTGCAAGTGGTATCCCTGGGGGCATATCCTTTTTTAAAAATTTTATTTATTTATTTATTTTCTCTTTTCCTTTTTTCCTTTTTGTTTTTTCTTCACTTCTCAGTTTCTCATCTCTCCACTCCAACAGCAAGCTCCCTCAGCACTTTTTTGTTTGGCTCCTATTTCTCTCTTCTCTCTCTCTCTCTTTTCCTACACCCATCTTAGCTCCACACATCACAACCTGCCCCCTCTCTCCTGCCTACCTACACCCTGCACTGAACATCACACCCCTGAGCCGCACAGGCATGGCCTAATGGAACCTGCCCTGCACTGACCCCTGGCCTGCCCTGTCAGCCCCAGTACATGCCACAAACAACCATCCCATCTCATCCCCATCAGCTGGAACTGCCCTGCTGCACCATAGCTGAGTGACTGGTCCTGCCCTGCCCTCACCAAGGAGGTGAAAAGTATCATGCCCATAGAAGTGCAAACAACAAAGAACGCACAGCCTGCCTGCTCAGACATAACCAAATAAAACAAAAAATCAGGACGAAACAAATCTACAATCAATAAATGAAGAAAATAACTACTGAATGTCCCGAAGACAGCAGACAATATCAAGACATAAGAAAACAGGACAGGATGGTTATAATAGGTGTCCAAAATAAAACACCAGATGACTTTCCAGTAGAAGAAAAGGCACTCAAACTACCTGATAGGAAATTCAAATATCTAATTTCAGAGCTATCCAAGAGTTGAAGCAAAAAGCAGATAAAAATGAGGAAAAATTGACAAATTTATGGAAAAGGCAGACAAATTCATGGAAAATACAGACAAAAAAGTAAGAATTCAGGAAAATAATGCAGGAACAAAATGCCAAAATAAATTCACAACTAGAAATCATACAAAAACAACAATTAGAAATCCAAAAGATAAACGACAAG
This sequence comes from Trichechus manatus latirostris, assembly GCF_000243295.1. Taxonomy (NCBI): domain Eukaryota; kingdom Metazoa; phylum Chordata; class Mammalia; order Sirenia; family Trichechidae; genus Trichechus; species Trichechus manatus. The sequence continues at coordinate 22,004,394 of NW_004443964.1, forward strand.
ATTTCAGAAATGGACAGTGTCATAGAAGGGCTGAGGAGCAG
>NW_004443964.1:22010859-22078499 GCF_000243295.1 Trichechus manatus latirostris
AAATCCACAAACAAAAGGAATTCAGCATAGGCGAGTAGGAGGAATAAAGAAAACGTCTGTACCACAAAAAAGGCACTACAAAATGACAGCAATAAACTCACACCTATCAATAATCACACTGAACGTAAATGGCCTAAATGCACCCATAAAGAGACAGAGAGTGACAGAATGGATAAGAAAACAGGATCCATCAATATGCTGTCTACAAAAGACACACCTTAGAGACAAAGATGTAAATTTATTAAAAATCAAAGGATGGAAAAAAACATATCAAGCAAACAGCTACCAAAGAAGAGCAGGAGTGGCAATACTAATCTCAGATAAAATAGACATTAAAACAAAATCCAGCATAAAAGACAAAGGAGGACACTATATAGTGATTAAAGGGATGATCTATCATGAAGACATAACCATAATAAACATCTATGCACTCAATGACAGGAATACAAAATACATACAACAAACTAACAGCACTGAAAAAAGAAATCGACAGTTCCACAATAATAGTAGGAGACTTCAACACACCACTCTCAGTAAAGGACAGAACACCTAGAAAGAAACTCAACACAGCTAAAGGACACGTTCAGCCAACTTGACTTCATAGACATATATAGAACACTCCACTCAACAGCTGAAAAGTACTCATTCTTTTCCAACTCACAGGGAACATTCTCCAGAATAGACCACATTTTAGGCCACAAAGCAACCCTCAACAAAATCCAATACATTGAGATAATACAAAATATCTTCTCTAACCACAGCACCATCAAAGTAGAAATTAACAACAGGAAGAGGGAGGAAAAAAAAATCAATTGCATGGAAACTGAATAATGCCCAGCTTAAAAAACCCTGGGTAATAGAAGAAATCAGAGATGGAATCAAAAAATTCCTAGAATCAAACGAGAATGAAAACACATCATACCAAAACCTTTGGGACGCGGCAAAGGCAGTGCTCAGAGGTCTATTTATAACAATAGATGCACACATCAAAAAAGAAGAGACAAAATCAAAACATTAGCTACACAACTTGAGCAAATAGAGAACAGCAAAAGTACCCACAGCCACCAGAAGAAAGGAAATAATAAAGATCAGAGCAGAAATCAATGAAATAGAGAATAGAAAAACAATAGAAAGAATCAACAAAACAAAAAATTTATTCTTTGAAAGGATCAACAAAATCAAAAAAACCACTGGCCAAACTGACAAAAGAAGAACAGGAAAGGATGCAAATAACCCAAATAAGAAATGAAATGGGGGACATTACAACAGACCCAACTGAAATAAAAAGCATCATAACAGAGCATTATGAAAAACTATACTCCAACAAATTTGAAAACCTAGAGGAAATGGACAAATTTCTAGAAACACTACCTTCCCAAACTAACACAAAATGATGTTGAAAATCTAAACAGACCCATAAGAAAAGAAAAGATTGAAAAGGTAATAAAACAAACTCCCAACAACAACAAAAAAAAAGCCCTGGCCCAGATGGCTTCACTGGAGTATTCTACCAAACATTCAGAGAAGAGCTTGTACCAGTACTACTCAAACTATTTCAGAACATAGAAAAGGAGATACTGCCGAATTCATTCTATAAAGCCAGCATAACCCTCATAGCAAAACCAGGCACTCCTGAGGGTCACCCTTCATCCAAAGATTAGACAAGCCCATTAAAAAAAAAAAAAGGCATAATGCTCAAGGCAGACCTTTTTACTAGTTAAGCTAAACTATTGTTCGGATTTAAGATGACTTCAGGAGGACATATTTGGTTTAAGATTTAAAGATTTTCTCAGGACAATAGTTTCAGGGGTTCATCCACCCTCCATAGCTCCTGAAAGTCTAGAGTCCATGAGAATTTGAAATTCTATTCTGCATTCCCCCCTCTTTTTAAAAATTATGCTTTAAGTGAAAGTTCAAAATTCAAGTTAGCTTCTCATACAAAAATTTACACACACATTGTTATGTGACCCTAGCTGCTCTCCCTATACTGTGACAGCACACTCCTCCTTTTCACTCTGGATTTCTCCTATCCATTCAACCAGCTCTCATCCCATTTACCCATTTAGTCTCATGTAGCTACTTGAGCTAAGAAGCCCACTCTTCATGAGTATCATTTTATGTCCCATAGTCCAATATAATCTTTGTCTAAAGAGTTGACCTCGCAAATGGTTTTAGTTTTGGGCTAACAGAGAGTCTGGGGGCCATATCTTCTGGGGTCCCTACAGTCTCAGTAAGACCATTAAGTCTGATCTTTTTACTAGAATTTGAATTCTGCACCCCACTTTTCTCCTGCTGTGTCAGGGAGTCTCTGTTGTGTTCCCTATCAGGGCAGTCATTGGTGGTAGCCGGGCACCATCTAGTTCTTCTGGTCTCAAGCTGATAGAGTCTCTGGTTTACGTGGTCCTTTCTGTCTCTTGGGATAATATTTTCCTTGTGTCTTTGATGTTCTTCATTCTCCTTTGCTCCAGGTGGGACCAATTGATACATCTGAGATGGTCACTCGATAGTTTTTAAGACCCCAGACGCCACTCACCAAAGTGTGAATTTCCCCCTTTTAATCAGGATTCTTCTATGGAATCTTTGATCAGATTGTTCAGTAGTGGCAGCCGGGCTCCATCCAGTTCTTCTGGTCTCATGGCAAAGGAGGCAGTTGTTCATGGTAAAGAATGATGTTTTGTGACACGTGAAAATTACCTGAGATTCAGATTTCCTTGTCCATAAATAAAGTTTTATTGGAGCATGGGTACAGTCATTTATTTACATATTGTCTATGGCTGCTTTTGCACTACATCAGAATTGAGTAGTTGCAACGGGCAGGGCCCCTATGGTCTGGAAGTCTAAAATATTTCTCTTGATAGAGTCCCACATAACTCTTAGAGTTTCTTCATTCTTTTTAATTCTTTTATCTGATTTTCCTCAAATAAGTTGGTGTCAAGTAGTTTATCTTCAGTGAGTCACTAATTCTGACTTCTGCTGCCTCAGTTCTGCTCCTATGACTTTCTATTGAGTTGTCTAATTCTGAAATTTTATTGTTAATCTTCTGGATTTCTGATTGCTGTCTCTGTGGATTCTTGCAGCCTATTAAATTTGTCATTATGCTCTTGAATAACTTTTTTAAGTTCCGCTACTACTTTGTCTGTATGTTCTTTGGCAGTCTGTGTTTTGATGAATTTCCTTTCTAATTTCTTGAAGAGTTCTGTATATGAATCTTTTGTATTCTGCCTCTGGTAATTCCAAGAAATTCTCTTCCTCCAGAGAATTTATTGATTCTTTATTTTGGGAGCTTGCTGAAGCCATCATGGACTACCTCTTTATGTGATTTGATATTGACTGTTGTCTCCGAGCCATCAGTAAGTTATTAAAATTTTATTTTATGTTTGCTTACTGTGTCCTAGCTTCTTGTTTTGTTTTGTTTTGATATACCCAAATAGTCTGCTTGTGTGCACTAGTTTGATTATTGGCATCTTTGAAGCTCTAACGTCCTGTCACCAGGTAGTTAGTTCTGTAACTAGGTATGTGCACCCAGGAGTCCATTAAATTTTCCTGTATGGATTCAGCTCAGGTGTCCAGGCAGTCGGTCACCTAGTGTGTGATGCAGGCTCTCACCTACAGTCTTAGAGAGGCATGGGTGATTGGTGTAGGCACAGGTATCTGGTTGCAGTAGGGGGTCATGCACTGAGCAAGGCAGGGGGCTGATGGCTGCCCCTGAGTGTCTGAAAGGAAAGCGTGTCCTTGTTTCCTAGAGCGAGTAGGTAGGTGAATTTTGCAGCTGGACTATGAGCACCCTACTCTGTTGGCTGTGAAGAATTAGGGGCACCACTTATTCTTGGACTCCTGTAGCAGGTGGCTAGGTGGCGTGGGTGGAGCCACCAGTCCTCAAGCCCTTGATGCAGACCTATAAGGCACCTGCTTAAAAGGCAGAGCAGAGTCAAGCGTCACAGATCTGCCACTTCACAGCTGAAACAGTTGAAGTTACACTTCAGGTGTTTACCCTGTTGTACTGTGGTAGTGAGGAGTTACACTGTTGAGATGGGTCCACACAAGTCTGTACAGGGGTGGAAGGCACTCAAAGTCTGTGGGCCCCTTATGCCTGTGCCTAGGCAAAGGAGCTGTGCCAACCCTGAGTTCCTGGCTTAGGGGAGCCAGTAGCTTATTTTTTCCCTGTTTGTTAATTTGTTCCCTCTCCAACGCCAGGAGAATGGGTCAGGGCACCTTATGGGATCTACTTCCAGCCTAGGGAACTCAGAGACTGCTGGAGCAGGCTGGACCCGGTGCAGAGCGGGAGAGAGGAGGTAAATGGGAGAGAGGTATTTCCCAAATGGGTTTTTTTTTTTTTTTTAATCCCCACGAAAGGCCACATGCATGTACTTATCTTTAGCCACTGGGGTGCTGCTTTTCACTGGTTCGGAGTGTCCAAGCAGAATCTCTGCTGCTGGATCTTTCTTGATGTGGAAACGGTCTCCCGAGCGAGCGCTCGGAGCTTTATGCCTGCCGCCCCGTGCACCCCGAGCCGGTCTGGGCTGAAGAGCTGCGGCTCCCACCAAGTCCAGTCTGGCGCTCCTGGCTTCTTCTGAACCGTCTCCCTCTCCCCGATCACTCAGTCTGATTCCTCAACTTTGCCTTGTTCAAGGCTCCTAGATATTCATATACAATCAAATCACTTGTTTTTCCAGGTCTTTGTTGTAAAAGGGATATAGGAAGCCATCTGATTACTCCATCATCTTGGCCCCACCTCAACACTATCTGGAAGTCTAAAATATTTACTATCTGGCCCTTCATAGAAAAAGTTTGCCGACCCCTGTTCTAGACTGTCAGCTTCCACATACTCCCTGGGAGGGAACCCTGCTTTTAATTTGCTCCTACTCTTTGTTCCCAGGCTTTAGTTAGCATTTACACCCAACTCCTTGACCCACTACTGCCCAAAGCTTGGTGGTATTTTTGGGTTAAAAGATTTAACCTATGCATTATTTAAGCTACAAAGAGCTAAGTAAAAAATGTTCTTGTCTTCCTAGAACTGCACAAGGAACCAGCAGACCCTACAGAAGAGAACAGAGCTTCTTTCTCCAAAGAAAGGTAGGGTCTGCCTCCTCAGAGGACAAGAGAATCCAGGACTGGTTGACATTTACACCAGAGGTGAGCCTATGGTTTAGTGTTTGCCCTTTTTCTTTCACAGCTCAGCAACACCTCTTGAATTAAAACTCTCTCTTTCTCTGGGTGCACTTTATGCCTGCCCTCAGCCAGTTTAGTTGGCTTTCGCAGTACCTTGTCCTGCCAGATATATTGTGGAAATTGCTGTACTGGATTTTATCACTCCAGTGAAGCAGACGTCACAAGCCCTTTGTGAGCCTCTTGATCCTTGTCCCCTACCACCCTCACCAGTGTGCAAACAAAGCCTTGTTGGCTCAATGAATCTTTATGTTCTCATTTTATAGGATCCCCAAAGAAGAGTAGTATGGATGTGGTTTCCAGAATGTTAATTGATAACAGTTCTTGCCATTGCTCTTCCTGGATTTCCCTCCTTAATCTGCTCCTTCCACTCGTAATATCATTCCTTAATAGATTGGCACCAGTATGGAATCCTCTTGCTCTCTCTCTCTCACACACACACACATGCATCCTTCATTCCTTTTCTCCTTGCTCTGCTAATTAGTTTAACTTTCTAATATGAGCTAGTTTGTAAGCAAACTCCTTGATCATTGTGATGATGTGAATATTTATGAGAGCTGTTGTTTCCCGTTTCATCCTCACTTCACTGTCAAAGGTAGGGAAGGGTCTTGCATCTCTATTAATTTAAGAACTCTCTCCTTCAGGCAGTTGTCTTTAGATTATATAGTTTAATTTAATTTAGGCCCTAAAACTGGGGATGGGAAGAGGCAGGAACTATCATATAGGTAAACCCTAAGCAAACGTGGCTTTTCCAATCTAGCTCATCCTAAATATTGGACTCCAAGCGGGAAATCTATCAGGGTTTCCCTTGGAAAATAAACTGGGGGATCAGGTGGCCTGGTATTTTATTGAAGGTCTTTGAACCAGTTCATTCTGGTTCAAACCCCTGCTGAGAATTTGCATTTCCACCCCAGATACACTGAATCAGAACCTACATTTTAACAAGATCCCCAGGTGATTCTCATGTATAATAAATTTTGAGAGCCACTGCTCTACTAGTGTTTCTCGGAATTGGTCCCTAACCAGCAGCATTAGCATCGCCTGGGAACTTGTTAGAAATGGAAATTCTCAGCAGGGGTTCGAACCAGAACCAACCAGATCAAAGCCCTGTTTTATTCCAGCTCTTATCCTAAGGCTCTCCAAATTTCTTGCCTTCACCTTCTCTGAGTTTCACTTTTCTCATCTGATTAATCAATCTTAAGAGTCCTTCCAACCTTAAATTGTTCCCCATCTATAACCTAGAGATAATAATCTCTATTCTCATCATTCAGGGATTGAGTAATGTTAATGAAATACCAGAAATAAAAACTTATTGAATTCCTAAGAACAGAGATAGGTACACTGAACTCCCACTTATTTAGAATGATCAAGAAATAAAGCATTCCAGTTTATTCCATATAGTGACTAAATGGAAACCCTGGTTGCATAGTGGTTAAGAGCTACAGCTGCTAACTAAAAGGTTGGCAGTTTGAATCCACCAGGCGCTCCTTGGAAACCCTATGGGACAATTGTACTCTGTCCTATAGGGTTTCTATGAGTCAGAATCGACTCGACTGCAATGGGTTTGGTTTTGGTTTTTAGTGACTAAATGAAAGTTATTATATACCATATATGCATTAGCAAATATTTAGATAATTAGAACAGAATAAAATACACAACAGTAGAATTATGATAACCATAACATAAACTTTTTTCTTTATTTTATTTATTTTGTTGTTGAGAATATACACAGCAAAACATACACTGGTTCAACAGTCTCTACGTGTACATTTTAGTGACATTGATTACATTCTTTGAGTTGTGCAACCATTCTCACCCTCCTTTTCTGAGATGTTCTTCCATCATTAACATAAACTCACTTCCTGCTAAAGTTCCCATCCAATCTTTCGAGTTGCTGTTGTCAATTTGGTTCCATATAGATAGTTCTTAAAAGAGCATAATGCTCAAGGCAGACTTTTTTTTACTAGTTAAGCTAAACTATTGTTCAGTTTTAAGAAGACTTCAGGGGATATTTTTGTTTCAAGGTTCAAAGATTATCTCAGAACAGTATTTTCAGGGGTTCTTCTGTCCTCCATGGCTCCAGAAAGTCTAGAGTGCATGAGAAATTTGAAATTCTGTTCTCCATTTTCTCTTTTGATCAGAATTCTTCTATGGAATCTTTGATCAAAATGTTCAGTAAATGGTAGCCAGGCACCATCCAGTTCTTCTGGTCTCATGGCAAAGGAGGCAGTTGTTCACAGAGGCAATTTGCCACACATTCCATATCCTCCTCCTATTCCTCACTCTCCTTCCTCTGTTGTTCCAGGTGAATAGAGACTAATTGTTGTGCCTTGAATGGCCACTTGCAAGCTTTTAAGACCCCAGGCACTAAACAATGAACTACGAAGTAGGACAAAAACACTAAATACATTATTAGGCCAATTAACTGGGATGTTCTATGAAACTATGACCCTAAACCTCCAAACCAGAGAACCAAATCCCATGAGGTGTTTGGCTGTACATAAGCAGCTTCAGCAGCTACTTTTTTTTTTTGTCATTGTTGTAAATATATCTATCACACAACTTTTGCAAATTCAACTTTTTACAGGTGTACAACTTATTGACAGCAATTACAATAGTAGGCTCTGCAACCCTGCTTTTAATCGATGTGATTTTTCCATCACTATTAATGTCCCTTCTCCCTCTCCCTCCTGCCCCTTTGGTCTCTATACATTTGCCTTTGCTTGTCTTTTTATATAAGTGAGGTCATACAATATTCATCCTTTTGTGATTGGCTTAATTCATTTAGCAGAATGTCTAACACCCCATCCATACTGTAGCATGTATCAAGACCTCCATCTCTCCTACTGGCTGAGTAGTATTCCATTGTATGTATGTGCCATATTTTGTTTGCCTATTCATGTGTTGATGGGCATTTAGGTTGTTTCCACCTTTTGCCTATTATGAATAGTTCTGCAATGAACATTGGTGTACAAGTCTCTTTTTGAGCCTCTGCTTTCAAGTATTTTGGGTATACAGAAGTGAAATTGCTGGGTGTCATGGATTGAATTGTGTTCCCCAAAAAATGTGTGCAGCAACCTGGCTAGGTCATGATTCCCAGTATTGTATGATTGTGTAATCTGATGTGATTTCCTTATGTGTTATAAACTCTGTCACTATGATGAGGTTATATGTGATCTCCTTATGTGTTGTAAATTCTATCACTGTGATGAGGTTTACCAGATTAGTGTCTTAATCCAATCTCTTTTGAGATATAAAAGAGAGAAGCAAGCAGAGACACATGGGAACCTCACACCACCAAGAAAGCAGTGCTGGGAGCAGAGCTAGTCCTTTGGATCTGAGGTTCCTGCGCTGAGATGCTCCCAGACCAAGGAAAGACTGATGCATCACAAGGACCTTTCTCCAGAGCTGACAGAGAAAGCCTTTTCCTGGAGCTGATGCCCTGAATTTGGACTTGTAGCCTACTGGGCTGTGAGAGAATAAACTTATCTTTGTTAAAGTCATCCACTCATGGTATTTATGTTAGAGCAGCACTAGATGACTAAGACACTGGGTCATATGGTAGTTCTATTTTTAGTTTTTTGAGGAACCGCCACACTATTTTCCATGGTGGCTATACCATTTTGCATTCCCACAAGCAATGGATAAGGGTTCCAGTTTCCCCACATCCTTGTCAACATTTATTATTTTGTTTTTCTTTTTTTTAATCTTAACCATCCTAATGGGACTGCAATGGTATCTTATTGTGGTTTTGATTTGCATCTCTCTGATGGCTAATGACACTGAGCATCTTTTCATGTGGCCTTTTGAATGTCCTCTTGGGTGAAATGTCTATTCAAGTCCTTTGCCCATTTTATGATTGGGTTATTTATCTTTTCGTTAAGTTGTCAAAGTTTTATATATATTTGGTTACTAGATTCTTGTCGGATATATGGTTTCTGAAGATATTCTCCCAGTCAATAGCTTGTCTTTTCACTTTTTTTGGTAAAGTCTTTTGATGAACAGAAGTTTTTAATTTTCATGCGGTCCTATTTATTTATTTTTTCTTTTGCTATTTGTGCTTTTGTTATTATATTAGAAAATTCACTGTTGAAAGCTAGGCCTGACAGCATTGTCCCTACTTGTTCTTCTAAGAATTTTTTATGTTTTTAGTTTGCACATTTAGGTCCTTAATCCATTTTGAATTTTTTTTTTTCTGGGATGAGGCAAGGATCCTGTTTCATTTTTCTGCATGTGGAAATCGAATTTTCCCAGCACCATTTATTGATGAGATTCTTATTTCCCCATCAAATGGACTTTGCACCCTTGTCAAAAATCAGCTGACTGCAGGTGTGTGGGTTTATTTCTGGACTGTCAATTTTATTCCATTAGTCTGTGTGTCTGTTGTTATACCAGTACCAGGCTGTTTTGATTACTGTAGCTGTATAAAAAACCAAAATGAAACCCACTGCCATCGAGGCGATTCTCACTCACAGCAACCCTATAGGACAGAGTAGAACTGCCCCATAGGTTTTCCAAGGAGCGGCTGGTGGATTTGAACTGCTGACCTTTTGGTTAGCAGTTGAGCTCTTAACCACTATGCCATCAGGGTTCCGGTACCTGTAGAGTATATTTTAAAATCAGGAAGTGTAAGTCCTCCTACTCTTTCAGCATTGTTTTAGCTATTCATATAAAGTTGAGGATTGGTTTTTCTATTTCTGTAAAGAAGGCTGTTGGAATTTTTATCAGGATTGCATTGACTCTATACATCATTTTGGGTAGTACTGACATCTTAACAATCCATGAATATGAACCATCTTTCCACTTATTTAAGTCTTCTTTAATCTCTTTTTGGCAGTATTTTATAGTTTTCATTGTATATGTCCTTCATGTCCCTGGTTAGATTTATTCCTAGGTATTTTATTCTCTTAGATGCTATTGCAAACGGAATTGTTTCCCTAATTTCCCTTTCAGATTTCTCATTGCTGGTGTATAGAAACCCAACCGATTTTTGTTTGTTGACCTTATACCTTACAGCTTTGCCAAATTCCTCTATTAGCTCTAGAAGTTTTCTTGTGGACTCCGGGATTATCTGTATATAGGATCATATTACCCGTGAATAGAGATAATTTTACTTCTTCTTTTTCCAATCTGGATATCTTTTATATATTTTTCTTGTCTTATTGCTCTGGCTGGGACTTTTAATACAATATTGAATAGAAGTGGTGAGAGTGGGCACCCTTGTCTTGTTCCCGATTTCAAGGGGAAAGCGCTCAATCTTTCTCCATTAAGTATAATGTTGGCTGTTGACTTTTCATATATGCCCTGAATCATACCGAGGAATTTCCCTTCTATTCCAATTTTCTTTAGGGTTTTCATCAAGAAGGATGTTGGATTTTATCAACTACTTTTTCTGTATTCATAGAGATGATCATGTGGTTCTTTTCCTTTGTTCTAGTGATGTGGTGTATTATGTTGATTGATTTTTTAATGTTGAACCATCCCTGAATTCCTGGAATAAATCCCATTTGGTCATGGTGTGTGACTCTTTTAATATGCTGTTGGATTCTGTTAGCTAGTATTTTAATGAGGATTTTCGCATCTATATTCATAAGAGATATTGGCTTGTAGTTTTCTTTTTTTGTGGTGTCTTTGTCTGGTTTGGGTATCAGGGTTATATTTGCTTCACAGAATGAATTAGGGAGTAGTCCTTCCTTCTCTATTTTTTGGAAGAGTTTAAACAGTATTTGTGTTAATTCTTCTCTAAATGTTTGGTAGAATTCCCCAGTGAAGCTATCTGGTCCAGGACTTTTTTGTTGTTGTTGAGAGGTTTTTGATCAATGATTCAATTTCTTCACTTGTTTTGAGTCTGTTGAGACTTTCTATTTCCTCTGAGTCAGTTTGGGTAGGTTGTGTGCTTCTAAGAATTTGTTCATTTCATCCAAGTTATCCAGTTTGTTGCCATACACTTGTTCATAATAATATTCTGTCATAGTTCTCTTTATTTCTATCGGGGCAGTTGTAATGTTGCCTCTCTCATTTTTTATTTTGGTTATTTGCATCTTTCTCTTCTTTGTCAGTCTAGCTAAAGGTTTGTCAATTTTTTGATCTTTTCAATGAACCAACTACTGGTTTTATTGATATTCTCTGTTGTTTTTCTGTTTTTGATTTTATTTATTTCTGCTCTGATCTTTGTTGCTTCCTTCGGATAGGTTTAGGGTTAGTTTGCTCTTCTCTTTCTAGTTCCTGGAGCTGTTGAGTTAAGCTGTTAATTTGAGATCTTTCTTCTTTTTTCACGTAGGCATTTATTGTTATAAGTTTCCCTCTGATTACTGCCCATGCTGCATCCCATAAGTTTTGCTATGTTGTGTTTCATTTTCATTTGGTGTTGTACAGACAAAACCCCAAGAGAAACAGATAGTTGGATGGGACTCACCCATGTGTGATGTCATTTTGTCTGGTCATCTGTGTCGTTATTGCACTGTTCTAATTTAGGAGAAAGGATACCTCCACCTGATTGGCCCTGGTGGGAAGCTATATTCTGTACTAGTTAGAGTTCCTAAACGATCTTCAGAGGGAGTTAAGGCACTGTGGTGATGTGGTTTGCAGGTCACCCCATTGGATATTAAGATCAGATCACACCTGTAGAGTTCAACTGTTTCTGTTTATCTAGTACTCCCAGCCTCACCCCCACTTCCACCATCCTGATTATTTCTTTTTGTTGTTTGAGCTTTCTTTTTGGCTTAAGGAAAATGACAAACATTTTGAGGGTCATGACTTTGAAGTATTCTTTGACCAGTGTACTATTTTTAGGAGTTTTCTATGCTGGGAGCAGTTGCTAAAAAGCTAAACTTAAAAAAAAAAAAAAAAAAAAAACTTTTACCTAACACTTCTTTCTTAAATATTTTTTTTTTTTTTTTTTTCATTTTACAAAGATAACACTGCTTGTTGTAGAAAAGTTAAACAATACAGAATGGGTTAAAGAAAAAAGTCCCCTAGAAATATCAGAAAGCACACCCCAGGCTAATTTTCCCCTTACATCACAAATAAAGACACTGGAGCATAATCTAACATGGTAGTGGTGAATGTCTCCATGAGATGGTACTCCAAGATTATTTTTATTTTTAGCTTCTATCCTGACAATTGTGAAATTATAATTCATAATCTATGTAAATTATTTAGTGTTCTATCATGTACATCTGTGTTTTATTACATTTAGTATAACTATAAAATGGTTTTGTGTACACACACACACACACCCCTGTTGCCGTCAAGTCGATTTTGACTCATATCGACCCTGTATATAGGACAGTGTAGAATTACTCCATAGGGAGCAGACTGCCATGTCTTTCTCCCATGGAGCAGCTGAGCGCTTTTGGTGAGTGCTTTAACCACTGGGCCACCAGGGCTCCATATAGTCCTTTTAGATACTTTGAGGTACAGTTATAGTTAATCCTTAAATTTAATTGTTTTATTTAATCACAAAAGTAATATGTGCTTGCTGTAAAACATTTTTAAACAGTATAAAAATGTACAAAGTAAAAGGTAAGTTTTTTCCCCCCATTTCCTCTACCCCCTTCCAGGAGTATCTACTGTGAACAGTTTGATCTGTATCCTTCCAGACATTTTCCTTAATGATACAAATAAAAGTAAATGATACATAGTTTTCCATTTTTTAATAAAAATAGTATAGTACAGTGTAATATGAACTTACTTTTTAAATGACAGCATATTATAGTATATATATCAAGGTACTTAGTCATTTTTTAAAATGACTGCATAGTATTCCAGTAGTATGGATCAATCATCTGTTGATTAACACTTAAGTTTTTTTCCCTTAATTTTCATCTATTATTTTTGTTAACTTGTCTTATTAACTCTAAATGTTAAATTTATTAAAAATGTTGATCCATGTGACAAAATTGCCCTCCAGGAAACTTACACTATTTTATACCTTTACTAGAAGTGCAGTGAGGAGCCATTGTCTGGGTATTATAATTTTTCTTCTTTATCAATTTGATAGGCAATAAATACAATCTCATTGTTGGTTGTATTTGTATTTCTGTGATTAGTAATGAGGTTAAACATATTTTCATATGTTTCTTGACCATTCAGAGATCTTCTTTTATGAATTATACTTATACTCATTTTCAATAGAAATGATTGACTTTTTCTTATTAACTTGTAAACATTCTTTATATATTGGAGAAATTAGTTATCTGTCAGAGTTTTTTCCCAATTTGTCATTTGTCTTTCAACCTTGTTTATAGTAATTTTTGCCATACAGAACATACAGAAGTTGTTTTCGTTTGTGTGTTTTTTGTGTGAGGTCAAATTGATCAATTTTTTCCTTTATGGTTTCAGGGCTTCATGTCAAGCTTAGAAAGATCCATCATCACCCCAAGATTATACAAAATGCTGCCATATTTTCTTCTAGAACTCTCGTGGTTCTGTTCTTCTACATCTAATTTTTTTAATCCATCTGGACTTAATTTTGGTATAAACAGTGAGGTATAGGTCTAGCTTTATTTTTTTCTCAAATAGTTAACCAGTTGTTCAAACAGTATTTATTGAACCATCCATCTTTTCCCTACCGGTTTTAACTGTCTTATTTGTTGTTGTTGTTGTTAGGTGCCGTTGAGTCGGTTTCGACTCATAGTGACCCTGTCTACAGTAGAATGAAACACTGCCCAGTCCAGCGCCATCCTCACAATTGTTGCAATGCTTGAGCCCATCATTGCAGCCACTGTGTCAATCCATCTTGTTGAGGGTCTTCCTCTCTTTTGCTGGGCCTCTACTTTGCCAAGCATGATGTCCTTCTTGAGGGACTGATCCCTCCTGATAACATGTCTTAAATATGTGAGACAAAGTCTCGCCATCCTCACTTCTAGGGAGCACTCCAGCTGTGCTTCTTCCAAGACAGATTTGTTCGTTCTTCTGGCAGTCCATCATATATTCAATATTCTTCGCCAACACCATAATTCAAAGGCATCAGTTCTTCTTCGGTCTTCTTTATTCATTGTCCAGCTTTCACCTGCATATAAGGCGATTGAAAATACCGTGGCTTGGGTCAGGGGCACCTTAGTCCTCAAAGTGACATCTTTGCTTTTTAACAAACACTTCAAAGAGGTCTTTTGCAGCAAATTTGCCCAATGCAATACCTCGTTTGATTTCTTGACTGCTGCTTCTATGGGCGTTGATTGTGGATCCAAGTAAAATGAAATCCTTGACAACTTCAATATTTTCTCCTTTTATCATGATGTTGCTTACTGGTCTAGTTGTGAGGATTTTTGTTTTCTTTATGTTGAGGTGTAATCCATATTGAAGGCTGTATTGTAGCCTTTGATCTTCATCAGTAACTGCTTCAAGTCCTCTTTACTTTCAGCAAGCAAGATTGTGTCATCTGCATGTCGCAGATTGTTAATGAGTCTTCCAACAATCTTGATGCCACATTCTTCTTCATATAGTCCAGCTTCTCCGATTATTTGCTCAGCATACAGATTGAAATAATTACGGTGAAAGGCTACAACCCTGACTCACACCTTTCTTGATTTTAAACAATGCAGTATCCCTTTGTTCTGTTTGAACAACTGCCTCTTGGCCTATGTACAGGTTCCTTGTGAGCACAGTTAAGTGTTCTGGAATTCTTATTCTTCGCAGTGTTATCCATAATTTGTTATGATCCATAGTCAAATGCCTTTGCATAGTCAATAAAACACAGGTAAACATCTTTCTGGTATTCTCTGCTTTCAACCAAGATCCATCTGACATCAGCAATGGTATCTCTCGTTCCACATCCTCTTCTGACCCTGGCTTGAATTTCTGGCAGTTCCTGGTCGATGTGTTGCTGCAACCACTTTTGAATGATCTTCAGCAAAATTTTACTTGTGTCTGATATTAATGATATTGTTTGATAATTTATGCATTCTGTTGGATCACCTTTCTTTGAAATGGGCACAAATATGGATTTCTTATTTGTTGTTGTTGTTAGGTGCCATCAAGTTGGTTCCGACTCAGTGACCCCATGTACAACAGAACGAAAATCTGCTCAGTCCTGTGCCATCCTCACAATCATTGTCATGCTTGAGCCCATTGTTGCAGCCACTGTGTCAATCCATCTTGTTGAGGGTCTTCCTCTTTTTCGCTGATCCTCTACTTTACGAAGCTTGATGTCCTTCTCCAGGGACTGATCCCAAAGTATGTGAGTCTCACCGTCCTTGCTTCTAAGGAGCATTCTCACTGTACTTCTTCCAAGACAGATTTGTTCGTTCTTTTGGCAGTCCATGGTATATTCAATATTCTTCACCAACACCATAATTCAAAGGCATCAATTCTTCTTTGGTGTTCCTTATTCATCGTCAAGCTTTCACACGCACATGAGGCGATTGAAAACACCATGGCTTGGGTCAGGCTCACCTTAGTATTCAAGGTGACGTCTTTGCTTTTTAACACTTTAAAGAGGTCTTTCGCAGCAGATTTGCCCAACACAGTTTGTCTTTTGATTTCTTGACTACTGTTCCATGGGCATTGATTGTGGATCCAAGTAAAATGAAATCCTTGACAACTTCAATATTTTCTCCTTTTATCATGATGTTGCTTATTGGTCCAGTTGTGAGGATTTTTGTTTTCTTTATGTTGAGGTGTAATCCATACTAAAGGCTGTCATCTTTGATCTTCATCAGTAAGTGCTTCAAGTCCTCTTCACTGTCAGCAAGCAATGTTGTGTCATCTGCATAACGAAGGTTGTTAATGAGTCTTCCTTCAATCCTGATGCCGTGTTCTTCCTCATGTAGTCCGGCTTCTCGGATTATTTGCTCAGCATACAGATTGAATAAATATGATGAAAGGAAAAAACCCTGATGCACACCTCTTATTTAGTGTATACTAAATTCCCATATACACTTGAGTCTACTTCTAGACTCCATTCTGTTCCTTTGATCTATTGTCTATTCCTGTGCCAATAACACATTGTTTTAATTTTTGTAGCTTTAAAATATTTTCTACTATCTGGTAGGGCCACTCCTTTAAAAATATTATTTTTTAAATTTCCACAATTTTTTAAATTGAAGTGAAATTTACATAACAAAATTATTTTAAACAATTCAGTGGCATTGAGTACATTCACAAACATTCCAAAACATTTTCATCACCCCAAAAGGAAATCCGTATCCATGAAGCAGTTGGTCTCCATATCCACCCCCACGACACACACACAAATTTTTAACACAAAAATGTTGTACTTTTATTACAAAATGCCAGGCTTCAGGTCCACTGTATATTAACAAAGCTTAAAATTCAAAATCCTAGTTCAGAATCATAGTTATAGAGAAGGTTTTCCTGATTAAGGCCATCCTCTAGCAGGCCTCTGCATCCCCCTGCAGTCCTCTATATCCCCTAGTAGCCCAGCACTCAACTTGGATTCCACTGATCTGCTACTAAATTGCTTTGTGATTTTCCTCAAGCATCTGCCACTTGTGTTACGTCTCTTCAACAACCTTGTAAAGCTACCCCCTCTTTTCTGTACCCTATCCCTCCCTGCACAGCATGTGACACTGTCTTTATACTCATTATATTCTCATTAGATTATAATTGATTGATATGAAAACTGTCATGTTGGACTCAGCAGGTAATCACGAAACTGCCTAGAACATGATTTAAATTGAGAGGAAATTCAACCCATGGTATTTTACTTTCAGATAATATGATACTACTAGCTGCCATGTATTATGTGCCTATGAAATCTCATATCACATATACTATCTTATTTAATTCTCACAACAATCTTCTGGGGTGGGAGTTTACTGATGATACTTGCAGAAGTAACTTGCCCTTGTCAGAGCCAAGTTTTGAACCCAGGTTTGCCTTACTACACAGCACTTTCTATCATGTTGTATTGTCTCCAAGGAGACTTAGTGGCACACTGGTTAAATGCTTGGCTGCCAAATGAAAGATGGGTGGCTCAAACCCACCAGTTGCTCTGCTGATAAAGTTGTGGCGGTCTGCTTCTGCAAAGATTTACAGCCTTGGAAACCCTATAGGGAAGTTCTACTCTGTCTTATAGGGTCACTATGTGTCAGAATTGACTCGATAGCAACAAGTTTGGTATTGTCTCCAT
The DNA here is from genome assembly GCF_000243295.1 of Trichechus manatus latirostris. Classification (NCBI taxonomy): domain Eukaryota; kingdom Metazoa; phylum Chordata; class Mammalia; order Sirenia; family Trichechidae; genus Trichechus; species Trichechus manatus. Next base: position 22,028,120 of record NW_004443964.1, read on the forward strand.
ATATTCTCTCCTTCAAGGGCTTCCTATCATGTTATCCCAGATTCATGTTTTAACTTTTATTATTATAGCCAAGTTTTCTTGGAAGGAGCCTTTAAGCCCTCCTGCTGAGGTATGTGATTAGAATAGTCAGGAAGCACCAAAGATTAGGAATCATTGCTCCTTTCACACATGACTCTACTCCATGCCCTGGCCAAGCTATCAAGGATCAAGTCCATTCCTTGTTTTATGATACTTGTTTTATGTTCTTCTTGGTTCTGGATGGAGTTCCATGCTAGCTGGTCCAAGTGTTATAACCGTAATCTTGTCTGGAGCTGGAACTGGAATATGGAGTTGCAGTCAGGCAATCTCCACTCTAAGGACAGGTGACATCATTTTCCTGAGGGAGAGAATCCCAGTGAGTGCCTGGGAGCTCCACCTCTTCCCAATCTGCCCACTCATGGCTTCTCCCTTTTTCCTGTCTTCTAGAAAATGTATGAAGCTCAGGGATGTCAGAGAGCACTATTTGGGGAAATTAAGTGACAATGAATCAGAAACACATGGTTTGGCTTTCCCTTAGAAGAGACTTATATTTTAAACTGGAAAGGAACGTTTATGGGACAAAGCCCAGATGGCCTTTTCAGTATGAAAGCAGGGCTGGGATGTTTTAGCAATCCTAATAAGTTGGGCACACCCAGCCTAGGCTCCCCCTCACAGCTGCAAAAAGACAGGCCACCTCTGGGATGATGTGGCCCTGTATCTGTTTTCCCAGAGGATGGAGGCCCTGGATGTAGAATTGGAAGGCATGGGTCCATGATACAGCTCTGCCACTGAGTGGCTCTGATGACCTTTGTGACTGGACCAGACACTTGGCCCTTGTAAATTCTCTCATCTTTTGAAAACAAGGACAGGAGCTATACAATGATAGCATCTTTCCTATCTGCTTGTAATGTTGTTGTGATATCATAGTTACTGTTTGTTGTAAACTATTAAGCCCGTATCATTCTTTAGGTGCATAATAAGGACTTTGGAGAGGTCATGGTGATGATGATGACCCAATTAGGTCAAATGGACTGACAATATGTAAAATGACTATAAGAATTTCTTTTTTTCCGAGGAGATATTAGCTAAAAACTAACATCAATAGCTGTGTTTATTCAATGATCCTTTATAAGCTCAGCCTCCTAGCTTATATATAGTCATTCAGTCAATAAAATCACTTTTAGAAGACCTTTATGCTGGTACCCAGTCCTTGGTGCTATGTATGAGTGAGTGTTCTTTGCGGGTAGGGGTGGAGTGTGGAGCACTGGGGGACAGTGATGGACTGAAAGACCATAATGTTGTAAGGAGACTTGTTGTTGTTGTTGTGTGTTGTTGAGTCAATTTTGACTCATAGCAATACCATGTGACAGAGTCCAACTGCCCCGTAGGGTTTTCTAGGCTGTAATTTTTGGTGGCGTGGTGGTTTAGTGCTGGGCTGCTAAACGAAAGGTTGGTAGTTCAAACCCACCAGCTGTTTCATGGGAGAAAGATGTGGCAGTCTGCTTCCTTAAAGATTACAGCCTTGGAAACCCTATGGGGCAGTTCTACTCTATCCTATAGGGTTGCTATAAGTTGGAATTGACTTGATGGCAATGGGTTTAATCTTTACAGGAGCAAGTCTCCTAGTCTCGACTCCTAGTGGCTGTATAGGACTGAGTAGAACTGCCCCATAGGGTTTCCAAGGCTGTAATCTTTACAGAAGCAGATTTCTACATCTTTCTCCGACCAAACAGCTAGTGGGTTCCAACACCGGCCTTTAGGTTAATGGCCAAGGGCTTAACCACTGTGCCACCAGGGCTCATCAGAAGGAGCCTTAGGAACCATTAAGTCCAGTTTCCTCTTTTCCAGATTAGAAAGCCAAGGTCTAGAGAGAAAGGTAATTTGCCCGAGGCTACAGAGTTATTGGCTGAACAGAGGCTCAAACCCAGCTTTTAGTCCAGTAATCACTCTACCATATTCCTTTTCACCAACTTGTTAAGAATTTTCCAAACTGTGAGTTGCAATTCATTAGTGAGTTGTGAAATCGATTAGTGAAATATAATCAGCATTTTAAGAAAGTAGAACAAAATGGAATAGAAAATATCAGAGTGTCTTACTTGTAGGAAGGGTAAGTATTTATTATCTTGAGAAACTTTTATTTCATTTGTGTAAATTTATGTGACCTGGGTCATAGGTAAAATGTATTTCTTACTGTGGGTTATGGTTTTAAAAAGTCTAAAAACTGCTACACTAAAAGAGCATATACTCAGCCCTCAGGTTCTTATACTCTGTTCTTATCATTGAGTTGGCTTCAATTCGTGGCGACCCCAGGTACAGCAGAACGAAACATTGCCTGGTTCTGTGCCATCTTCACGATTGTTGGTATGCTTGAGTCCATTGTTGCAGCCACTGTGTATTTTGAGTGCCTTTCCACCTACAGGGCTCATCTTCCAACACTATATAGGACAATATTTTGCTGTGATCCACAGGATTTTCATTGGCTAAATTTCGGGAGTAGATCACCAGGCCTTTCTTCCTAGTTTGTCTTAGTCTGGAAGCTCTGCTGAAACCTATCCACCATGGGTGACCTTGCTGGTATTTGAAATACCAGTGGAATAGCTTCCAGCATCACAGCAACACACAAGCCACCACAGTACAACAAACTGACAGACGTGTGGTGGTCTTATACTCTAATGATTCATTAAAAGATTAAATGTATATGAACTCATTGAAAAATCCTTTGAAAAAGTTATAGAATAGGGTCAGTTTGCACCAGTTTTTCTTTTGTTCTCAGGGGATACAGAGATAGTTAGGTGCTGACAGTAAGTTAGGGAAGACTTGGCTCTTCCAAATCCTCATCGACCTCCTTTAAAAACCCCAGATATCCTGCTTGGGTTGAGGCATTTCCCAGATCTCGAGCCTTTGTTAACAGGGAGTATGTCCTTTCGAACTGCTCATTTAGAACATCATGTAATGAGCCCATGAGCCTGGACAATTCCAGATGTTGTCTCTTCCTTGTCCTTCCTTCCTGCCTCCTCACTCTAGGAGATATGCAGGCTGGTTCCATTCCCAAAGGAATGACCAAATGACCCTTGGGCTCAGACTACATTGGAAGAAATATTAGAAATACGTTCTTCATGGTTATTTCTGTTAGCCTGGAAAACGTCCCTGGCCCAGAAAAAGATATCATGATATTAGCAAAATCATTGTCAAGTTGTAAGGAACCCATATCCTGAGACAAGGACTGGCACTAATAGGGAAATTGAGAGCCCTTGACTTATAAAGTTTTGGCCCCATTCTTTCTGTTCATATATGTTATTTGGACTTACTGGCTTGAGTTCCTGACCCTTGATGTTCAGTTCTCTGCCTGGTCTTTTGCCTGTTGCTTTCTAGTTTTCCAGCCTGGATTCCTGCTCCCTGACACTTGATTTCCCAGGTTGTACCTTGACGGTGTACCCATACCAGACTACCTGCTTTTTCCTTTCTGCCTTAGTGGATCCATGCATTTGACCTATTGCTTGCATAACCCACAGGTCATGCCTGCTCCTTCCATCCTTTACTTTCTTCTCAGGATCTGACTTTTAGTCCTCCTGACTTTCTCAGTTACCTTGCTGCCTGCCCTTGATTCTCACTTCTCCTACCACTCACTTTCCGGAGTGACTCCTCCCTGCCACGCCGTCATCTTACATTCCTGATGTCTAGCTCCAAAGTGACAAGTTAAGAGGGTGAAGCAACCATTTGTCACTTGGTGTCCTTACTGGGCTGTGGCTACAGGACACTGCCCTTCTCTCATGCCCTATATCCCCTCTGCAATTGTTGTCTCAAGTGCAACAAAACTCCTGAATCTTTCCAGCTTCCCTGGACCCAGGTGCTTGGCATGGAAGGAAAATGGAACCAGAATGATTTTTCTCCCTAGCCACCCACAATGCCACCAAAAGGAGCAAAGGTATGACAAACCATTTTGTACATTTGGAACAATTAGTTAAACTGCCCCCCTTGACCCCTTTCCGGCTTTGCAGAACCAGGATGTTTTAATTTCAAGATGTCCATGATTGGTTACCAGTTAGAAGGTTATTGTAATAATCTGAGATGTAAGGACAAGGACCGGAACTGGAGAGATAGCAGTGAACATGTAAGAGAAAGTAAGAGACAGATATAAGATATTTTAATGAAAAAGAGCAGACTTGCAGACTAAATGGATATAGGGAATGGAGAGAAGGATCAGTCAGTACCAGTGCCATTGTTGGAGGTAATCAGGTTAAGATATCTCCAGTTGGATGGCCTCCTGGGCACCTGCAACCTATTACTCTAAAACGTAACTCATCAGTTTTTACCTCCAAACCAGTTCTCCCTCCATATCTCCCTATTTCATTCAGTGGTTCTATCACTCCCTGCAAGGCTGGAAGTGCTCACTCGTCTATGCCAAGAAATTTGTAAGACAGCTACCTAGGCAACCAACTGGAAGAGATCCATATTTGCACCCATTCCAAAGAAAGGTGATCCAACAGAATGCGGAAATTATCGGACAATATCATTAACATCACATAAAAGTGAAATTTTGCTAAAGATAATTCAAAAACGGTTGCAGCAGTACATTGACAGGGAACTGGAAGAAATTCAAGCCAGATAGATTCAGAAGAGGATGTGGAACAAGAGATAGATTCATTGCTGATGTCAGATGGATCGTGGCTGAAAACAGAGAATACCAGAAAGATGTTTACCTGTGTTTTATTGACTATGCAAAGGCATTAGACTGTGGATCATAATAAATTACACGACACAGAATAATCACATCAGATCACAAAATGGTGGACAACCACTCAATACGAGGAATCATGGCCTAGCCAAGTTGACGTACATTTTTTGGGGACACAGTTCAATCCATAACAGCATGCATATGAGGCAATTTAAAATACCATGGCTTGGGTCAGGAGTGCTTTAGTCCTCAAAGTGAAATCTTTGCTTTTTAACAAACACTTTAAAGAGGTCTTTTGTAGCAGATTTGCCCCGTGTAATGAGTCATTTGGTTTCTTGACTGCTGCTTCCATGGGCATTGATTGTGGATCCAAGTAAAATGAAATCCTTGACAACTTCAATATTTTCTCCATTTATCATGATGTTGCTTATTGGCCCAGTTGTGAGGATATTTGTTTTCTTTATGTTGAGGTGTAATCCATACTGAAGGCTGTAACCTTTGATCTTCATCAGTAAGTGCTTCAAGTCCTCTTTGTTTTCAGCAAGCAATGTTGATGAGATTTGATATAATGAGATCACCTCCATGATGGGATCTGCTGTGAGTAGTCAGTCAGTTGAAAGGGAGTTTCCTTGGGAGTGTGGTCTACATCCAATATAGGTGGACTCTCCGGCAAGGCTTCTGGGCTTTTGCTCGCTCTGCATCCTGTAGCTGACTCCTGTTCATCTGACCTCTGGTTCTTGCGACTTGAACTAGCAGCTTACCTGCCATCTGCCTGCTGATCTTGGGATTTGCTGGTCTTCGCAGCCTGTGAGCAAGAGCCCTACTGTCTGACCTGTCGATCTTGGGTTTGCCAGCCCCTGTGGCTACGTGAATCAGGAGAAGCCTCCAGCCTGACCCATGAACTTGGGACATTCCAGCCACTACAACCGGGTGAGCCATTTCCTTGATATAAATCTATCTAGATAGATATTTATATGCTTTACTGGTTTTACTTCTCTAGAGAACCCAGCCTAAGACACCGTGGACTGCCAGAAGAATGAACAAATGTGTCTTGGAAGATGTACAGCCAGAATGCTCCTTAGAAGCAAGGATGGCGAGACTTCATCTTCTGTGCACTGGGCATGTTATCAGGAGGAACCAGTCCCTGAAGAAGGACATCATGCGTGGTAAAGTAGAGGGTCAGCGAAAAAGCGGAAGACCCTCAATGAGATGGATTGACACAGTAGCTGCAACAGTGGGCTCAAACATAGCAACGATTGTGAGGATGGCGCAGGACCAGGCAGTGTTTCATTCTGTTGTACATAGGGTCACTATGAGTCAGAACTGAACAGATAAGACAGCACCTAACAACAATAGTCACTCTCTGGGCCATCCACATTTGATATCTTGAATGGTCTTTGACTCTACCCACACAGTCTTCCTTAAATCCAGCAAGTCACCAAATGATTTTTCCTTCATAGTATCTCTTAAAATCCACTCCATCCTTTTATTCTCAATGCTCCCACACTAGTTTAGAGTCTCAGAGCTTCTAGGCAGGACTCTAGCCTTAGTTTTACCTTCAGTCTTCCCTGGTTCAACCCACGCCACACACAGCTGTCCCATAATTTCCCAAACACCACTTTAAACACGCTATCTCACTGCAAAATATGTTCCCATGACTTCTGTCATGTAGGAAATTGTGCTGAAAGTAGCCTCCAAGTTCATGGCCAGGTGAACTATGCCTGAGGTTACAGAACCTCATAGACTAGGTTAGAACACTCAAATCACCTAATTTATTGAAACAATTTAAAACATACAGCAAGAAATGCGGGAAAAGGCATATGGCTGCTAAACCATCTTAGGATATGGTGCAAGAGGAGTGGAAGAATCACTCTACCTGAATCTAGGATATGCAATGTTCATGTATTGTGTATCTCTCTCTGCTGCAACCACCCTGCTGATGATGTGGTAATAAGAACCAGAGTTGAGGTTCAAGCAAGGGGGCTCACAGACAGAAGGTATGCTAGGCCAATGACATACACTTGCTTTTTTTCAGAGAAACACAGGAACAAGTTTGCCTGGCCATAGCCATAGCTTGCTAATTTGGCTGCTGAGCAGCCACAAGTTTATTTGTACATCTTGGGCAAGAGACACATGGGGCCAGAATAGGTGTCATCAAAGGGACAAATTAAGACCTCATGAATACTGAGTATTCATGTTTACTTAATGTATCTTGAATATTAGTGCCTCTCGTATATTTAGTGCCTGTCTTAGTCATCCTGTGCTGCTGTAACAGAAATACCACAAGTGGTTGGCTTCAACAAACAGAAGTTTCTTTTCTCACAGTCTAGTAGGTTAGAAGTCTGAATTCAGGGCATCAGATCCAGGGGAATGCTTTCTCTCACTGTTGGCTCTGGAGGAAGGTCCTTGCCATCAATCTTCTCCTGGTCTAGGAGCTTCTTAGCACAGGGTCCAAAGGACGCACTCTGCTCCTGGCACAACTTTCTTGGTGGTATGAGGTCCCCATGTCTCTCTGCTCACTTCTCTCTTTTATATCTCAAAAGAGATTGGCTTAAGACACAACCTAATCTTGTAGATAGAGTCTTGCCTCATTAACGTAACTGCCGCTAATCCCATCTCATTAACATCATAGAGATAGGATTTACGACACATAGGAAAATCACGTCAGATGACAAAATGGTGGACAATCACACAATACTGGGAATCATGGACTAGCCAAGTTGACACACATTTTGGGGGGACACAATTCAATCCATAACAGTGCCTAATATGTCTTGTGCACGCTTAGTGTACCCTGAATAATTTAGTATCTTTTGTGTATTTAGTACCTCATGACTATTTAGTATCCAGGTTCTAGTACTGATGAGTATTAGGCATCTCTTGGTCCTTCCTAACTATGTTTACCACAAATAAACTCTACTTGCTAACTACTTAACACAACCTATGACTTCTGCCTATGCCTAACAAATATTTTTCTTACTAGCTACTTATCTGCACTTAAAACATCTTAAAATGTTTCACTCATGTTTTACAAACTACAAACTTATTTATCTTTTATAACAAGATTGAATATTCTCCAAGTAACTTATATTACAGCCTTCTCTTTGCCCACATTGCCCTAAACTCCTAATCTAACCCCTGATGCCCCAAATTTGCTCAGCCTGCCATCTTTCCTATCGCAGAAATGGTATTTCCAGACCTCAGAGTCAACCTTGACAACTCCCTCTCTTCAGCCCCCCTCATATCCAATCAGTCGTCAAGTACTCACACTTCTACCTTTAAAATATACTTCCCTGTACTTCTCCTGTCTCCACTGCCACCCTAGTCCAAGCCATCATCAGCCTTCTCAGGGATGACTGCAATTTGCTTCCACCTCCACTCTTGACCACTCTCAGTCCTGCTCCACACAGCAGCCCAGAATGATCTTCCTCAGACATAAGTTGGATTATGTCACTCCACTGCTTAAAATCCTTCAAGGGTTCCCCACTGCACTTAGGATCAAATGCAAATTTCTTAACATGATGTACTACAGTCTACATGATTAGCCTGTGCTACTTTCCAGCTTCATCTCAGCATCTTTCTTGCCCTCAGGATGCTCTATGGCATGATCTTGTTTAGTTTCTTCCTCCGGACCTTTGTACATTCTATTTCTTTTACCTACGATGCTCCCTTTGCTCAGTACCCTCTCTTTCCCCCCTCCCTTCCTCGCAACATACCAGTCTTACTCATTCTTCAGTTTAAGTGTGACTTCTCATAAATTTCCTTTTCTGACTCCTCAATCTAATTAGGTCCTATGCTATTCTTTCTCATAGCACTGTCTCTTCATTTCCTTCATAATATTTATTTGTATGTGGATTTATTTAAAATCTGCCCAGTCCAGTCATAAAGCTCCATTAGAGAGGGATCGTGCCTGTTTTTTTTTACTGTGTCCTGTCTTAGCACAATACCTAGAACATAATAAACACTCAATAAATATTAGCTGAATGAATATGGGATAAACCCAGGTTTGCTTAGAAAACTTTAGTCCCTTTATGTGGATTGTGGTCAGAGATCTGGGTTTGGATTTTGATTCTTCTGTTTACTTACAGTGAACTTTAGCAAGTTATTTAACCTCTTTGATTCTCAGACTTTCTCATTTATAAAATGGGGGTAAAGATAAGTATTCCACAAGTTTCTGTGAGCATCCAGTAAGATTAGGTCCAGGGAAGTCCCTGGCATGGTGCCTGGTGCAGAGCAGGCACTCATAAACACTTGTTCCCGCTTACTGCCTCCTGGGAATGTGATGGCAGTTACTCGTCCTGCACAGTTCCTCTCCTCTTCTCCATCTGAGCTGCTTCTCATTCTTCTCAGCTTCACTAGGTCCCTCAAGGTCTAGCTTACATGTCTTCAGGGAGTTCCCTTTAGCAGCCTAGCCTTTGTTGGGGGCTCACTCCACAATTTGTTTAAACTGCTCATTTCCAGCCCTTGGGATATACTACAGTGGTTGGCTGGGTTTTGGTGGGTTTTTAATCTTTTATGCACCTGCCCTGTTTCCCTAATTAGACTCTAAGCCCTTTGGCAACAGGGTCCCCATCTCAGACTTCTTGTATCCCTGAGAGCACCTGTCTCAGTGCCCTGTGCAGAGTTGCACAACAAATTCAGCTAACATTTGTGATACAAGTCACTGCTTGGCTTCCACATTCATTATCACCTAACTTCATTTTTCATGACAACCCTTTCAAATACGTATAATTATCCCTGTTATGAAAATGAAAACTTGAAAGGTTTAGTGATTTGCCTAACACACAAGGTTAATGAATAGCAGTCTTTTAACTTTCTGTTTGGCTTATAGTCTAGCATATAGTAAACCCACCAAAAACCCACTGTCGTTGAGTCGATCCTGACTCATAGCAACCCCACAGGGTTTCTGAGGCTGTAAATCTCTACAGAAGCAGACTGCCTCATCTTTCTCCCACAGCATATAGTAGGTGCTCAATAAATACTTGTTAGTGCTCTTTCCAGTACACTATATTGCCTTCAGGAGTCCTAAGTGGCAAAACTACTAACCGAAAGGTTGAGGGTTCAAACTCACTCAGAGGCAACTTGGAAGAAAGGCCTGGCCTTCTTCTTCCTGGAAGAAAGGTCACAGCCTTGACAACCGTATGGGGTGCCATTCCACTGTGCAGCACATAGAGTCGCCATGAGTCTGAATTAACTCCATGGCAACTGGTATGTTGCTTTCCTCAGGAAATATTCATAGGATGATAATCATCACCATGTTCTCAGTTCCTACCCACAAGAGCTTAGCCAGAAATCCCCTGTTCTTAATCTTTTTCCCTAAAATTCTCCCAGGATCCTGTACCCCTAATTCTCACGCAGTGTACTCTTAGTGCCACATCTCATTACTGAGTTCTCACAGATCCTGACATATCCCTTGATATCCCTGCAAACTCCATCCTTCTGCATATCCTTCTCCCACTAAAGCTTCTCTTCCTCACACTTACCCCTTCCTGTCTCCCATCTAGCCATGTTTTAATTCAGGTTGCAATGATTAAGAAATACACCTTTACCTGGGAGTGTCTTCTAAACCAGAGTGCTTATGTCCAGAAGGCATCTAGGGTTCTTTGGAGGGAGAATTATTGCTATTTGTTATTAGGTGGCCTGGCAAAGTCACATCCCCAGTCTGAGCCTCAATTTCTTCACATGTAAAATGCTATTACTTGCTAACACTTATTAAACACCTACATATAAGCATTGCATATGTTATGAGAAATAATAATAATAAACATATGCTTACATAACATTTACTGTGTACCAGACACTGTACCAAATGCTTTACATGTGTTTATTAATTTAATCTTCACAATACCCCAATGAAGACATTATTAACCCTATTTCAAAGATGAAAAAAGGAGTTCCAAAATTAAGCAATTTGCCTTAGATTGCCCAGGTAGTGTCTGGTGGAAGTGAGTTCAAACTTTGGCAATTCTGGATCCAGGGTCCCAGTCTTAACCATTGTCCTATACCACTCTTATTAACTCATAAAATGAGAAAGGGGGCCTAGTTAAAAATGAACCCTTAGCATTTATGTAGAACTTTTCCAATTCCAAAGTACTGTTCACATTCTGTATTCTACTTGATCTTCACAACAACCCTAGAGGTAGGCAATAGTAGCCCATTTTATGGGACAAGAAGTGAGACTTATTAAGAGAGTCATATGTCCAAGGGTACACAGCTGGCCAGGGCAGAGCCTGGACTCAAATCCAGGACTGCCTGTTCCCACTGCCTCCTTCTGCTATAACTCAGATGCCACACAGTAATCCTAGCTGCAGTTATTTGAAAGTCTCCTCCAGCTCCAACATTGTACACTACTATTCTTTCCTCTCTGTCTTTCTTTAAACAGGCCCTAGTATTCCCTCGTAGAATCCCCTGCCCCATAACCCTCCACACCCACTTTGCACAGCGCATGCTCACAATCAGCAGCAGGGGGTGCTGTAGACCAGTGAACAGAGGTGAGGCTGTCTCAGGATCAGCTGTTGGAGGAAAGAGCATAAGCCTACCTGACTTTGTTTTGTTTTTGTTTATATTAAAAGATGATTTTGGTAAGTACTACTTGTATCAGTATAAAATTAAAAAGGTACAAATGAGTATACAGTGTGCCTGCTCTCCAGCTACCCAGTTCCCCTTCCTGGGGGCAAAGACAGCAAGTTTTCTAGTGTTTGATTTTGGAGGCTGTGCTTATATAAGCAAATATGTATACGTGTATATATATTTTTTCCACACAAACAGTTGCATACAAACATGCACGTGCACACAGTTTTCTATTTTTTTCTCACACACGGACCATACTGTACATACTATTCTTCATTTATCTTGTAGATCAGTCCATATCATATCTATAATACGTAAGTGAATCAATAAACCACAGTTAGTTTTACCAACCCCCTATTGTTTTCCATCTCATGCAGTTACCAGCAAAGCTGCGATGAATATGCTTGTACATAGGTCACTTTGCAAAATATCTGCAGGATAAACTCCCAGAGGTGAAATTGCTTGCTTGCCAGTTACATGGATTTATAATGTTGATAAATATTGTTAAATCACTTTCCATAGAAGCTACCCATTTACGGCTGCATCACTGCAGCATGCAAGGGTCTGTTTCCCTACACCCTCACAAACACAGCATGTTATCAAGCTTTCTGATCTTTTCAGGTAAAAGATGGTTTCTCATTGCTGTTTTAATTGTATTTCTCTTATAATGAGTACCCCTTGACCTCTGAGAGTCATTTGTGCAATCCATAAATAATTAACAGGTACCCTCTGTGTGCCGGGCACTTGTTGGAGCATCCTCCTCCAGCTGCCCCAGTCCAATTTTCACTGCCTTTTTCTGCCTGCCCTGTTCTATCCTGCCTTATTGTATCCTCCAAAAAGCCATTTTCATTGCTTCCCCATCATCACCCGGTCAACAGGATGACCTCACCTGATCTCTTCTTTAGAGGGCTAGGAGTAAGGAGAATGTGGTTTCTTGCCTTTTTTCTCCTTCTCAAGCCAATTCCTGTAACCCAATTAAGCAAGGCTTACAGGTGGAGGACATGTGTCTGGAGGTCAGAGTTAGCCCTGAGTCTTTGGGTTTCCCTGACCCACCCAGTCCGTGAGTCATTTGGTGCTTCAGGTTTCTCATCCTCACCTGCTGGGGTGTTGAGAAGGTGGACAAAGAGCAGGTACCTCCACACTTGTCTGTGCTCAGAGAATGTTGTTTGCTTCCTGACTAGCTGGTTTCAATTTCCTCAGATTAGATGCCAGCTAAACATAAAACACGCTTATGAGCAGTACTATTTAAAGTAGGGAAGACATTAGCATCAATGTTCTCTTGTACGTGGGAAACCTCTGAACTATTTCTCAAATCCCTCGTTCTATGTGTCCCCAGAGCACTTTGCCCATACCTGGACAGGGGTCCTGACTCCACTGCATGGTGACTAACTAGTCATTTACTGCCTTTTCTGCACAAGGCCAGGACTCTCCTTCAGGCCCACATCTTTGTTCATCTTTGTATCTGGATCAACACATGGGGATTTTGAATGAATATCTTCCTTCCTTCTAGTTCCCACAGACATCATCCTTATGTAGACCGGCATCATTCTCTAGTGGCGTAACTAATGGGACCTCCTGTTCATCCTACACGCGGCTGCTGGAGTTTTCCTCCCAAAGCAGACTTCCAATCCAGTCACTTATAGAGGTTCCCTTTGCCTACTAATTGAAGTACAAATTCTTCAGCTTGATATTTAAGAGCTCCATGATATGGCTCTAGTCTATCTTTCCAGGTCTTTTTTCCACTACTTCATGCTCCAATCAAATGGAATTACTCAATGCTTCTCAAGTGTGCCTGTGTTCCCACCACTATGCCTTTGCCAGTGCAAAGGAGCCTCCTCTCTCTCCTACCTGTTCCTTTCCCACTTTCAGCATGAGAAGTGGGCAGAATTTGGGACCTGTTGCCATGTCCACTGCAGCTACTCCTTCAAATACTTCTCTAAGAGGGATCATCTCTTAACTCAGAGCCCCTTTTTTAAATAGTCAGGAGATAATGTCAGCCCTGAACCCCCCTACACAAACCCTGCAGAGAACAGTGGGAACCTGTGCCTGGGGCTTGGGAGAACACTGTTCTATTTGCCCTTTTTCTGAGGGAAGGCACCATGGCTATGTGTCACATTTACTGGGAGGAGAAGCATTTGTTCATTTTGAGTTCTTGGAAAGGATCCAGCCAGGAAAAGGAGAAATGGAAAGGCATTTCTCTCCTTCTCATGTAGAGCTGGTCTCCCCTCCTTGAGCAGATGGGCATAGACACTTCTCTCTTAAAGGCCTGTCTGAATTATTGGGTGGTGATGTGTGCACTGGCAAGGGTGGAGAAGACATCCCGGTCCTTCTCCAGTGCTTTCTTCTAGTGCCTTCCATAGAGGAAAGAGTGCTATCTTAGAGTTAGATTACCTGAGTTTTTGCTATTACTTCACCATTCAATAGCCAGATGACCTTGACCAAGTTCCTTAATCTCTCTCAGCCTAAAAATAGAAATAGCCACAGCTTCCGTACCATCTAAAGAGCCCTGGTGGCACAGTGGTTAAGTGCTCGGCTGCTAACTGGAAGGTCGGCGGTTCAAACCCACCAGCCTCATCATGGAAGAAAGATGTGTCAGTCTGCTTCCATAAAGATTTACAGCCTTGCAAACCCTATGAGGCAGTTCTACTCTGTCCTGTAGAGTCACTATGAGTCAGAAATGACTCATCAGCAATGAGTTTGGTTTTTTTGGTTTGGTCTCTACCATCTACTTGGGCTGTTCTGAGCATCAAAAGTGAAAATGTACATGAGAGTGTTTTGAAAATTGTATTTTAAAAATGTTATTTATAGCCTGCATTATGGTAGAATGGATTTACAGAGGCTTAAAAGATATAAAAAAAGTAAGATAACCCCAATTTAAAGTAGGAGTAAAAGAAGAAAGAATAGAGAGTGAAGCCAGGAATGAGGTTAAATGCATCCCATTTGGACCTATTCGTTGCTATGGGTGGTTCTCAAGGTTGTTGGTAAACGTTTAAGTATTTTCCGAACTAGTGAAGGGGTAACTTGAGGTGTGGTGTTTCAGGGTGTTCACCATGGAGAATGAAGGCTTATGGCAGGGCTGGCAGATTCTCTGTAAGCCTCAGATCTCCATGGCAGGACCTGGTCCCAAGCTCAGCCTCTGCGTAGATGCCACTTCATTAGTCCAAAGCCAGATACGCTTTAACCTGGAGACAGCCAGTTCTTCTAACCATCTCCCTCCACCCTCCGCAGCCAGCATTACCTCTCTCTTTGGACAGACTCATTTGCCTCTCACTGAAACATTCTTTTTTAAAATTAAAAAAAAAAAAAACCAGCTTTATTGGAAATTTACATACTTTAAAGTTTTTAGTATACAGACACTCTAAACTTTTTGTACCGAACCCCATACCAATTTGACCTTCTTCTCCACACAGACCTCCTCAGTTCCTTTTCCCCTGCTATTCCTTTGGCCTTATTCTTAACACCCTAAGATTTCTGAACTCAAACTCTGGAAAAGTTGCCCCATATTTCTAGCATTTTCCACCTCTGACCCATCTCTTTGGCTGGGTTCCCCCATTAGATCGACTGACACATGAAAATAATAACTGGAGCTGGGAAGGTAAGGAGTATACAGAAAAGCCACCAATGTGATCTTACATTTTGTAAGATTGAAGAATGCCCAATGAGAATCCAGGCCGCAAGAAGCTGTGGGCACGGCCAGCCCAGGGAGCTGTAGCACTTGACAGATAACATTGTTAGACTGTGACTCACTCCTAGCTGCAGTCTGGAAAGCCAAATCCTCCAGCTGGCCTTCAAAGGAGGGCCGCTCGAACTGTGGGTGGACCCTCTGAGCAACGCTCTGAGGCCAGGTTAGACAACCAAGTTAAACTGAAATACCAAACCCATTGCCACTGGGTTGATTCCAACTCATAGCGACCCTATAGGAGAAAGTAGAACTGCCACATAGGGTTTCCAAGGCTGTAAACTTTACCGAAGCAGACTGCCACATCTTTCTCCCGCAGAGCGGCTGGTGGGTTCAAACCCACCTTCTGGTTAGCAGCCAAGCACTTAACCACTACACCACCAGGGCAACCAAGTTGGGACCTCTTAATTCCTGAGCTGGACTGTTTCGTGCCTCTTTACCCCACACTGAAAACCCCAAATGTTAGAAGACCATGTATTTGGGGAGCCCGAAGGGAGAACAAAAACTTGTCCTGTTTGGCCTTTCCAAGAGGAAGAGGGAGCAAACTGAGCTGATGAGCCAGCTCAGAGACCTGGCACCTCGGGCTCTGCTGACCTGCTGCGGAGACCCAAGTAGAAGCCGTGGAGTTAGTGATAATCAAGCACGCTCCCTAAGGGACCCTCTTAGGATTTTCTTTCCCCATTCAAGGCTGTTCCTCGACACACATACCTCCTTCTTCTCATTCCCCTGTTCCCCTACCCCCTCAACTTTCTTCCCATAATTCCCATGTTTCCTATTAACCTCATCAGTCTATTGGGTCTTCCACATTACAAGAAGGGGGGTGGGGGACTTCCTTTTCCATCTTGCTATATTGCCTTTGGATTTCCTCTATTTTGAGTGCCCATTGAAGCCCAAATCTCAAACAAGACTGGCCCGTCTCCAAACGTCCAAGAGAGGCTGCTGAATTATTACTCTCGCCAATTCTACCTTGTCACACAGTCCTACTCTCTGTGCATTCTTGAAGGCCAAGACTTGACTGGAGTGGTACAGGGTGACCCAGAACTGCCTGTTTGATGGAAGAGACAGAGTTTGGCCTTTGGGAACTCCCCGTTTGGTGGAGGAGCTTAGATTAAAACAACAGAAGACTATTTTACACAGCAGCATCTTCACAACGGCAAATTCTAAAAAGTGCTGAAGCTATAGAGTGTAATTGGCATTGTGGCAAGACTTCTAGAAGCAAGTTTTGAGCCATTTCAAGTCACAGAGGGTCCCAGAGTCCTTCAAAAGCTCTTTCCTTAAAGCCCTTGTGGGAACAACCACATGTGTGTTGTTGTTAGATGCCATCAAGTTGATTTTGACTCATAGCAACCCTAGGTACAACAGAAAGAAACCCTGCATGGTCCTGCGCCATCCTAACAACTGTTGTTATGTTTGAGCCCATTGTTGCAGCCACTGTGTCAATCCATCTTGTTGTGGGTCTTCGTCTTTTTAACTGATCCTCTACCTTACCAAGCATG
This sequence comes from Trichechus manatus latirostris, assembly GCF_000243295.1. Taxonomy (NCBI): domain Eukaryota; kingdom Metazoa; phylum Chordata; class Mammalia; order Sirenia; family Trichechidae; genus Trichechus; species Trichechus manatus. The sequence goes on from NW_004443964.1 coordinate 22,044,558, forward strand.
ATGTCCTTCTACAGGAAGTAGTCCCTCCTGATAACATATCCAAAGTAAGTGAGATGAGGTCTTGCCATCCTCCCTTGTAAGGAGCATTCTGGCTGTACTTCTTCTGGCAGTCCATGGTATATTCAATATTCTTCACCAACACTGTAATTCAAATGCATCAATTCCTCTTCAGTCTTCCTTATTCATTGTCCAGCTTTCGCTTGCATGTGAAGCGATTGAAAATACCATGGCTTGAGTCAGGCACACCGGAGTCCTCAAGCTGACATCTTTGCTTTTTAACACTTTAAAGAGGTCTTTTACAGCAGATTTGTCCAATGTATATGGTCACAATTTCTAACATTCACCTAAACAAAGCCACATAGATAATGTGTCCATTGTCCAGGGAAATTAATACCAGGCTGAATTAGGAGAAGCTGCTTCCTGGGTTAGGTGCCTTTAAGAACAGGAAAGGCCCCCAGATCCAGTGGAGGTTTCCACCACTTTGAGCTGCTACCACTGTCTTCAGATGACATCAGGACATTGGGAGTGGGAGTGATGATGGGTGGGCTGTGTGGCCAAGTGAGTAAGCTGCCAGTATGGTGAAATCTGCTCCATCGAATAAGATCAGAGGGATAAAGGAGTAGACCTAGATTCCTTAAAACTATTTTCACTTGGAATTAGCCAAGTGCATCTGCAGAAGCAGAAGGAGAGTGTTGTTTTTTGGGGGAGATTGGCTACTTAAACAGGTTGGGACACCATCCTATAGTCAATAATGACAGTGATGTGGTGCTTTCCCAGCTACATGAGCATTTGGTCCAACGCGCTTATTACTCACAACAACTCTGTAAGGCGTGTTGCTGTTATTACCTCCATTTTATAAGTGAGGTTCTGAGAAGTGAAATCACTAGCAGCTGGCTCACTTCAGATTTGGGACCCAAGCCCAGGTCTAATAAGTCTGATGGTTGTTCCACTATGATGTGTTGTTACCCCGTGCGGTTGGTGTCTAGGGTCATCACCAGTTCCCAGCTCCCCAATATACATGCCGCCATCCTTGACTCAAGCAACTGCCCTGTTCAGTGTTTTGGGGAAAGTTGGAAAGGCTTGTGCTCAGGGCTCAGAGGTCCCTGGCCCCTTTCCCAGGCTCATCAGGCTGTTCTTAGGCGTAAGTTTTACTCCTACCAGCACCCACACCCTCCTAGCCCCCACTGACTTGGAGGCAGGGAGAGGGAGGCAAGGCCAGAAGGCTTTTATTTTCCAGGGTAGAGAAATGGCTGAAATCCCGGCATCTCCCCCAGAAGACAGAGGCAGCTCTGGATTTCCTGTTGCTCCCAACATGGGCCAGATAATTGGAGACAGATTTTTGGGCTTGGGTTGGGAGGTGAAGCTTGAAGTACAGTCATCGGGCCTCCTGTGAGTCTATGTGTGTGTGTGTGTATTCCAAAAGACTGGTGTGTGCGGGCTGCTTTGTCCGGGTTTCTTTGTTAGTACAGAAGTGTGTCTAAATGTATGTATGTGTAGATGCTTGTGTCTGAGACAGTGTGTGTGTGTGTACATCTAAGTGTGTATATGTGTGTTTGTGTGGCACGCCAATATTCCTTGTAGTCCTTTGTTAGCATATAGGACTCGGTATGCGTATGTGTAAGAAAGTGTGTGAGCACGTGTCTGGGCCTCCATCAGGGTTCCCTTGTTTTGTTTTCACTTTGTGAGCTTTAGTCCAGTCTGGGGAGACCTCACTAGCTCTTTTAGGATCTTATTACTCAAGACTTGGTGATTAAATGTAAAACAATAATTACAATTTAAAAAAAAAAAGGCAGGAAGTCAGATGACCTTTAGAGACAGGATTTGAGGGATAGAAAACGGGCAGGGTACAGTCCGAGGGGATAGTGAACAGGGATCTTCTTACAGTGTAGTCTCTTTTAGGGGGACTAGATAAAATCCCAGTCCCCCCACCTCTCTAATGGGCAAAGTTACCACACACTTGAAGGGAGGTTCAGCTTTTGGGGAGGGGGGCTCCTATTGCCTTCCTGCCTGAGTTTCTTCCTTGCAGACCCTTTTCCTGAGCCTCTCAGTGCCCAGTCACAAATGTAGGTTCTTTTTGCTACAAATGAGATACAGACCAGTTGGGAAGTAGCCTACAGTAATAACAATTATAGCTAGCTATTGTGTACCTGCTGCGCTAGACCCCACACTGGGCACTTTACATACATTTTGTATGAACATGTGTGTGTAAAATCATCTTATGATCTATTACCTTTTTTGCAGAGAAAAACTGAGGCCTATGATAGAGCAAGGACTTTAACCCACCACGATTCCCCTAATTATTCAGTGATTCATTTGCTCATTCAGCAACCATGTATTGAGTACCTATCTACGTCAGGCACTATGTTGGATACTATGGGGCACACTGAGATGAGCCCTCACGGGGTTCTTTCTGTAGGGAAGGAATCGATGATGCTCCAAGGATTGACTCTCCTCTAACTCCTTAGATAGGGCCGACCATTCCCAGTGCCAGTGGAGAGGAGGCTATTACAGGTCAAGGACTTTTCAAACTGCAGCAGGATTTCTTTCCAGAATTAGTTGTTTCTTATAAATAAATTTGAAATAAGGACTTGATGGGAGGAGAAGATATGGTGGAGGTAGAGAGTGGCGGAATGTGCCCTGGGGGCTTAACGGTGGAGAGGGGGAGGACACAGCAGTGGCCTAACCACCCACCCACCTGCTTCATAGCCCAGCATTCACTAGGTGGACATAGGGTCCTTAGATGGTCCAGGCTGTCTGGCAGGAGGAAGGAGGGAAGCAGGGGAGGTGAATACACCCTCACCTCTCCAGACTGGGCACTGGGCTCTGACGTCCCTTTGGGTTCCCAAGTTGGCTGGTTGGGGGTGGGGTGGAAGGCAAAGTCCTCACTTGTTCCTGGCAGCCTGACTCAATTCCCCAGTGCAGCCGCGCAGCCGCCAGCATTCCCCGGACCAAATCGCTTCCAGTTTGTTTAGTCAAAACCCTTGGCCCCAACATCAAAGCCCCTTTGGAGTTTCTGAGGGTTGTTGTTCTTATATGGTGTTTATTTCAGAGATGGTTCTATTATCATCGGCCGTGCGGGTTGGGGCTGCTGGGACCCTTGGGTTTCAGAGACACCAGGTTGGCCTGGGGTGAGGGGAGGGTGACAAGACAGTTTCCATGGCAACTACCCCCAGGACACTATCTCCTCCATGCCTACCTTTACCTGGGGCATAAAAAAAAACCAAAATACCAATCCTGTTGCCATCAAGTCAATTAGGACTCATAGCGACCCTATAAGACAGAGTGCAACTGCCCGATAGGGAAGCCAAGGCTGTAAATCTTTACAGAAGCAGACTGCCATATCTTTCTTCCATGGTGCGGCTGGTGGGTTTGAACTGCCAACCTTTCATTTAGCAGCCAAGTGCTTAACCACCGCACCACCAGGGCTCCTTGAACCTGGGGCATAGTTTCACGAAAAGGAGGGATGCCTTCTTCCCTGCTCAGAACCCCACAGAGGAGCCTCCATTCCCCTCAAATCTGTGCCAGACATTTAAATCTGGGCACCCAGGGCCTGCTTCTCCCCCCTCATACCAGCCCTCCTCTTAGAACCCAGGGACTCACCCAGAGCCAGCAGCTCCCCACCCTTCACCTCACCATCTTAGTGCCTTTGCACCTGGGCTTGACCCCCAGCTCCTTTCACACGTCCACATCCCTTCCTTAGAAGAGCCATCCCCCCTTTTCGTTTGACCTGATTGGCTGAATCTGTACTCATCCATTTGAACTTATAACTGGCTCTATCCTGCTCTGGAATCTATACCTTTTTTACTTCTGAGTTCCTGCAGGTTTCAGCAGGTTGCCTCCTCCCTGTGACTTGTTCTTCAGTGCCTAGCACAGGGTGTGCACCCAGAGAAGAGGAGATGCTTTGTCCAGGTGAGGGGACAGAAGAACTGCTTCTGTTGGGGATGATGTAGAGCTGGAGGCCTGGGTGGAGGTAAAGCCCCTAGGAGTCTCTCCGGGAAAATATTTGCACTGGGTGAGGAGGAAGGCAACTCTGGGCCTCAGCCATTCGCTGGAGCAGGAACAAAGGAAAGAGACACAGATGAGGGGAGAGAGAAAAGAGAAAAAGGGGTGAAGATGTGCAAAGGGCCAGGTCTTTGGTAACAAGTTATTGAACACAAAAGGCTACACCAAGATCTACAGGGACAGAGCCCTCTCCAGGCTGACTACCCTCTTTCCTAAAGCGTTCCTGGGAGCCAGAAGGGTCACCCCTGACTCCTGCCCCAGCCTTTCTACCCTCTCTTCACCACCTTGTCTGCCTCTGTTTTTTTTTTTTTTTTTTTTCCCTCTTATCATCTTCCTGGGCTATGCCCTTCCTGCCTCCTTAACTTCCAATCTACTCTCTCAGTGTTGCCAGACAAAGGGAATTTCTATAGCACGAGTGGCCACCTTAAACTTCTCCAATGGATAATACTTTACAGTTGCTTGCCAAAAATGGGAACCCAGCTGAGAGAGGTGAGGTAATTAGGAGTGGAGTTAGCTATGGTCCCTACCATGGGACAGTGACAAAGGCTCTGAGTCCCAGTCTCCTACACTTTTGCACACACTTGGAAGTCAAGAACTGGTTCTTTACAGGGGATTCCAGTCTAGGAACTTGGCTGGATGCAGGGGAGCTCCCTGCTCTGTAAACTTTTCAATGGCAGCCTAACTCCCCCAAAATGAGGGGGCTCAGCATGATGGGACAGATGCTCCCCGTTCTAAAACCAGCATCTTCAATGCCTGGGGGAGCTGGTCTGCTCGTTAAGGGGTATGCAGTTTTGAACCACCTCATCTCAGGGTGGCCTCTTGGCTCAGTCATACGACAGGTGACTCCCTTTCTACCCCAGCCTCATTCCGTGCCCACCCCGTCTTAGCAGACTACTTACTAGTTAGTAATATTAATGTGGCTTCAGCTGGTGATTAAAACCATTGGTTGGGCTGAGGGTTAGCGATCAACATCCCTGAGATAGTTGCTAATTCCTTGGAAATATGTTTTTAATAATCATAGGGGAGGAGGTAAAGGTGGGTGGTCCTGGGGGTAGGATCCAGTCATCTCCTGCTCCCCCTGTCCTTGAATCCCATGTTTTCTCCTAGGCAGGCATTCTGGGGTATGTTGGGACTGGGGAGCCGCTTGGGAAGATTGGCAGCTCCACAGCAGACCAAGGTGGTGCCTAGTGCACAGCTGCCTCTGCTAGCGGGGTGGGGACAGGGCTGTGCCAAGGGTGTGGCTAGGGTGGCTACGTGAAGTGCCCAGGGTCAAGAGGCATAGCCACGTGGAAGGATTAATTCTAAGCCCTGTGTTGCTCACTCCTATGCCAAATGCCTAGGGATGAACCACAGGTTACTGAGATCCCCTTACCAAAGCAGACTTATTCCAGGCTTCCTCAGCGGCTCCCGGTTAGAAGCGCCACAAGTCGAGAGGGGTCCATTTCCACTGCCTTAGGTTTCTAGGGCCTCCCTATCATTCCATTCAATAGTTTAATTTATGTAATGCCTTTAATAATATATAATTATAATTGTTACATTAATAATAAACTAATAATATAAAGGCACATAATAAATGTATAATAATATAATTTATTATGGTTAACATTTTATCAGCTGCCTATTTGTCAGTCCCTTTATATATAATACCTCTGATGTTCACAACACCCTGCCAAGCAAGACTTCTTATCCCATTTTATGTGTAAGAAATCTGAGACTCAGAGAGGTTAACTTGCTCATGGTAATATAGGTAATAAAGGGTAGGACCGGTATCAAACTAGGTCTCTAGCTAACTTCCAACCCCTTCTTTTCCAAGCCTAACTCTGTAGGGAACATGAAGAATAAAATAATACATAGTCCATGCCATCAAAACACTGACAATCCAGCCCCCCAAACAAGGTACATACCCATTAAAAGTTCAATAACATCACAAAACAGCATTTGGAGGGCTGTCACCGGGCAGAGTGGACCACGGGTCTGGGCAGTGGTACTGGCAGTAAATGTCACAGGTTTGGAGGAGGGAGAGGGCACCGAGGGCAGCAGGGGAACTTAAAGGATGGGTAGGAGTTGGTAGTAGTGGGAAGGGCAGGAACAAGGGTATACAGGTGGAAATTCAATGGCCGTTGATAGATCAGACTAGTCTGCTCCACCCTGATAACTTTTGATGCCCCCCCCAACACCATCCCTGTAAGCAAGCCCACACCTAACATTTGCAGGGCTAGGAGCAAGAGTACAAATGGAAGCCCACATATAAAATTTCTAGATATTTAAAAGCTACAAATGAAGCAAACTGTTAAATAAAATATGTGCTATCCTCTTACTTTGACAAATATGCCTTCCATATGACCTAGAAGGCCAGGTTCAATTTTAGAATTCTTGGGTTCCTTGTTTGCACAGGAACTTGGTGGTGCTACCCCATCCTCAAGCCTACCCACCTTCTCTTTCCACCAACAGTTCCTTTCTACTCTGCTCGTGTGAAGACATCTCACCAGCCCATGTGTGCAAGCTTCATTCACCCTTATAGATAGCTGTGCCTTGGCCACCCTCAGCCCTAAGGGTGTGCACACTTGCAATGTTGTCCACTCTCAGTGGGAAGAGACTCTGCTGACTTTGGAAATGGGCCAGGGTCACTTGGGTTGGGAATTTCTAAGGATCAGGACAAAGCCAGGATAGGGTGAGTCGAATGAGACTCTAGAGTGCAAAATTTAATGGGTACCACAAACTCGATAGTGAAGATGAATAATATTTTAATGCAGTATTTTTAAAAATCAAAATTAATATAAAAAATCCATAATAGACAAAGTATCAAAATTTTAAATAAAAATAAGATCAGTATTTCTGATTTTTCCTTTTGTCCCAGGCTCCACTATGGCTCCACATAGCTCTGGGCTGGGACCCCAGAGCATGCATGGTCTAGAAGGGAGAGTGGAGGGGGCAGTATAGGCTCTGGCTGGGCACATCTCATGGATTCTTTGCTCGATGGGGTGGGGAGCAACTGGAGGCTCTCAGAGCATACTCCAGATCAGGGGCCCCTCTTGCCTAGAGCCTAGGGGTGGCACTGTGAGAGGGCATCCAGCATCTAGCCGAGTGTCTGGCATAGAGAAAACCCATTGCTGTCAAGTCAATTCCAACTCATAGTGACTCTATAGGACAGAGTAGAACTGCCCCATAGGGTTTCCAAAGCTGTAATCTTTATAGAACAGACTGCCACATCTTTCTTCCACGGAGCAGCTGATGGGTTCCAACCACGGTCCTTTCATTTAGCAGCCGAGTGCTTAACCACTGTGCCACCAGGTCTCCTCTGGCATATAGTAGATCCTCAATAAATATTTCTGGAATAACTAAATGAATAACACTAACTTTTCCAAAATCATCATCATTAAAAGGTCAGTCACTTTCAGCACTTTGACTGGGTCATCACCTTGACTGGGTTGGGGCATGAGTTGGGGAGCAGAGGCAAGGAACTCATCCAACCAGCCAAGACTTCCAAGAAACTCAGTTAGGATGTTGAAACAGTATTTGGGCAGAGGGAGCCAAGGCTGTGGTTGAAGAGAGTGTGAGCTCAAGGAGGAACCATATGGAGGCCAGGGGTCTCAGAGACTCTGCCAGAGAAGGGTTTGGGAGACTGGAGGAAGGGGGAGGTGACCCAGGATTATGGGGAAGAGTAGGGATGGAGCTAGAGGGAAGAACTGGCTCAGGGAGGACAGAGGGGCAGGCCAGGGAGTGAGCAGGAGTGGGATGCAGAGCAAGAATCATGGAGCCTGGCAGGAAGAGAAGGAGCCCTGGTGGTGCAGTGGTTAAACACTCAGCTGCTAACTGAAAGGTCGGTGGCTTGAACTCACCAGCCACTCCACGGGAGAAAGATGTGGCAGTCTGCTTCCATAAAGTTTACAGCTTTGGAAACCTTATAGGGCAGTTCTACTCTGCCTATAGGGTCACCATGAGTCAGAATCAACTCGATGGTAGTGGAGTTTTGGGCACGAAGAGCACAGGAGTGTGGAAGGAGAGATGGGTGTGTATGTGTTTCTGCACATGCAACAGGGGTCTGGAGAAAGGGAATCAAAGGCTCTGAGCAGGGATCCCAGGAGCCTGGAATAGGTCAACTCCTCAAGAAAGGTTCTCTACAGCCCCCTCCCAATTGCATATCCAGCACACTCAACTCAGGTTACACATGGTGTTTCCTATTTCAGACCCTAAACCCTTGCCAATTGCCCAGCCTCCGCCTGCCCCTCCCTCCCTCTTGCCCCCACCTTCCCCAGGGAGAGACAAACACACTTGATATATGAAGTGTGTGCACCTAGACGCTTGGGAATCCCACAATGGCTTCAGTGTGTAGTGGCCCCTTCCCTCCCCCTCCCCACACCCAGCCCCTTCTCTTCCTCCTTCCATCAGGGAGTCTGGGAATGCCTCCTTTTCCTGGAGGTTTCTGTGGGGAAGGAGGACATGTTGGTGTGGGTGGAGCGGTCCCTTGTCTTCTCCAGCCCTGCCCCCCATGGTGAGTAGGCAGCTTTGGGGAGTGTTGGGGTCCAGGATGGTGATCACTGCCTTCTGTGGCTCCCACGAAAGCCAGCCTCCAGAAGTTGAATAGTGTGTGTATATGTGTGTGTTTGGGGGGGGGGGGCTTCTACATTTGCCCCCTTGCCCATCCTCACTCCTTGCTGCCCGTAGCCCCCTCCCCACCAGTCTGGAAAAGTGTCACACACTCCTGTTTTTCTCCATACAGGAACCCAAAGGAAAAAGAAAACTGAATTTTCAAATGCTCCCTATGTACCAGACATTGTGCTAGGCCATTTAAAAAAAAAAAAAATCAGCTCAGTTCCTTCCCATAAAGCTTTTGAGGTAGGTATTTTTATAGCTGAAGACATCTCGAGGCAAGTGAAGTTGGAAGGCAGTATGGCATAGGGTTCAAGATCATGGACTTGGGTGACAGCAGATCTGGGAGCAAATCCCAGATCTTGGCCTCATTAGCTCTGGAAATGGGGCAAGTTTCTTTACCCCTCAAAACCTCAGTTTCCCCATCTGTAAAGGAAGGATATAAAGCCCCTCCCAGAGTTAGAAGCATTAAATAAGATACTGTGCATGAAATCCCTGGCAAGTACTATGTAGGAGGTGCTGAGATTGTTATTGTTGCCTCAGTCCTGTAACTGGTAGGGGCAGAACAGTCCCTGAGCTTTCCACTCCCCTCCGCAAGGCCCATCTCAAAGGGTGGAGCCCTGGACCCAGTGGCTTGGACCCCAGATAGTTAGGCTCAGCAGAGGAGATGTGCGTACAGGGGAAAATGCCATTCCAATTCCCAGGAGCCCTCTATGGAAGTAGAGATGGTGCGTTTTACTCCAAAAGAGCCTGAGTCAAGGGGCCTTGAGGACAGAGACATCCCATCTCCCATCCACAGGCAGTTGGGGGAGGACCAACTTCACCACAGTGGGTGGTCTCTCTGGCCTATTTCTTCCTCTGACTCAGGGAGAAGCTGCAGCTGGCCCTGAGCCATACCAGCCACTCACACTGCCACACACGCCACATGTGTCCATCACTGTAATTCTTCTTGCCACAATGGTACAATGAAGAGTGGACACAGGAACATGTGGGCCTTTGGAATAATGCTTACATGTGGATGAATGAGGCTATGTGCTGAGCATGCCAGCACAGGCACCACTGTGGGTGTATGTGCATTACACCCTATTCTACATGTGAGGGGGTACATGTGTATACACACATGTGGTCACACAATACCCAGACTCACCCTAGGGTCCCTGGGGCATGTGTGCACCATGTGCCAGGATATCTTCACGTGTCCACGTGTGTGACTGCGTGTCACACAAACTCCCTGGAGCTGGGGCTCTGCAGGAAGGGTCAGACAGCAGTCAGACACTTTTCATGTGTCAGGAAAATCAAGCTCCCCTTTCAGGAAGCCTTCCCAAGGAAAATAAACTAGCCAGCTCCTGGGGCATAGTGGGAGGAGCTGGGGTGAAGGGGAGAAAGAAGGTGGCTGAGGGTGGTGGAGGTGGAGCAGGAGGTCACAAAGCAAGGCAGTCAAACAGAACCCATCCCAATCAACCCCACCCTGATCTCTGGAGAGTCCCTTCCCTTGAATCTTGTCCTCTTTCTCCTCTTCAGATCCTTTTGTCTCCTCTCCATCTCTCCTCTCTCTCCTCCCTTTTATTTATTTATTTGTACTTTAGATGAAGGTTTACAGAGCAAACTAGCTTCTCATTAAACAATTAGTACACACAATGTTTTGTGACATTGGTTGCCAGCCCCACGACATGTCAGCACTCTCCCCTTCTGGATCTTGGATTCCTATTACCAGTTTCGCTGTCCCCTCCTGCCTTCTCGTTCTTTTCCCTGGGCTGGTGTGCCCATTTAGTCTCGTTTTATTTTATGGGTGTCTCTCTACCCCTTTTCTTCTTCCCTTGTCTTTCATCTGCCTTTGTCCCTCCATTTTTCTCTCTCCTCCCTACTCCCACTCCTCTGCAGCTGCCTGCCTGCCTGCCTGCCTGCTGATCCCCTCTGTCTTCTCTCTTACCTCTCCTACAGGAGCTGAAGCTGTGGTCAACCTATGAGAATAGGTGCTCAGGGAAGTCCGACAAGCAGAGGTACAGGTTGTTTTTAACATTTGCCTTTCGGTGCCAGATTGACCACAAGCCCCCATCTGTTGCCTTCAACCATGGAGATCTTTTATTCATTGACTAATTGACTGCATCATTTCTCACACGTTTATTAAGCGGCTGGTTTGTGCCAGGCACTGTGGTAGCTTCTAGAGCCAATGGTGGGCAATGAGGTGGGAGAAAAGGATAAGTTCTGCTGCATGGAACTTCCAGGCTGATAGGGGAGTCAGAAACTAATCAAAGCCACACATATAAATGTAAAATAAAACAACATTAAGGGCTGCAGACAGAGGTATACGTATTGTAAAGACCTGGTAAGAGTTAACCAGGCCAAGGAGTGGAGGGATATATATGAAATGTTTGCCGACAGAACAGCATTTACAAAGACCCTGAGGCTAGAAGGAGCAAGGTCCATTTGCATAATTGAAAGAAGGCCTGTGTGGTTAGAACCAGGGCTTCCAACCCTTTCGAACTGATTCAGTCATGGCTGACAAAGTGAAACTGGAACAATCCTGAATTTTTAAAATTTGAGTGATCTGGAACATAACCAGAACAGGAAAAATTACATGTTGAAGCCCTAGAATGAGTTGACTCAGACGAGGCATAGTGAGCCCTTTCAGGAGCCTGATGCAGGGACTGAGGAGAGTGACCATATTCAAAGTGGCGCAATCATCTGCCATCTTTGAGCAGGGCACTGCTGTTTCCAACTCCTACAGGCAAGAGATTTAGTTGCTATGCAACATGTATGCTGCCCTTGTTTTCTAAAACGGAGATTAAGTTTCTAGGAGGGCTTTGGCCCATAATTTTTCCCATTCAAGTTATGGTTCTGGTTCACCCAAATTTTAAAAATTCAGGTCTGTTCCAGTGTCACTTCCTCAGTATGACCGAACCGGGAGGAACTGGTTGGAAGCCCTGTTTAGAACAAAGGGCAAAGGGGAGAGGGAGCTAGATGAGTCTGGAGCGCTAGCCAGGAACAGGCCATGCAGGCTCTTGTAAGCTACGTAAAGCATCATGGTCTTATGCTTAATAGCAATAGGAGCCCGTGGAAGGTCTTTGTCCATGTTATCAAAGCTATTTGTGGTGGAGGGAGCTGCCTTGGTATGAGGTTGTTGTTGGCACCTTCACCAAATAAGGTGTGCTTGGGGGCCTGTGGGTAGGAGAAACAGAGTCTCTGGGGAAGAGCCCCTACCTCCTGCATGAGATCTTGGTCCCACCTTACTGGTCACCCCGCTTCTTTGTGCCCCAGTTTCCTCTTCCAAAAATGAGGATAATAAAATTGTCATAGGGTGAGAGCTAGAACAAGGGAACTAAGTGATTTACCCAAGATCACACCGGGAATTGGCAAAGTTGGGAACAGAGCCCAGAGTTTCAGACTCTCTCTGCAATGCTCTTTCCATATTCCAGGCTTCCTTGAGAATCAGGTGAGATACAGTTATTAAATCATTCAGTAAACTCTTTAATACGTAGGCATTATAAGGCCTTACTTTGTGTATTAGTGAGTGTTGGGCCATATGTGTGTTTTTGTGCTCCTGTATACCTATAAGTGCTTGCACCTAGGTGTTCAAACCAGAGAGGATAAGGGGGATACTGTGGGAAGGTGTAGGTTTGTGGGATGGCCACAAGGAGGTTTTCAGGGGATGAGTCAGAAGATATCCACAGTGTAGGGAAGTGGACAGAAAACACGACAGGTGCCGTTCTAGGTAATGCTATTATCAATCCCATTTTACAGATGAGGAAACTGAGACACAGAGATGTTAGGGAACTTGTCTAAAGCTAGATACTGGCAAATGTGGAGCAGGGTTAAAATCCTGCAGGGTGGATCCAGGGCCTACTCTCAACCTTGCCAGGGTACTGCCTCTTAGTCATTGTACTTTTGGTCTCCATTGACTGAGAAAATTCATCTTGACAAAAAGCCAGTATCTTTTATGTGATATATTTTATAATTTTCTTTTAAATTAGGAAAATATAAATAAAGACTTTTAAATGATTTTAGGTTTTTCCACCACAACAGCATCCACACATATTTGAAGAGCAATAAATAGCTCACAGACCTGGGAGACAGTAGAGAATGTGCAATCTACAGATGATGCTTGGTCCACTTATGAATTCCCAGGACTCCCCCAGGTCGAGGGTCACTGCTCTGAGGAAGAGAGAAAGGAGGGGATAGAGAATCACCCCAGCTGTTGCTTGGGCCTGGGTCAGACAGAAGAAGCCAGGCTGAGCCCAGCTCCACACCCTCCCTGTTTTGCTCCCTCCCACACACTCTCCTACAGACAGGTTCAGACACTGGCATTCTGCCACCTTCAGCAAGTGCTTAACCCCTAACAGCTGGGGTAGCTTGTGCTTGGGGAGGGAGCAGGACGAGGAGAGGGGCTGTCAGGCAGGGGCTGGGAGAGGAGCAATATAGTTAAGCAGAAAGGGGTACAGTGTTATTGAAAGTGTGGCCTCTTGACCACAGCATCAATATCGCCTGGGAACTTGTGGGGGTTTCAAATTCTCGGCTCCCACCCCAGACCTACTGAATCAAGGTGAGGCCCAGCATTATGTGTTTTAACCAGCTGTCCAGGTGATTCTTAGGCACTGCTAAAGTTAACAGTGGTGTAGAGGGCACAAGGTTGGCAGGAAGTGCTCCAGGCTGAATCAATGAAAGTAGGAGTTGAGTCCTCCTTTCATCCCTCTGTGCAGCCATCCAGACATCATCTAATGATGCCTACTCCATGTGACTCAAGCACTTTTCATATAAGTCTTTCTGACGGAAAGGTTCAGAGATGGAAATAACCTGGCTTCCTTAGGCCCAACCCCCTCTCTAATCTCTCTCCCTCCCAGTCTCTGGTCTCTGTCAGGCCTCTTGTTCTGAGTGGAGAGTTCCACACCCCCACCCCCACCCCCAACCTAGTCTATGTGTGGGGGGAGGGGAGGGGACGTGTCTCAGGAGGGGTATCAGGCAAGGCTTCCTGGCTGACCCAGCTGTCCCTTCCAATCCACACGGCCCTCCCCACCCCAGCTCCTTCACAACAAGCACACCCAGCAGCTGCAGGAACCATCCAGCCTGGCCCAACTCTAGCCCCAATGTCCCCCAGCACAGGGGAAGTGGAGTTCAACCTGTTCTTCCCTGCCTGGCCCTCCCAGACCTCCACAAGGGACCCAGACCCACCACAGCCTGAACCATGACGTACCCTTGACCCTTCTCCCCCTCCCCACAAACCTCCCCTTCTTGAGGGTATTGGGAAAAGCTGCCAAAAGCCATATTCTCACCACAGTGCCCTCAGCCTGAGCCCCAAACGCAGCCACCAACCACTCAGGTCACAGCCCACCCCTACCCAACACCACTCCACACTGTGGGTGGGATCTCATCTCTACACAAGCCAAGCAGCTGGCTGGACCACCTGCCTACAGAAGAGACCAAATGGAAGGCTGAGAAGAAGGGCAGGGGTGGAGGAGGCTCTGAGGGAGAGCAAACAGGGGTGAGAGGGCCAGACCAGGAAGTCTAGGATGTTAGAACTGAAAGGGACCTTAGGGATCAACTAGTATAGTCTCAACATTTTACAGATGAGGGTGAAGCTCAGAGAGGTTGTGCCTTGCCCATTGTCACACAGCAAATTAGTGTCAGAGCCCAGCACAAACCTGCTCTTCCAGTCCAATACTCTCTACAGCTCTCCCCCCAGAAAAGGGGAGAGAGAGGAGATAGGGGGATAGGTGCATAGTAAAACACTCTTCCCAACCAACTGTAGTCCACTCTATTGCCCACACAGGGTCCTCCTCCAGGGAGCTTTCTTTGATTAATTCCTCATTTCTTCTCCTCTATCACTTATTCCACCACTCTTGACTGCCCTTAACTGGTACTTGGTTCATTCGATAATCTCTTATTCACTCCATGTTATGGCTTTTTGTATCTTAGGGGTGTGTGTGTGTGTGTGTCCTGCCTCCCCCATCAGACTGGAGATTTCCCAAGGACAGAGGATATGTCTCTATCATCAGACTGAGTGTTCCTAGAGGACAAATGATGTCTCCCCTCCCATTAGTATGGGAGCTGTCTGCGGACAAGGACTGTCTCCTCTATTAGACTGGGGTTCCTTAAAGGCAGGGAACTGAGTTTCCAGAATTTTGTGGGCCTTCTTCTCACCTCCATGATTCTCTTCAACCAAGACAGCCTGGTGTTAGCCCTTTGGCTGTGTGGACTGGGACCTAAGAGCAGGGAGGCCAGTTCAGAGACTATCTACCCCTGAAGTGGCTGCTGGCATTTGGGGCCATTGTGTTCACCACCATGGAACATGACTTGGGAATTCTCGGACAGCTGCTCCCATTCCTTGCCCATCCCAAGATTCCAAATTTTTGCCACAGCAACTACCCGCCTTGGTGTTCTGTAATTCCTGTCTCACTAGCTCTCTTGAGAAATTCTCCGAAGATCTGAAGGGAGCTCTTCCTAAGCTGGAGACCCTCTGAACTAAGGGAGTCTTGGGAGGGTGAGGGGTGAGAGGAGAGGCATCTCCTCTGCTCCTTGGTCAAGGCATCTGGGGATGGTTGAGGCAGATGCCTCCCTCTGCAAAGCTCCCCAGCCTCCTGCCCCACCCAGCCACATTGGCCTTCCCTCTCTCATCTATCCCAGCCCCTCCTCCTTACCATCTCCCATGAAGAGTAGGGACCATAGTTCAGCAAAGGCCCTTAAAGCTCACCATCTATCTAAGGAACTGGTCAAGGATTCTCCCTCTATGTTCCCAAAGAAGCTGCTGGGATTTTTGTTACAGCCTGCAACCTGCCCCAGTCCTAGTAGAGTTAATGCTGGAACATTTCTGGTATTATCATGCTGAGCATCCAACAGCCCCAGCCCTCAGCCCCAGAGATGTGGCAGGGTCACAGTGAGTGCAATGAATACAAGGGGGCGTCATCCCTGTCCCAGAGGATCCTGGCACAGCCACATCCCACACTATGCTGAGCTTTGCAGTATACAAAGCACCTTCACAGACGCCATGCTAAGAACATATATGTAAAAGGGTGGAGAGTAGTGCTTCCTCTGCTGCCCTCCGTGGCACCTGGTTAGAGCACTTTCCAAATGTACACTCTGTGTGTGACTAATCCCACCCCACCCTATAAGATTAAGTATGTACTCCTAATGGTCAGGGTGTGTGCCATATAGTAGCCATTCAAGAAATGTCTGTTGGATGGATGGATGGATGGATGGATGGACGAATGAACATGATTTGTTCAACAATCCTATGAGATACATAGAACAGGCTTATCCCAGTTTGTGGATGAAGGAAGTTAGGCTCAGAGAGATTAAGAAATGTGTCCCAGACCCCACAAATAGTCAGGAGAGCTGGAACACCATATCAGGCCATTTTTTGTTTCAGTGCCACCACCCTTTGTATCACATCCTACAATAGTCCCAGCTTGGAATCAAACCCAGGCTTCCCGACTCCCAGCCTACACCCAGGAGCGCTGTGTGTGGTTTAGCATGTTCGTACATTGCACAACCCTGGAGGTGCTCCTCACAGCACAGTCTGTAAATGGCGACCCTGGAGTTGTTGCGGAACTCAACCTGCGTGGCTGCAAGTAGAGGCTCTGCCTCCATACTAACTCCTCAGCTCTCTTTGTGTCACATTCAAACACTTAGGGCAACAAGAACTCATCCCTTTCTGCTCTTCTCCCACCAGCCAGACTGCCAGCCAGCAGGAGCTGGGGTGGGCAGGTGAGGATCCCAGAGGAGTATACAGCACCCCCTCCTGGGGACCACTGTGTGTCTCCTGCCTTCAGGTAGAAGCATTTCTGTCAAACCTCACCAAGGGCCCCCACGACCCCCTTACATATACCCACACCCTGGCCTCCACACCACACTCATCTCCTCACACATGTGGGTATACACCGCCCACACACACGTGCACCAGGCAGGAGTTCTCGGCAGCTCCTGTCTGAGACTCAGAGAATCAGGGGGGCTGAGGGCTGGGGGCTGGGGGCAGCCTTCCCTACCAGAGCCCCCTCTCCCCCCACTCGTGTGCAGGGCCCTGGCCCCTCCCGGGGAACAAGGCTGGGATTAATAAGCGGCCCGGCTCCCTCCCCTAATGGGCTCCAGCTGCACAAACATTCCCAGAATTCAGAGCCGGCTCTGTCTGGGGCAGCCCAGGCCTCAGCCCCAGCATTCCTGGCCCCCTCCCCCTTCCCCAAGCCTGGGACAGCTGCTCCGGAACTCCTCCGGCAACTGGCCAGGGATCGAATCCCAATTCAGCTTTTCAAGAGGTGGGGAGCACTAATAGCTGGGGGTGGTGTGGGATGGGGAAGAGAGAAGAGCTGAACAAACTCTGAAGAGGCATCTTAGTTCCTGCCCTACTTCCCCTTCCCACCCTGATCTCCTGCCCACCCTTCCCCCAACACTGCTTACACTCTTAGCAGTAGGTACCAGAGGCCCAGCTCAATCTTACCTAATTTGTCTCACCAGGCAGTGCCCTTGTCTGCTAATGCCCGGGAGGAGGTAGTGGAGAGGGGGCAAGGGGGCTGAGAGGAAAGATAAATATCTCCCCTTGTGTTTTAAGAGATCCAGCTGTGTCTCCGCTGGAATGAATCCTTGGCCTGGCAGGAGCTTCCTTTAAACAGATTCTTATCAAGAAGGTGGGTGGGGCAGAGGGAGCAGGAAGGAGAAGTGGGGTCTTCCTCCTCCCTTTATCTGCCCAGGGAGGGACATTTAGGGACCCAGTGGCAGGAGTCCTCAGTGGATAAGGATGTACCCGTGTTGACAACACCTCTGAACCTTACCATCTTGTTGATCCTACCTCTGGATCCAGGGCCAGAGGGGGTCATTGAGCTGTCTTTGTCCTGTTGCTGCCAGTTAGGCCAGCTATGGGACACCAGGGCTGAGGCCAGGTGAGGAGGCCTGTGACTTGTGTTTGTGCCAGAATCCATCTGAGTGGGGGAAGTGGTGGGTGACCTAATGGAGTGGTGTGTGTGTGAGTGTCTGGGTGTGCATGTGCCTCAGTGCCAAAGCATGAGCAGCCGTGTCAAGTGGCACCCACTTGAAGGTGTTTGAAAGTGGACGAGTGTGTGCGAGTCAGCCTCCCAGTGTTCAGAAATGCAGTAAGTGTGACACTGACTTGGGAAAACAGAAAGGGCTGCCTGCCAGCCACTCCCTCCCCCACACTGGAAGTGTCCTGACCATGGGGCATATACTAGAGAAAAGTGAAGAGGAGAAAGAATAGTAAAAAGAAGTCAGTGAAGCTGTGTGGGCAGCAGAGGGGGCTGACCCGGGACTTGAGAAATCGGGGGCCTGGGTCCAGCTCTGACACGAAAGATCTGGGGACTTCAGACAAGTCACTTCTGCCATCTGGGCCTCAGTTTCCTTATCCTGAATATGAGAAGGTGACTAGAGTTTCTCCTGAGTTTCCTTCTTAGATGCCACTGTGACTAGAGCTGGATTTGGGGCACAGGGTGGATACTCCATCCCCTCAGAAGTATGAAGAATAGGGCTCTGGAGAGGCCACCAAGAGCAGTCAGCAAGGTTCCCCAGGTCTCCCTGGCTCTGGAGGGGAAATTTGGAGGAAGGGGTGTGGCCTCTGCCCTTGGGACACCCAGTCTGTGTGCGGGGAGGCAGGCTACACCATGACAAGGAGGCAGATAAAGGCCAACTTAGCTCTTGATGGTTGGTCATTGAGTCAGAGAGCATGGGGTCACCGCAAGGCCCTGTCACCCCACCCTCCCTCCTCCATGTACACACAGCAAACACACTGGCCCCCCTACTCAGGCCCCTGCTGAGGAATGCAGACAGACCTCTCCAGGTCTTTGTCTCCATCAATCACACCGTCCATGTAACCTGCTTCACAAGCCATTCCTTCATGGAGGCACAGAGGGGATGGCTCTCTAGCCCCAGCACATAGCAGCCCCTGATGGTGTTTGAGCCCTTTAACTCATTACTATACTTGACCGCATCCCCCAACTATGGAGACAGCTTCTGAGTTGGAAGGAAAGGATGAAAAGAGGCTTTTTCCTTGCATACATGGAGAAACAGAAGGGCTTTGGTCAGGGACCGGAACTCTGGAATTGGACCTCCATCCCTTCCAGCCACTCTCTCTAAGTGAGCCTGATTTAGCCATTCATCTGGTATTCAGTGGCATTTGTATTGAGCCCTGCATTAGAAATTGTGAGGAATAAAAAAATAATAATAATAACATTTCCCTCAGGAACATGAAGTTAGGAAAAAAATAAATCCCTTCACCAAAACCAAAGGTAGATTTAGAACCAATCCTAGACGTACCCAAGGAAATAGAGTAATCAACATGCAATTGGATTTTCAAGCTGTTGTGGGCACCGAAGAGAAACAATAAATCAGGACACCTGAACCTCTTAAAGGAGAAGTTCTGGATTGTAAAGCTGTGGGTGTTTAGCAGGCATACTGGGGTTTTAAAAACAAAAAGACGAAAAGCAGCAAATTGTGGTTGTGAAACTCTAAGCTATAGATGGGCAAGAATTCATCGCTTCTCTTCCCCACTCCTCCCTCTCTCCTTGTTTCAGTTATCTATTGAGTAATAGTCTACTCCAAAATGGAGTGGTTTAACAACAATCTTTTATTTGCTCACAATTCTGCAATTTGGGCAGGGTTCAGTGTAGACAGCTTGTCTCTGCTCCACATGGTGTTGGCTGCGGCAGCTCAACTGGGTCTGGAACATCCAAGATGGCTTCACGCATATGTCTGGCACCTCAGCTGGGGTGGCTAGAAGGGATGGAGGCTGGCTGGACCTCTCTCTCGCCCTGCATAGTCTCTCATTCCCTGGCATCTCTTTCTCTGTCTCTCTATGTACCCTTTCTCTCCTGCAAGGGGATTGGACTTCTTTACATGGTGGCTGAGTTCCAAGAGGGCAGAAATGGAAGCTGCCAGGCCCCTTAAGACCTAGACCTGAACTAATACAGTATCAATTTTCCTGCATACTATTGGTCAATATGAAATGCCCTTCCCTTGCCTACCTGACAAACTCCTACTTGTTCTTCAAACCCCAAATCAAGTATCTTCTCTATGAAGCTTTATTCATATCTCCAGGCAGAGTTCTTTTCTCCCTCCTCTGCGTTGCCCACACACCTTGAATCTTCCTCTATTAGCATTTTTTACTAGAATTTTAATGATTTGTTTATAAGTTTGCCTCTCCCACTAGACTGTAAGCTCCTCAGTGTCAGAAATAGTATCATTCATCTTTGCATGCCTGGGGTAAAAGTGTGTCGAAAGATGGGTAAACAAATGGATGGATGGATGAATGGAGGAAAGAATTATCTCATACCTGTTTCTTAATGTGTACGCGGTTTGTGCCCCAAATTTTCCTCAATATCTACTAGTTACCTATTAGTTATTTCCTAGTTATCTACTGCTGCATAATGAATTACTCCCAAAATTTAGCACTTTTGGGTAACAAGTATTTCTTATCTTGCAGTTTATATGGATCATGAAGTTGGGTACACCTTAGCTGTGTGCCTTTGGTTCAAGGTGTCTCATGAGATTGCAGTCAAACAGCTGGCTGAAGCTGTGGTCTCACATGAAGGCTTGACTGGAGCTTCCAAGCTCACTCACATGGTTGTTGGTGGGCCCCAGCCCTTCACCACATGGGCCTTTCCACAGGGCTGACTCCTAACATGGCAGCCACTTTACCTCTGGCCAAGCAATCCAACAGAGAGTGAGAGAGAGTGCTCAAGACGAAAGTCATGGTCTTTTTATAACCTTGAAGTAACATCCCTTCATAGCTGCAATATTCTATTCATTAGAGGTGAGTCACTAGGTCCAAGTATATTGGAGGCCTTCTTAGAAACTGCCTACGATATGTAGTCATATAGTTTGCATGACTTCAAATGACATGAAGGGAAGGAAAAGAAGAGAAAAACAAGAGAAATTCCTGCTGAAGGACCTTGAGCCAGGTTAATATCTTTGGAAACAAAAATCCTGATCACTGAGATGGTGTTAACAGAAATTTTACCTAGCTCTGGTAAAAAAAGATGTGTGTGTGTGCGCGCGCGCACGCACACACACGAATGCATGTTTGCACACATAAGATCTGAGAAGGAGCTAGTCCTTTTTGCATCTCTCCTGGGAATGGCAGAAATTGAAATCAAGATTTTCGATCTGGTGATCCTATTACATGAGGCAGGTATGGTGGTCTAGAAGGAAGGGGTAGGGAGGGGTATTGAGCTAAAAGAATGTTCCATTCTGTTTTTCCCCATGGACTAAGAGTCGGCAGACTTGGGATCTGGTCCTGGCTCTGCACAAAATGACTGTGGATACTAGCGCCATTCATCTAATCCCTCTGTTTCTTTATCTGTGAAATAAGAGTTCAGTTGTGTGATCTTGAAGGTCCCTTTAATCTCTACCATTCTACAGTCTGATGCAGGGGTTTAGAGCACAGGCTTTGGCATCAGACCGCCCGGGTTTAAGTCAGAATGATCACACTTAAAAAGCTGTGTTACCTTGAGAAAATTATTTAACTGCTCTGGTTTCTGCATCCTCCTCTGAGGAATAACTGAATTAATACGTGTCAAACACTTACAAAGGTGTCCTGGTGGCGCAGTGATTAAAGTGCTCGGCTGCTGTCTTAGTCATCTAGTGCTGCTTTAACAGAAATACCACAAGCGGATGGCTTTAACAAAGAGAAATTTATTCTCTCACTGTCTAGTAGGCTACAAGTCCAAATTCAAGGCATCAACTCCAGGGGAAGGCTTTTTCTATCAGCTCTGGAGGAAGGTCCTTATGGTGCATCAATCTTCCCCTGGTCTGGGAGCATCTCAGTGCAGGAACCTCAGGTCCAAAGAACACTCTCTGCTCCCGGTACTGCTTTCTTGGTGGTATGAGGTTCCCATGTGTCTCTGCTTGCTTCTCTCTTTTATATCTCAAAAGAGATTGGCTTAAGACACTATTCAATCTTGTAGACCTCATCAGTATAACCTCATCATAGTGATAGAGTTTACAACACATAAGGAAAAATCATCAGATTACACAATCATACAATACTGGGAATCATGACCTAGCCAAGTTGATACACACATTTTTGGGGGGACACAATTCAATCCATGACAGCTGCTAACTGAAATGTTGGCAGTTGGAACCCAACAGCCGCTCCATGGGAGAAAGATGTGGCAGTCTGCTTCTGTGAAGATTTACAGCCTTGGAAACCCTACTCTGTCCTATAGGGTCGCTATGAGTTGGAATCAACTCGATGGCAGTGGGTTTGGAAACTACCCATTCCTTCTGGACCACCATACGTACCTCATGTAACAGGATCACCAGACTGAAAATCTTGATTTCAATTTCTGCCATTCCCAGGAGAGATACAGAAAGGACTAGCTCCTTCTCAGGTCGTATGGGTGCAAACATACATTTATGTATGTGCATGTGCACATATACATACACATATCCATTTTCACCAGAGCTAGGAAAAATTTCTGTTAACACCATCTCAGTGATTAGGATTTTTGCTTCCAAAGGTATTACCCTGGTTTGGAAACACTTAGAATGGTGACGGACATATTGTAAGTGCATAATAAGTTTAATTATTATAACCATTTGTTTCAGTTACCTATTGCTGCATAACAAAGTACCCTAAAACTTAGTAGCTTTAAAACAACAACCATTTTATTGTATCTCACAATTTTATGAGTCGTGAATTTGGGCAGGACTTGGCTGGGTGATTCTTCTCTTCTACATGGTATCTGTCATGGATTGAATTGTGTCCCCCAAAAGTATCTGTCCACTTGGCTAGGTCATGATTCTCAGTATTGTATGATTGTCTACCATTTTGTCATCTGATGTGATTTCCCTATGTGTTGTAAATCCTATTAATGTGACATAATGGGATGGATTAATGGCAGTAATATTGATGAGATCTACAAGATCAGATAGTATCTTAAGCCAACCTCTTTTGAGATATAAAAGAGAGAAGCGAGCAGAGAGACAGGGGGACCTCATACAACCAAGAAAGAAGCACCGGGAGCAGGCGTGTCCTTTGGACCCAGGGTTCCTGTGTAGAGAAGCTCCTAGCCCAGTGGAAGATTGATGACAAGCACTTTCCTCCAGAGCTGACAGAGAGAGAAAGCCTTTCCCTGGAGCTGATGCCCTGAATTTGGACTTCTAGCCTACTAGACTGTGAGAAAATAAATTTCTCTTTGTTAAAGCCATCCACTTGTGGTATTTCTGTTATAGCAGCACTACATGACTAAGACAGTGTCAATGAGGACACTTGATGAAATTCAGCTGTTGGACAGGCTGTTCTGGAGGATCCAAGATGGCTTCACTCACATGTCTGGTGTGTGAATGGGAAAGGCTGAAAGTCTGGGCTAAGGTTGAACTGTCAACCAGAGCACCTACATGTGGCCTCTCTAGCATGGTGGCCTCAGGGTAGTCTGACTTCTTAGCTTGAAGCTCAGGCAGCTCAAAGGGCGAGGGTTTCAGTGAACAAGGTTCAAGCTGCATGGCCTTTCATGATCCAGGCTTAGTGTCACATAGCATCCCAGACTGGTCAAGGCAGCCCAGATTCAAGGTAAGGGGACATAGACCGCACCTCCCTATAAGAATGTCGAAGAATTGGAAGTTATGTTTTAAAACAACCTCACTTTCTGACTCCCAGAGAAGTTTCTCACATGAATCCCAGAGAGGTATCAATGGAACAGTCTATCCTTCTTTCTCTGACAAGGAATTGGGGTTATATCTCCTGAGACTGAGAGGTAACCAGCTCACACCCTTCCCCCAAGTTGTGCACACTTACACTCATACACATATATCCATATACACACACACAGGCACAGTCACACTGTCATATCTGGTACATATGTGTGGCCAAGCCTGCCCCATCATTAGCCATGTCTCAGGTCACAGAGACCCCAAGTCCTGCCTTAGAGCTCTTGCCCAGGGAGTTAATTCACTGACCATTCCTGCTTCTATTGGTGTGAACAACGGGGTGTTAGTAAGGACAGAATCCAGTCAGTCATGGGTTGGGAGCTAGGGCACAGATCCAAAGCCTGCTAATGTTTGGCTTTGACATGCCCTGTCGTGTGTGTGTGTGTGTGTGTGTGTGTGTGTGTGCGTGCGTGCGCACGCACTTATTGGCTCAAGTCAGTATAGAAATGAGACCACCTCCCCTGAGTGGGTGCTGAGAGCAGGCAGGGGTGGACATGTGCTGCAGGCCCAAGGAAGCCAACATGAGATTTAAAATTTGCTGGGGATCAGCCCCAAATCCTCACTCAGATCAGCCCTGCCAATCTTCTGCACACTCATCCTATGTCCCACCATTCCCTGATCATGCCATGTTCTTCTACTCCTCCATGCCTTTGCCCTCTGCATGGAATGCCCTTATCCCCTCTTTTTCCTGACAATCCTAATGCTTGCCTTTAGTATCACATGATACAGCAATTATTTGTTTAAATGTCTGTTTTCCTCAAGGGCAGGGACCACATTGTATTCATTGCTATATCTCCAATGCTTGGCACAGAATAATTCTCAACAAACACTGGTTGAACAAATGATTGAATGAGCAGCTACTGCTTCCAGATTCAGCAACTATTTCTCCTCCAAGTCTCTGCACTATTCAACTCCATCGGAATTCCCAGGGCCCCTATGTGAAAAGGGGCAAAGGTCTCAAAGTCTAGGGTGGGAAGTTTGGGCTAGATTCTTGAGGCCACAGGGAGATTCTGAAGATTCTCAAACAGGAATGGACGTGGTGCTCAGCTGTAGAGGTGTGGCCAGCAGATTCAGAGGCACTTACGCCTCTAGTGAGAAAAGCCAGAGAATCCTGTAAGGTTTTTCCAGTGTGGGGGGAAGATGTCCTAAAGTCTTCATGCCTCGATTGAAATGGTCTATAAATATACCTGATTCTGCTGGGTTAAGCATTAGGGTCTGTTGGGAGTACTTAGACCTAGGCCTGAGCCAGCATCTTCCTGGAAGGAGATGAGTTTGGCTGCTGAGGCAGGGGCAGGGGCAGGTGCATTTGAAAAAGAGGTCCCTTAGATCAGTGCTCCTCACACTTGAATGTGCAAACAAATCCCCTGGGATTCTTGTTAAAATGCAGATTTTGATTCAGTAGGTATGGGATGGGACCCAAGATTCTGCTTTTCTAACAAGCTCCCAGGCGATGGTGCTGCTAGGGGGTGGGGAAGATAGATGGAATCACCCTAGAAGACTGGCATTATGATCCAGACACTGAGGGCTCAGGCCCTGAGGGGAGAGGCTGCCATCAGCAATGTCAAAAAAAATGGTCAGGAGATGATGCAGGGGACAATATACAGATATATCTCAGCCTGACAAAAATATCTGTCATGCTTGCCAACCCTTGCATTATTCTATTCTGTGTCCATGGCAGACATTACTAGTTGATCCCAGAACTCTCTCTCACTAAACCAAGTGGATAACTCAGAATCCATCTCAACACATTACTCCAGATAGCACCCACTTCGTAGTTATTTTGAGCAGTAAATATTATTAGTGTATAGTGCTTAGCACAGTGTCTGGCACATAGAAAGTCCCTGGGTGGTGCAAATGGTTAAGCGCTCAACTACTAGCCTAAAGGTTGGCCATTCAAACCCACCAAGAGGTGCCTCAGAAGATAGGCCTAGCAATCTGCTTCCAAAAGGTTACAGTCTTGAGAATCCTACGGAACAGTTCTACTCTGCACATATGGGGTTGCCATGAGTCAGAACTGACTCAATGGTAGCCAACAACAACATAGTGCTTAGCACAGTCTCTGGCTCATAGAAAGTATTCAATAAATGGTAGCTACCATGTAGAGGGATAAATGGGCTGGGTGCTCAATTAGAGGGGATGTAAAAGAGGAAGTGGAGTGGGAAAGAGGAAGGCAAGAGATAGAGAGGAGCCAGAGAACTAGGGTTGTGGAAGAATAGGTGAACAAAGGCTGTGCCAGCCTGGAGATGTCTGGAAGCTTTCCAGCTCTCCCTGGATGGAACTGGGCTCCCTACTGGTGCTTAAGCTCTTTGTTTGGAAGGGTGAGTGGCACCTGTCATCTTGAGATATATGAGTTCAGAGCTTCCTGTCAAGGAAAATTGTGAAAGACTTTGAAATGGTCAAAAACATTGCTGAGCGTCCTTGCAGATTATCTTTAGCTTTTATTGCAGATGAATTATTTTAGAACTCAGAAAACTGATAATAATGGAGATGATTCTCATCCATAGAAATGAAAATTGTGCCTGGTGGGGATGCAATTGATTATTGCCAGATGGATAGTACCTAGTGGATATTGATCAGTTTTACATCTATTAAGCAAATTTATTTCAGCATTCCTGATGGCCTATACATGTCTTTACTCTTAGGAGTCTCCTTTGAATTGGTTGAAACATCTTACTGCTTTCCTCATTAACTAATGAGTCAAATAAAAAAAAATTTTTAATTGTCCTTTAAGTGAAAGTTTACAGTTCAAGTCAGTTTCTCATACAAAAATTTATACACACATTGCTGTGTGACCCTAGCTGCTTTCCCTATAATGTGACAGCACACTCCTCCTTTCCAGCCCGGATTTCATTCAGCCAGCTCCTGACCCTTTTTGCCTTCTCATCTCGCCTCCAGACAGGAGCTGCCCATTTAGTCTCATGTATCTACCTGAGCTAAGAAGCACTCTCTTCACGAGTATCATTTATGTCCCATAGTCCAGTCTAATCTTTGTCTGAAGAGTTGGCTTCAGGAATGGTTTCAGTTCTGGGCTAACAGAGAGTCAGGGGACCATGTTTTCCGGTGTCCCTCCAGTCTCAGTAAGACCATTAAGTCTGGTCTTCTTACTAGAATTTGAGTTCTGCACCCCACTTTTCTCCTGCTCTGTCAGGGACTCTCTGTTGTGTTCCCTGTCAGGGTGGTCACTGGTGGTAGCCGGGCACCATCTAGTTCTTCTGGTCTCAGGCTGATGGAGTCTCTGGTTTATGTGGCCCTTTTTGTCTCTTGGGCTAATATTTTCCTTGTGTCTTTGGTGTTCTTCATTCTCCTTTGCTCCAGGTGGGTTGGGACCAATTGATGCATCTTAGATGGCCACTTGCTCGCTTTTAAGACCCCAGACACCACTCACCAAAATGGGATGCAGAACATTTTCTTAATAAACTTTGTTACACCAATTGCCCTAGATGTCCCCTGAAACCATGGTCCCCAGACCCCCGCCCTGCTACTCTGTCCCTCGAAGTGTTTGGTTGTATTCAGGAAACTTCATAGCTTTTGGTTTAGTCCAGTTGTGCTGACTTCCCCTGTATTGTGTGTTGTCTTTCCCTTCACCTAAGATAATTCTTATCTACCATCTAGTTAGTGAATACCCCTCTCAAATAAAATTTTTGATGTGTTCATTTTATATTTGTATGAAAATCATAACTTCGCCTTGCACAAAAATTATTTTTTAACATTCCCATTAGCAGTGAAGATTGAGCAGGAGGATTTCTAGGACCCTCTGCCCTGGACAAGGTTTTCCATATGCTCCAAACATCAGATTATATATGTCAGGTTTATAAGGGATTATCCCCAATTTTATTACTTATTTACACTATCCAAACAGATATGTCATGATTTCATATTTGAGCCCGGAAACAGTCTCAAACACTTACATAGTGAGTTTGTTTAACAAAACATAAAACAGATAAACCCACAGCACTATATCTAATATGTATCCATTCATTTACTCAACAAACTAAATGGTAGGCTCATGTGGGCAGGGACTGAGTTTGTGCATTTCCAGGGCTTAGTAAGTACCTTACTCATGGTAAGTACTAAATACATATCTACTGAGCCAACACATGAATGAATAAGCTTAACTAGCACTTATTAATCATTTACTATGTGCCAGGCACTGTTTTCAACACTTTATATTAATTAGTTTGTTTAATCCTCATACCAGTCTTGCAAGGTAAACATAATTACATTCCCATTTACAGATGATGAACAGAGAGGTTATGTAATATGTCCAAATTCAACAGCCAGCAAGTGGCCGAGCCAGAATTCAAGTCCAGGTTCCACTACGTGCCTGGCATCTTGCTAGGCTCTGAGATGAAAGACACACAAAACATACTCCCTGCCTCCAATAACTCACAATCCAGAAGGGAGACAAACAACTAATAATAGTGTGATGTGCTGTGACAGGTGAGAGCACAGTGCTGAGGACAGATGGGGGTGTGGCTGTCTGCAGAGGGGCCACCTTACCTGAGTTCTGAGGTTGTTGTTGTTGTTGTTAGTTGCTGTCGAGTCAATTCCAACTCATGGCGACCCTATGTGTCTTAGTTATCTAATGCTGCTACAATAGAAATACCACAAGTGGATGACTTTAACAAAGAAAAATTTATTCTCTCACAGTCTAGGAGGCTAGAAGTCCGAATTCAGGGCGCCAGCTCTAGGGGAAGGCTTTCTCTATCAGTTCTGGGGGAAGGTCCTTGTCATCAGTCTTCCCCTGGTCTAGGACTTAGGGCAGGAATCTCAGGTCCAAAGGATGTGCTCCGCTCCTGATGCTGCTTTCTTGGTGGTATGAGGTTCTCATGTCTCTCTGCTCGATTCTCTCTTTTATATTTCAAAAGAGATTGACTTAAGATACAGCCTTATCTTGTAGATTGAGTGCTGCCTCATCAACATAACTGGCTCTAATCCTGCTTCATTAACATCACAGAGGTAGGATTTACCACAAGTAGGAAAATCACATTAGATGACAAAATGGTGGACAATCACACACTACTGGAAACCACGGCCTAGCCAAGTTGACACACATTTTAGGGGAAAAATTCAATCCATAACACCATGTATGTCAAGTAGAACTGCTCCATAGAGTTTTCAAGGCTGTGACCTTTTGGAAGCAGATTGCCAGGCCTGTCTTCTGAGGTGCCTCTTGGTGGGTTTGAACTGCCAACCTTTCAACTAGTAGTCCAGCGCTTAAGCGTTTGCTCCACCCAGGGACTCCTGAGTTCTGAGGTACCAGCAGTTAATATCCAGGCCAAAGGGAGGTAGAGAAGGAATTTTGGGCACAGGAACAGTATGGGCAAAGTCATGGGGCATGGTTGGTCAGAGAAGATAGCGTTCGGGAGATTGCAGCACAGGAGTGTGGAAAAGAGCGATGGGAAGCAAGACTGGAGAGATAGGGGCCAGATGGTGGAGAGGTTTATATGCTGAGTGAGAGAAGGAGTTTGGACACTCCTTGGAGGCTGCGAGGAAGCCTAGCAGGATTTTAAGCAAGGGAGTTACAAGCACAGACCCCACACTCTGTCTCCTTCCCCCCAAACAGGACACCAAACCCAGTACACAGATTTCCTACAAGCCACATCCTACTCCAGAGAATTCCCTGTGAGGCCTAGACTGGCAGTGGCGTATGCCGGGGGGTGGGGGTGGGGGTGGGGATGGTGCTGCTAAATTGAGTCTGGGACACACCCAGTGCCACCTGGGAACAGTGGCTGAGAATCCTCTCTCCCACCCTCCTGCCGACAACTCCTGCTGTTGCTCCCCAGCCTGCCACCTCGGGCACCCTCCTTCCTGTCACATTCCCCCACAAGGTCAGAGATAAGGGGGAGCAGCCTCTCTTCCCACAGCCCTTCCCTGCCCACCCTCTGACTCCACAATCTAAGCAGCTCTATTGCCTGGCACACCCCAGGCCCTAGACAGAGGAAGGAGAATGGGGAGACTGGAGCTTCCTGGGGGAACTGGAGCTCTGGACTGTCCTCTCCCCTCCCACCAGGCTGAGACTGGTGATTAGTTGGGTTAATTATATCCAAGCCATTTCCGATTGGCATAAGCCCACCCACCCACAGAGCCTGCCTCGAAAGCCGGCAGCCCCGGCCCAGGGTCAGGATGCTTGGGTGCAAGCTACCCTAGGAAGGGGTCCTGACCCCTGTGATGGCCAAGCTGAGGGCACTTGCCCTCCCTACTTCTGGTCCTCCTCCTCTTCCTCTCACCTCTGGTTTCCTCATCACCCCTTACTGCATCCTCCCTTTTGCTTGTCCCCACACAAATCCCTTTCCCTTGCCTCCCCTCCCCCCAGATTTGGAATGAAATCATGGGGCTCTGAGTTCCGCACGAGGCCCTGACATAAACACTCTGATTGGTGCTAATTATAAGGGCCGGGTTGGGAGGCTGGAGCCGTCAGAGAGCTTGGCTTTCAAACAAAGGGCCCAGGGCTCAGCCCCCAACCCAGGCTGGCCCCTCTCCAGGCTCCACTGGGAATGAGGAGGGGTGCCAGGCATTGGCAGTCCTCCCTGAACTCAGTGGTCCATGAGCTTGTTCCATGTTCCAAGTCCCATCTTGTCCTTTCTCAGCTGTTGTCTCCTTGGCCCTTCCTTACCTCAAATCCTGGGTCCTTCTCAGATGGCTTGGAGGACCTGCAGGTCTGCAGCTGAAAGCAAGGCAGCTGGGGTTGGGGCAGGTAGGGGGGGTGTGGGTGTGCAGGGGAAGCCAGCTGTGACCGCCCTAGCCCTAATTAACCAGCTTCAAAGCCTCTGGGGAGAGCCCGCCTTTGAGTGTGCCCTGCTCACTCAGGCGGGTAAGACATTTCTGTCCTAATCAGAGAAGAGAGGGAGAAAAACACTGCCGACCAGCACCCCAAGGAAACACTAGACTAGGAGGGGCTCTGGGCTGGCACCCAGGGACAGGCAGAAAAACTGGGAGCAGGGGAGACCACTCTATTCTGTTAAAACTACCAGAAACAATAGGTTAAAAGGCCCTCAAGAAATGCATGTCCTTTGATCCAGTGATTCTACTTTTAGAAATTTATCCAAGTAACTAGAAAAGCTGTTCAGTTTCTTTAGCTTCTGCTATATGTCCGCTGTGTATATACATCACCTTATGTAATGTTCCAAGGAGCCCTGGTGGCGCAGTGGTTAAGTGCTTGGCTGCTAACCGAAAGGTCGGTGGTTGTCCATGGGAGAAGGATTGTCAGTCTGCTTCTATAAAGCTTACAGCCTTGGAAACCCTATGGGGCAGTTCCACTCTGTCCTACAGAATCACTATGAGTCAGAATCGACTCGATGGCAATGGATTTTTTTGGTTTATCTTATGCTCACAACCTTGCCAGAGAGATGCTATTGCTTTTTTCTTCCCAAAATAGACAATTTTTTATCTACAGAGCTTCTGAGGCAAGTTTAAACATCACAACGTGTCTCAGCATCAGTTATTTGTACTACATATTGCCTTTTTTCAGATGAGGACACTGGGGCTCAGAGGTTAAGAAATATTCACAAGGGCTCACAGCTCCAAAGCGCAGAGCCAGGACTGACTCCAGGATGGTCTCACATGGCCATACTCTCTTTCTCTCTCTCCCCTTTATTCCCCATGACTAAAGTGTTATACATTCTACCCTACTACATCTTGATAATTTGCTACCTGAGTGAGGGACAGGAACAAGTGGCTAATCTGGTTTCAAGGCCTCCTAGGTTTGTAGGCCTGATGGTTTTCCTCCTGATCCTCCTTTCCATAGCAAAGGTGATTAGAGACTGGGGAATACTAGAGTCTGAGGAGGTAAAAGTTGCCCCTTGGAGAAGTAATCAGGACTAGAAAACGTCTAGACCAGGACTAGTTTGGTGGACAGGGGGACAGATGGTCCATAAACCTCCTGGAGTTATATGCAAAACTGTCTGTTCACAGGAGTCTGGGCATTTTTCCCGTAGAAAGTCCAAAGATTTTTCAGATTCTTGGAGAGGTCAGTGGCCCTGAGAAGTTTAAGATCCATTTAGAGGTGAAGAGAGTGAGTCTAGAGAAGGGACCCTGCTAACAGTGAGCCCTGAGGCTAGAGAGGAGATGACTTGCCTCAGGACTGGCAGGAGCTTGGGCTCTGCTGCCCCAGACATGCCCCGCTGCACCCTGGGTCAGTGTCTCCCCACCCTCAGAATCCAGCCCAGATCTGGGGCCTAAACACTCTCTTGGAGAGTTCTTTGGAATAATCCAGAAGTCAGCAGCTCCAGGTCCTGCTGACCGGAGCCTGATCCTCGCTCTCTGGTTTTGTGTACAGAAGAATGCTGTCTTAGAAAACCGAAATTACCTTTTCTGGGGCGGGCAGAGAATTTGTAGCTAATGGAAAGGTTTTGAGAAGAGAAGCCTGGAGTTTGGAGGAGGAAAATGAAAGTCCCATCAATAAAGAGGGGGAGTCTGGAGGAGAGCCAGCAGTGGTGAGGGCGAGAAGCCAGTAGAAATCAGGTCTGAGACCTGACCTCGGCCCAAGGACCTCAGGTGAGGGGTTTCCTTCTGGGTCCTGACCCTCTACCAGACAAAAAGCGTATTCTTCCAGAGAGAGTTTTCCAACCAATTTACAACATGGAAACAGTTTCCTGCCTATAGTAGACCTAGAAATCTGCAAAAGCAGACCTCCAAGCACACATTTTAGACTGGTTTTCCAATCAGGGGAGTGGGAGACCCTCTTCCAGTGTGGCAGTGAGCTCAGAAGTTTTAGCTTTGGGGACCTACACTCCAAGGCACTTTGTCCCCAGTAGCCTAAATTCTACAAAGTGGGGTAGAGCTTCCCTTCCTCTAAGAGTTGTTTTATTAAAGTAGGAGAGCAGTGGGGGAGGTTCCCCACCCCCCACTTTCTGTAAGGTAATTCAGCCCTTGGCTACCCTTTGAGAAAGGGAGGGCGTGTATAAGATCTTTCCTTTCCCAAAACAGGAGAATCCATTCTCCTCCCTAGTCATAAAACCTATTTTGTCAGTTTTCTCAGGCCCTCTTCCCGTATGTTGGCAGTACACTTTGAGGAAGGAGCTTGGAAAGAAAGAAAGAACATTCTTTACCAAAATTCCCATCCTCCCACCCCCACTCTGGGAAGGAAAGGGTAATCGTTGCTAGTCCACCGTCTCCTCCTGCCCTCAAGGTAAAGGTCCAGGGAGAATCGTACCAAAAGCACACAGAGCAGGGATGGGGGCTCAGAGGTGGGGGAGGGCTCTCCCCAAATCTTCAACAAGAGATAAGCACTCCTCTTCCCACTAGGCTCAATCCCAGCCCCTGGAAAATCCCACCCGATTCAAGGGGTTTGGCCATTATTTCCAGGAGACACAATTTGTTTGTAATTTAACTCTTTCCTGCAGCTCTTGTGGGGCTCCTTTAGAATCTTGCAACAAATGGAGCTACAGGGCAGTACACCTCCCCTCCCCCCCGCTTTTCTTTGATAGTTGAGGGAACCTTATGTTGGAAACTTCGTATATATCATTTTATAAAAAGCTAGTTTCAACTTAAAATGTT
Organism: Trichechus manatus latirostris; assembly: GCF_000243295.1. NCBI lineage: Eukaryota > Metazoa > Chordata > Mammalia > Sirenia > Trichechidae > Trichechus > Trichechus manatus. The sequence goes on from NW_004443964.1 coordinate 22,077,288, forward strand.
AGTCACTGGCACAAATGATTTGGGGGAGATTATATATACATATATATTTTAGGGGTGGGGCTCTGCTGGAATCCCCAGGCTTCATACAATTCCAAACAAAGCCCCACATATGACTTCAATTACCACCAAACATTTCTAGTTTCCCTCCCCCAACGTAAACTAACACAAACACTTTGAAGTTGGATTTCTAACTTTCTCCCTTGTTCCAAAAGACAGCCAACAAAGGGTGGTAAGGCACCATTTTCCCCATCACCATTCAGCTAAAAACGCAAGGCCTGGGGCTGGGAGGCCTATCTCCACCCCTCCACCTACCCCCACCAAATAGGCAGGGGAAAAGAGAAAGAGGAGGTGTGGTTTGGTTAAACTAATAAAATGTTACAACCCTGTTAAATACAATTAAAGGGGTAGATCTCTTGAAGATAATTAAATGCACCTTATTATTATGATTAGCTTTTAATTTGCACTATTATCAAGAATCTGGAGATGGTGAAAATTTGAGTTATGTGGCAAACTTGTTCCACCCCACCCCTCCGTCTTCAAATCGACCCTTTGGAATTAAAATTCTAAAATATTCCAAATAGTTGAGGGAAATGATGTGTGTTGGAAACTGGAATTCTCATACCAGCGTCAAAGATACTTTATACATCACTTCTCTGGCTGCTAACTTTTAAGAAAAGTCTTGACTTTTATTTGTGGGGGGAGGAAGATAAGAAACATCTGTTACAAACAGTCTATCAATCTTGTGATATAGAATGTCATGTAAACACTCAACCCCACCCCCACCTTCACAAAGAGCCTGCCCAGGGCCTTCTTTCAAAGCACAGATACCCACCTTTTTTTTCCCCCTGGACAAGTTTGAAAAGAAACCAGTCTTTTGTCAAAGGAAAACTAAAATCCCACCAGCCCATCCGTCCCCCCCCTCCAACCCAACCCATTTTTATTGCTTTTTGAAAAAAAACCCAAACAAAACAAAAACCCACACATAACACACAAACCCACCCACAAACTGCTAACCTGAAATGCCAAAGAGGATACTGGGACTAGGGGCAGCTGACTACAGAGGGAAGAAGGGGAGAGGTGCAAGGAACTCTCAAGACCCCAACCTTTGCCAACAAATACTTAAAGGTTAATGCTCTCCCTAAAAAATGCAGGCGGTCAGGACTGGTACTGAAAGTCGCGTCGCGTGTGTGTGTGTGTGTGTGTGTGTGTGTG